>NW_012108364.1:1220766-1241560 GCF_000951045.1 Mandrillus leucophaeus
ACTCCCATTCACAATTGCTTCAAAGAGAATAAAATACCTAGGAATCCAACTTACAAGGGATGTGAAGGACCTCTTCAAGGAGAACTATAAACCACTGCTCAACAAAATAAAAGAAGACACAAACAAATGGAAAAATGTTCCATATTCATGGACAGAAAGAATCAATATTGTGAAAATGGCCATACTGCCCAAAGTAATTTATAGATTCAATGCCATCCCCATCAAGCTACCAATTATTTTCTTCACAGAATTGGAAAAAACTACTTTAAAGTTCACATGGAACCAAAAAAGATCCCACAGAGCCAAGACAATCATATGCAGAAAAAAGAAAAAAAAACAACAAAAAAAAACAAAGGAGGTGGCATCACGCTACCTGACTTCAAACTACACTACAAGTCTACAGCAACCAAAACAGCATGGTACTGGTATCAAAACAGAGATATAGACCAATGGAACAGAACAGAGGTCTCAGAAACAACATTACACATCTACAACAATCTGATCTTTGACAAACTTGACAAAAACAAGCAATGGGGAAAGCATTCCCTATTTAACAAATGGTGTTGGGAAAACTGGCTAGCCATATGTAGAAAGCTGAAACTGGATCCCTTCCTTGCACCTTATATGGAAGTTAACTCAAGATGGATTAAAGACTTAAATATAAGACCTAAAACCATAAAAATCCTAGAGGAAAACCTGGGCAACACCATTCAAGACATAGGCATGGGCAAAGACTTCATGACTAAAATACCAAAAGCAATAGCAATAAAAGCCAAAATAGACAAATGGGATCTAATTAAACTAATGATCTTCTACACAAAAGAAACTATCATCAGAGTGAACAGTCAACCTACAGAATGGGAGAAAATTTTTGCAATCTATCCATCTGACAAAGGGCTTATATCTAGAAGCTACAAAGAACTTAAACAAATTTACAAAGTCTCTTCCAGAGGTTCCACTAACTTAGAATCAAGCTAATATGAGTCAGCCCAGTCCCTACATAGTAACGCTAATTTTAATTCACTGTGTTTCAATTTTCTATATATAAAATAAAAATGCTGGTCTAAAGGATCTGTCTGACAATCTTTTATGAAAATACAACTATAAGTTGACAGAATTAAGACAAAGATCTTTGCTCACTTGTCAAGTTCCACAAAACTACTACATCAAAGTCAGAGGAAGCCAATTCTTAGGGCTGAGAAAAGGAAAAAAGAGAGAGTTCATAACAACAAAGAGTAGGAAAGGAGCAGACAGTTTAGCTAGTTTTCCCCAGGAGGAAAAAAAAAAACATACACCTTAGAGAAAATCAATTACTAACATTCTTTTTTTGTTTGAAGGGTTACTATAGAAACTAAACATACTACTCAATTTTTCCCTTTTTTCCCCTCTGGGACCCATATTTTCTGCCAAAATTTTGAAATACGCTTTAACACAGTAAGAGATAATATTAAGTGCTACTAAAATTCTAGACCATTCAGGCTAGTACTAAGCAAACAATATTAAGATGGCAGAAATGTGCTCTTCTAAATCAGAAAATAAGTACCGAATAAAACATGTTTAAAAACATTTCGATTTACTTTCTATCCCCTCCCTCTACATTTTAAACCAAATACATCAGTTATCAACATATTCAACAGTTAAAAAATTAAATACAATTTCTGGTACTCTATGAGTTTTAAAATGCTTTTTCAAGTGCAAGTCATATAACATGCATACAATTTCTTCAAGGGAAAACTATTTCATTAAAAATTAATCAACCCCTGTGCACCAATGTTCAAAGCAGCATTATCCACAACAGCCAAAAACATAGAAACAACCCAGATTTCCCGCAACAAAGAAACAGATAAATTTAATGTGTTACATGCATACAATGAAATATTACTCAGCCATAAAAAGGAATGGAATTCTGATACACACAAGGAAAGGAATGAGCCTTAAATATATTACACGAAGTAGAATAAGCTAGATACAAAAGTACAAATATACGATTCCTCTTATATAAAGTACCTAGAATAGGCAAATCTATAGAGAAAGAAAGTAGAATAGAGGTTACCAGGGATGGAGGGAGAGGAGAAGATGGAGTTGTTTGATGGGGATAGAGATTCTATCTAGGATGATGAAAAAGTTCTAGAAATAGATAGTGGTTATGCTACGCACTGTGAACGTGCCTAATGCCACTAAATTGTACATTTTAAAATGGTTAAAATGGTAAATTTTACCAAGTGCATGTTTTACCACAATTTTAAAAAATCACCAAATAAGTTAATTGATAGTATTGAGAAGTTAATATGTACAAGGAGAGTGAGATTAAAAAGACTAGTTCTTAGGCCGGGCTTGGTGGCTCAAGCCTGTAATCCCAGCACTTTGGGAGGCCGAGACGGGCGGATCCCGAGGTCAGGAGATTGAGACCATCCTGGCTAATATGGTGAAACCCCACCTCTATTTAAAAATACAAAAAACTAGCCGGGCGAGGTGGCGGGCACCTGTAGTCCCAGCTACTTGGGAGGCTGAGGTGGGAGAATGGCGTAAACCCGGGAGGCGGAGCTTGCAGTGAGCTGAGATCCGGCCACTGCACTCCAGCCTGGGCGACAGAGCGAGACTCCGTCTCAAAAAAATACATAAATAAAAAGACTAGTTCTTAATAAGAAATTTTAACACCAGCAATATGGAGACTAAGCTGAAATGAACATTTACCATTTGTACTACCACAGCACAGATATTCTGGATAAAATGTCAGGTGAATTTAATACCGAAAAGTGCTACATATCTTTTCTTTGGCCCTCTAGATCTACTCTCTACACTTCACTATCCTGTGTGCTTGGGAAGTTAATCTATATGAACAATACGAATAGATTTCCTGGTCCTCTGTTTTTTTGGTTTTTTTTGTTTTTGTTTTTGTTTTTTTCTTGGTTTCAGTCAATGAGAAATAGTGGAGACAGAAGTGGAGAATGAAGTCTGGGTATTTATTCCCTGTTCTGATAAACTCTCTTTCCTGCCCTTTAAGCCCACTGGTGTCAACAACTGCTCCAGGGTACTCAATCGTCTCCTGTTAACTGAGATTTCCCTTCCCAGTTAACATCTTTGTCCTTTTACTAAA
The DNA here is from genome assembly GCF_000951045.1 of Mandrillus leucophaeus. Classification (NCBI taxonomy): domain Eukaryota; kingdom Metazoa; phylum Chordata; class Mammalia; order Primates; family Cercopithecidae; genus Mandrillus; species Mandrillus leucophaeus. Next base: position 1,223,864 of record NW_012108364.1, read on the forward strand.
TTCTCTTAAACTGTCCAATTTCAGACTACCATCTTTTTCTAATACGATAGCAAAACTTGAAATAAAGACAAACACTATGGTGTCAGAAATGAAGAGGCAACACAAAGTCAGGGTAACAAGTGGAAACAGTCCTTGGTGGTATATAGAAGTGTCAAACTCAGATAAGGGTGGAGGGGTTGAGCAATGGTGTTTTAACACTCATTCAGGGACTGCAGACGTGGTCTAGAGCCTGAACTGGGGAGTTCTTTGCATAAAGCCTGGAAGGAAACAGAGCTGCTTTTTAAGCAAAAGATACACTAGACACTAGGCTTCAGCAGGCTAAGAAATGCCATGAATGTTTTTCAGATTCCTAGGACAGAGGAGAGGTGAAAGTAGGGGCATGATAAAGTCATTCGTGGCTGAGCAGGATGGTTCACGCCTGTAATCCCAGCACTTTGGGAGGCCGAACACCTGAGGTCTGGAGTTCCAGATCAGCCTGGCCAACATGGTGAAACCCCATCTCTAGTAAAAATACAAAAATCAGCCGGGCGTGGTGGCAGGTGCCTGTAATCCCAGCTACTCACGAGGCTGAGGCTTGAAACCGGAAGGCAGAGGTTGCACTGAGCCGAGATCACACCACTGCACTCCAGCCTGGACAACAAGAGTGAAACTCTATCTCAAAAAAATAAATAAATAAAATAAAAAATAAATTATGAGAAACTAATTGCTATTATTTGCTTGTGTGGGATGTCATGTGTACTACTTAGATGATAAGACAAACCCTTGTTGATAAAGAACCTAAAAACTGCTGAGGGTTCCCTGAAATCTCTAGCACCCTGGCAAAAGCAAATGTCAAAATGCTCTGTAGGGACAATTCTACAACAAAGGGCACATAGGAATCACACAGAAAAATTAAACTGTTGAAGATGAGTTCACAATAAGATATTACAAACCACATGAGAAAATGAACCAGAAAAAGGGAGAGTCAGCAGATATAACTAACAAAAACTTGGCATCTCCAATAAATGGAGTTAAGAAAATCTAAAAAGACTATAAAGGAATTATTTTTAAATGTTAAGAAATAAAATAATGAACAATATGAAGGGGAGACTATATATATACTTTTTTGTTTGTTTTAATCTATTCAAAAGACTTTATATGCTTCTTTGAACATAGCATTCCTGGAAAGCTCTAGAAGTCCTTCTCTCCTCCTGGTAACCATTGTCTTGATAATCTTTTGATTATAAGAATATTTTCTATTAGCCATACTATCATGTCAACAACAGAACTATCTGTATACGGATTTAAATATAGAATATATGTGTTGTGGAAAGTTATAGCAGTACTTCCCAACCTTCTTCATATAATTGCATATGTAGGAAATGTTATTTGTATCTGTGGTAAGCAGAAAAATCTCCACGGCATTGAAAGCTTCATTCACCCTGGACCCACCCAAAGACTCTAAAGGCCAAGGTAATCCATGTCTCAGCATAGCTGTGACACATCTCATGGTATTTCAGCGCACTGGTTAGCAAGCTCTGAGTTGTAATTCCTCTTTCATAAATACGTTCTTAATATTTTTATTGCCTTATTAATACGGTGTTAGTGAATTTAAATAACATGGTTACACTGAAATAATTTTATAATTATAGCTCCTTCCTCCTTCGTTATAACAAAATGATATAACAAATAACAGCATAGGGCTACTATGGTACAGCATTTGATTAGTGTGGCAGAATCTTCTTCTGCCCAGGGCTAAGGAGAAAATTAAAAGTTAAATTGAAATGACAAAATTAGCTAACCCTAATAGGGTTTCAAAAATCTGTTAACGAGTTACACAAAGCATATCGCGGACTGACAACTTGCCTGCTCTGTTGTGAGTAAATCCTAGTGTTGTTCGTGACTTCACAAGAGCTGGAAACATAAAATGAAGACTCACTAAATTGAAAATGTTTAAATGGTACCGTGTATATAGAAATTTGCCTATACTCATGGCCTAATGCAAAAATCTTATGAAGGAGATTTGTATTAGCTTTCCCTTTTGGACTATTCACTAAACTAAGTACTTTACAAGCATTATCTCTAGTTTTTTTTTTTTTTTTTTGAGACAGGACAGAGTCTTACTCTGTCACCCAAATGGTTATGATATGATGATCAATTTTAAGGCATTGATCTAACTTTACCTTGCAATCTATAAGGAGGTGTCTGTCTATTGAATATTTCATGTTTAATTTCTATTCTTGCTCTCAAAAAATATTTATAGGTAGATTAACTATGTGTGCATCTGGGTTTAAATTGACCTCTTTCAAAATTAGCCAATAAATGATAACATAAGAAAATATAGTCATTGTTTTCATTCAGTAGCGAAGAGTGAATAACCATCTTCATAATAGTGAATAACCATCTTCATAAAAATCGTCCTGCCCTTTATGAAAAACAAATCAGCTAAATTATTTTAAGGTACTTCTCAGCAAACAATCTTCCCAAGTGGATTTCAAATTGATATTGGACTAAAGCATTAATAGGCAAACTGAGAAAGATGAGCTTTTGGTTAAATAAGTTTGGAAACTGCTGTATTCAATAGCTTTTTTACTGAAGGAATTCTAAAAGATTTTGTATGCTAATAACATTGGAAATCTTCAAGAAAGAATTCATTGCTTTTACTCTAGAAAGGATATGTCCCATTAACTCGATATGGGCTCATTTCTAGACTTCCTATCTCTTCCTCATTTGGGAAGAAAAAAGAAAAAAGAGAAAGAATAATCTTATCACCTGGGTTACTGTGATTCTTAAGATTTGGAATGGGCAAGATAGCAAAGTTGCTTGTACAGGGGGTTAAATAGATGTACTCTAAAGTGTTAAATGCCTTATAGCAGCTGAAATTTGCCCTTTAAACTGAGTTTGTTTGCTTTTACTGATTTGTAAGATGAAAGAAATTAACATCCCCTTTACTTGATTCTTACCGCATTCTGTATTTTGCCAATAGCTTTATTTCCAGAGGAAATGTTGTCTTTATGCAGAAACAAAAAAACCTAACTTCTACCTCCATCTACCATAGAACAGTAGTTCTCGTTGGAGAAAGTTCTGTCCTCTAAGCAATGTTTTGGAAATGAATGGGGGTATTTTTGGTTGACTCAATGTTTGTGTATCATTATTGGCATTTAAGGGTTAGGAGTTAGGGGTTCAAGAGATCCTATGTAGAATAGGGCAGTCCTGAAAAATGAAGGCTGTCTCATATATATTCATATAGGTGAAAACCCTGTTTATAAAGTGTTTTAAAGCTAAACATATTTTTCTTCATTTTTGCATGATTTTAATATACATTAGATATTCCAAAATTTAACTACTATAATGAAAGATTGAACTATGTTTTGTTTGAAACTTTACCAAGAGTTTTTCACTAGTTTAGAAAATCATGTCACCAACAGCAATACCACTTGTGGTGTTAAATATAGACCTGTACAAGTCTATTTACAGCCATCATAATTACAGTAATTGCACGTGACTGTTCCATTATGTCTTCTAATATAGTCATGCCCAGGCATTTACATATTGAAGTACATATTACTATATATTAATTACTTTCCTTTTATGTATGCTTTACAATTTAAGACATTATATATTTTTGAAATTATATGTATATGTAAGTTACATTATTTTTCATTTTCATTTCTGGTTATGTTTTTTATTTTCATTTCAGGATGGTAAAGGAGGCATTATAAAATATTTCTTATACAAAAGAGGTACTGGCATGCTAGGTTAGGATGTTAAAAAGCAAAAGAAAAGCTTTTACAATTGGGAGGAAGAGGAGAGGGCACTGGGTCTGACAGGGTCGAAAACCACTAATCTAAACCAGGTGACTAGATAATAATAGTCACCTGGTTCAAAAAAGGTGTAGAGGAACAGAGGTAGGGAGAGGGGAAGCATGAGTCTCTTTTTCACTCAGTTTCTACATTTCCATACTTCTGAAGAAACATACCTTTACTGTGTCTCAGTTTTCACCACTTCACAGAGCCGGCACTATTCTGAACTACCCCAGAAGCTGCTGAAAGTGATTCAAAAAAAAATTCTTGTACCTGAAAGGAATATACAGTCACTGCTGCCACAGCTCCTCTTGAACCTTCAGAATCTATCAGTTTTCACAGTAGTGAGGTTATCTTCATTTTAAACCATGATCTGGAAATCTGTGTTATATATTAACCTTCATTTTGTAACAGGATTTTCAAAAACACTTACCTCAGTAGTAGTCCCAATGTCAGCAGATGGGCTGCATGTGCTGGTATCTGGAGGAGCCGTGCCTATACTGCTTCTAACTGGAGAAGTAGGAACAGGCCCTGCCATGGTCTCTGGAGAGGTTGTAGATAGGTTGAGATTGCCTCTCTTCTGAATCTTATTCCAGACCTTATTCATGGTATCAGTTAGTTCATAGAAAAGCTGGACCTGAGAGCATAAGAAAAAAAGAAGAGAAAACAAGTCTATCAACTTCCAGTTTCAAACCACTAAAATAATAATATGAGAAAATTAACTATTCCAGAGAAATAAAATTTATAAAACAAAACTCTACCAATGCATCACTGATTACTATTAACTTCCACTTGAAATTTGCTTCACACTCACATGGTGATATTTAATAATCAACCTAGCATTCCCGTGGATTAAAACTACAGTAATGTAAGCACAGCTTATTAGCAAACAGTAGATTTATTTCAATATATAAATAATAGAACACATATAAATGCCTCTCGACCAGAGGACAGAATCAAAATTTTTAAAAAAAGGCATTCTAGTAAATGTAATTATTTAATGTAATACAAAACAGCTACCATCCTTATTTCTAAATAATTTCCACATCTAAATTTTCTCTGTGTTTCCCAGGAATAAATCTGAAACTGGATTTCTTGTCCTACAAAACAATTGAAAAAGAATGATATAACATCAAATAGTAAAAGGCAAATGTTACATATGAGACTTTTTTTAATAGATAAAGAACATATCCAACTTACTATTCCCAAAGGATATGTCATTCCAATATTCAGAGAAAAACTGTTTAACTTGCACATTGTTTGACTGAGTCCTAAGATATTTATGCAAGATTTCATAAATAAGCATTAATCATGAAATCTGTATGACAATGTAGTGCCATATACTGTATAAAACAAGCCCAGGAAGAAAAAATGCAAACACAATATATAAGCAAATCCACAGCTGGACACCATATTCTGCTTGCCATTTAAAAAAAGTGAAATTCTCATATTTATAAAAAGTTTCAGCCCCAGGACACATCCAGATGATGAAGCTGGCTTCTTATGTGGGCAGAACAGATGCATAAAAACACTATTGTCAATCCTCATTTGATATAAAACAGCACTTGAGTGTACAATTTTCTCCTGTTTTTTTGCGTAATGAAGTTTCAAATCTCAGGTTATAGCTACTGTTGTTTAAAAGTAATCTAGCAGCTAAAAATCTGATTAAAAAGTTCTTTTAAAATATTTGTTCAAATTCTTCTGTCCTTCATAATTATGAATGTTTCTCTCTACAGACAAACAACTTTGTTGCAAACCAGTTTTTAAAAATATTATTTTGCTTTTTCTTAAATAATTAGAACGGATAAAGAGAGCACAAACAACAACAAAAAGCCAAAACAGGTTATAAGTATTTCTAAGGGTATTTATTTAAGAGAAATGATGCTGCTTTTATTGTCACTACTTCCGATTCCTTTAAGTGTTAGCAGCAAAATACTGTGCCTGAATGGCAACGAGTACACTGTGTGTTTAAACTGCCATGCAAACCATGACATAAACTTTAAATGTATTTTTATTTTCAAAGAAGAAAGTTGCTAACAGAACTCAGACTTTCCAAATTTGGAGGTTTAAAGAAATAAGGCAAAAACATCTAGGATAAATGTTCAACTTTTATCCTTCAAGTTGTGCTAAAACACTATGCCAACTAGAGCCACAATGAACTTCCACTTCCCATCTTTAGAATGTCTAAAATTAAAAAGCCTAACTATATCAAGTATTAGCAACGACGTACAGCAACTAACGCTCTCGTTTTCTGTTGGTAGGAATGTAAAATTTAGAATACAATTTGACGGTTTTTGAAAAGAGCATATAGCTACCGTATATGATCCCACCCATTTCACTCCTAAGTAGTTTCCTAAGAAAAATGAAGCCTATGTCCACACAAAGTTGTGTACACAAATGTTCATGGCAGCATTATTTGTAATAGGCAAAAATTGGAAAAAATCCCAAATGTACATTGACAGGTAGTGAACAAACTGAAGTACATTCACATGACAGGATGCTGTTTAGCCATAAAAAGAAACTATTGACGTATGCAACAACGTGAATTAATCTCAAAATAATTATGCAGAATGAAAGAAGCTAGGATAAGAAAAACATGGTATGAATCAATTCATAGAGAATCCTAGAAAACAAAAATTAGTCTATAATGACAGAATCAGTGGTAGCTGTGATGGGGAGGAATGGGAGAGAGGACTACATAAGAACATAAAGAAACTTTTGAAGATGTTAGACTGTGGGCATAGTTTCATGTGTGTATGTACGCCAAATCTTAACAAATTAGATAATTTAAACATGCAGTTTATTGTATATTAAGTATACCTCAATAAAACATTTTTTTTAAATCTCTAAAAAATAAATACCATGTGAGGTGGCTTTATGTGAGTTCTGTATGAAGGTGACTTAATATCAACAATGTCTTGTGTATTGAATGCTGACCGAATAAAAATATGTAACGTTATTTTTAAAAAATTTATTCACACACATTTTTTCATTTAATCTATAGCTGTTCAGAAAAAAGATTCAATTTCACTGGAGAGGCTGAGAAAGGCCTCAAGAAGATATATTCCTGAAAGAGAGACAGGATTTAAATGAGTACAAAAAGTCATTCTACTCAGAAGTACAGAATGAACAAAAGCCAAGTGCAAGGGATGATCAAGACAAGATACAGGGCTGATGAAGAGTCCCTAGAGAGGAAAGGCCCAGGAGTATCAGGAGACAGTGTCAAAACAGAATCACTAAAGGCAGAGAGGAAGAAGGGAAGAAGAAAAACCATGGATATACAATGTCAACGGAAATCAAGGAGAAACAGAATTTCACCAATTTAGTCATCTGTGTTGAACAATGCAGAGCTCTAAGTTAATACAATCTTAGAAAAACTATTTCATTTGGTATGTAGGTTGTTACTAACCACTAAAACTCAGTTTTAAAAAGTTTTTTCTTTTTTTAACACAAAAACAACTTTTCACATAAAAGATTACAGTTTAATTGTCCAGTTTAATTTTGTTTAAAAGTTAAAACAAAAATCAAGAGCTCAGGCCAGGCGTGGTGGCTCATGCCTGTAATCCCAGCATTTTGAGAGGCCAAGGCGGGAGGATCACCTGAGGTCAGGAGTTCAAGAGCAGCCTGGGCAACATGGTGAAACCCCGTCTGTACTAAAAATACAAAACATTAGCTGGGTGTGGTAGTGGGTGCCTGTAATCCTAGCTACTTGGGAGGCTGAGGCAGGAGAATTGTTTGCACCCGCGAAGTGGAGGTTGCAGTGAGCCGAGACCACACCATTAAATACCAGCCTGGGCAACAAAAACGAAACTCTGTCTCAAAAAAAAAAAAAAAAAAAAAAATCAAGAGCTCAGAGAAATTAAAAATGGGTGAGTGGTGCAAGGATACAAATCCAGTTTTGTCCGAACTCAAAGACTGTGTTCTTATACAGCAATGCCAAATTCCATTCCCTTGGCAAAAATTGATCAACATAAGAGCAATAAAAACACTAAATAAATGAATAGAAAACTGGCATAAATCTGTTATTTCTCTAGTTCCACATACTTATAGACCCCAAAATGCTAAGACAGTGTTGTATTCCTGTGAATGCCTATAAGAAAACAATGTATCAGTTTGCTGGCCAAAGGTAAACAGAAGTTTTATCACGTTAAAAAAAAAAAAAAAAAAAAAAAAAAAAAAAAAAGGATCCTATGGGCTTTTTTTTTCTTTTTCTTTTTTTCTTTTTTTTTTTAAATAAAGACAAGGTTTTGTTATGTTGCTCAAGTGGTCTCAAACTCCTGAGCTCAAGTGATCCTCCCATCTTAGCCTACTAAGTCGCTGGGATTACAGGATAGGCTCATTTAACTTTGGAATAAACATAGTATTTAGAGTCTGAGATACTAGTGACTAAAGACATTAAAGGAAACACGGTAACTTTGGTCACATAGTTAAGATGAAGGGAAGGGATAACAGAAATCTCCTCCAGTCACTAAAGCACTAAATATTCAACCAAGATAAATATACAGTGTCTAAGAACACTAAACGACAATGAAAGTTCCAGGACTAACAGACAGACAGCAATGTCTGATACAATAATAAATTTGCTCTCAGCCTACCTTACATACATAGCCTTCTCTATTTTTAAAGTACACTAACTACATGAGGGTTCTGTATCTAGGCAACAATGAAATAAATTCAATAGTGTACAAGGGTCACAATTCTGATGTCATCCTAATGGATAAGCCAAAGAAAGGTATTTAAGTAGGAATTATTTCCACAAAATGTAATCAAGAAGCATACACACTGGCTACAGTCAAAATCCCACAAACCTGACCGTATACCTCAGTATGCAAACTTAATGGGTCTATACAATATTCTGAGAATAGACTCACAGCTTTTAGCCCAATGGTATAAAAAGGACAAGAAGTATTCATTTGCACCTCATCCTTACAACAAATATATTTTAAAAACAAAAAGCAAACAAGAAAAACAGATGGATTAATGAGAAAGCACAAGAAAGAAATTTTGAGCCATTAATTTTGAAAGAAAAAACAGTAAGACATTTTAGTATTCTATGGTCATGTGTATATCTGCGCTCATTTTAGGGGTCCATGATACTCCTTTTAAGACAGGATACCCAGAAAATAACAAGGAATATATAGGTATCTTTGACTATGAAAGATTAAACATTTCTGGCAAAAGATGTCAAACAGTTTAAAGGCAAATCAACTGCATTACAGTTAAAAGGTTTGTATTTATAGAGTCTAAAGAAAGCTTTTACAAATTGCTAAGAAAAATGAATTTAATAGAAGACTGGCTAAATGATATGAATTAACAAATCACAAAAGAGCAAATTCACTGGACAATAAACGTGAAAAAATGCTCAATCTTATTAGTAATTAGGAAAATATAAATTAATGTAAACTGTCAATTCACGAATGAGCAAATTCAATGGCCAATAAACATTTGAAGAGATGCTCAGCCATCTGGTGTCATTTCCTTTTAGCATGAAAAATGTTCTTTAGTACATCCTGTATGCAGTTCCTAATGGTGAGTCTTTTCTCTGAAAATGTTTTTCTTTAGTTTTCATTTATAAAAGTTATTTTTTGCTTAATTAATAACTTCTAAATTGATTGAGACCTTGTATTTTTTTTATTTCCCTAAAGATGTTCTTCTGGCCTTCATGGTTTCTTTGAGAAATAAGCAGTTATTCAAATCTTAGTTCCCCTGAACGTAAGGTATTATACATGTATTTTCTTGTGATACTCTCAATATTTGTTGTTTACTTGCGGCTTTCAACAGTTGGATTATGAGGTATGTAGACATCACATTCTTTGCGTGTTTGTTTTATTCATCTTCATGTCTGCCTTACACATAGTGCTCAGTAAGAATTTGCTTACTGCATATGGCAAAAAAAAAAATCAAGCCATCCTTCGGAGTTCTGAAAGCATCCAAAGAGAGTCTGGAAGCATAAGCTAAAGCAATCACTTACAACAAAGAGGTTTATTTAGAGACTCATGTTTTGTCATTACAATTTAGGTTAATCTGTTACTTGAAGATATCAAGGAGTATTAATCCCTAACCAAATCTTTTAATTTATATAGATTCTTCAGTGCTGTTATGTTGTGGTTTCACATCTCTTCAGGAATGTTGCTACATTTCACCAGGGATGTTCATACCAATTTGTAAAGAGGGTCTCACATTTTAATCAAAGTCAGTCTACACTAACAAAATGATATTCATATAACATTTCAGTGTTTACAAAATATTTTCATAAATATTTCAGACTTCTCAACAACCTTGTGATCAACTTTGGTTACATCATGTGGTGACAATTTAACACAAATTTGTTTATGAGGATTTATTGAGTAACTCCAAGGATTTTATGAGATTTATAAAGTAGAATTACATAAAGAGATAAGAATTATTACATTTTGGGTAAAAATGAACTCTCAGTACACAAGGTTCATTCAGCCTTGGAGTAATTCTAGAAAAAAGGTCCTTGGTATCAGGAGAACAGGAGAAAGGAGGCACTGGGAGCCAGGTGGCCCTGGAAGCCAGATAACTGAAGAAAGAACAATAGGGAAGGAGCAGACATAGGAAGGAAATACAAGGCCAAACACAAGCCCCATCTAGCTGATGACTTTGCTTAGAGCTGGTTTGTATTTAAACAACAACAAAATCTGAGCTCAGCTCCAGACAAAGTGGGTATCTAGAGAATATACCCAGTACTCTAGTTTTGAGCCAAAGTATTAGATTTACTAACACCATAAAAATCACAAAACTATTAAGTATCTCAAAGTAAATTTTAAAAATATGAATAATAGTGGAGTCTAAGAATTTTTTTTGTGTTAGCTAGGATAGCTATGGATAACTAGAACATGTGGAGAAGGACTATCCTCTCATAGCTACAATGATCTTTTTTCCTAAGTTATAAGGACTTTGGTAGATAACTCCAAGTAGCACGGGGCTGTCTATTATATGTAGCTTTAGAGAGAGACTGAGCTACCACTAACTATAAACTATGACCTCAGAAAAACAACACTTCTATATCTTCCAAAAATATCATCATATCCCTTTGTAATAGGTCCTCTTCCTGTCACCCTCTCTTCCTTCTCTCTTCCTGTCCTGCTTCCAGGCAACAAGTAACCTACATTTTATCACTATGTATTAATAGTAATCTGCATATCTTAACATTTTATGTAAATGGAATTATACAGTAAGTACTCTTTTTCCACCTGGCTTCTTTCAGTCAGCATAATGATTACAAGATTCATCAATGATCTTGCATTTTATCAATAATTCAACCCTTTAATGGCTGACTAGTATTACCTCAGTATGAGTAGGCCGTAATTTTTTTACTAATTCACCTGATGATAAACATGTGACCTGTGCCCCGTTTGGGGCTATACAAATAAAGCTGCTATATACATCTGTGTAAAAGACCTCTTGTGGACATACATTTTTGTTTCTCAGAGGAAATATATAGGGAGAAATGATTGGGTTGTATGCTAAGTGTGTGCCGAACTTTTTCAGAAATTGCCAAGGGGTTTCCAATGTTGTTACATCATTTTTACATTCTCACAAGCAGTGTACGATGAGTTCCAGTTGGTCCACATGTTGAGTCTATCATTTATTTAAGCCAATCTAATAGGTGTGTATTTCTATTTCTTCATGATGTTTTTACCCCTGATAATGATACTGGGCATGTTTTCATATGCTTATTGACTATTCAAATAAATATTTTGTGAAGTATGTGTTCAAGTCTTTTCCCCATTATCTGTCTTTATGTTTATCATTTATTGTTCATCTTCATGTTATTGAGTAGAATTTTTAGGCCAGGCGCAGTGGCTCACACCTGTAATCCCAGCACTTTGGGAAGCCGAAGCAGGTGGATCGCTTGAAATCGGGAGTTTGATACCAGCCTGGTCAACATGGTGAAACCCTGTCTCTACAAAAATACAAAAATTAGTCAGGTGCGGTGGCACACACCTGTGATCCCAGCTACTCAGGAGGCTAAGGCAGGAGAATCACTTGAACCCAGGAGGAGGAGGTTGCAGTGAGCTGAGATCGCATCACTGCACTCCACCCTGGGCAACAGAGGGAGACTCTGTCAGAAAGAAAAGAAAAAGAAAAAGAAAAAAAGAGAAGAGAAGAGAAAAGAAAAGAGAAAAACAAAAAGAAAAAGAATATTTAAATATTTTGGATAACAGTCCATTGTTTGAAAAATGTCTTGTAAATACCTTCTCCAAATGCCTGGCTTTCTGCTATCTCAATGTGTCCTTCAAAAATTATTGTTTTTAAACTTAATTATGCCCAATATCAAGATGAATAAGCCATCAACGATTTGAGTCTTCCAAACTATGAGAAGATATATCTATTTATTTCTTTTAGGCGTTAAGTTTTCTCAGCAATGCTTTATGGTTTTCAGGATAGAGGTCTTAGGTATCTTTTGTTAGATTTATTCATTTTGTTTCTTGGATTTAGTAAAGAGTGAAATTGATTTCATTCCATTTTCCAGTTGTTTGCTGCTAGTACATAAAAATACAATCAGTTTTAATACATTAACTTTGCCTCATAAAAGCTTGGTGAGTTTTGTTAGTTTTAGTAACAGTTTATTAGACTCCTTTGGGGTTTTCTATAAAATATGTTATATGTAAACAGTTTTACTTCTTCATTTCTTATCTTTATATCTTTTATTAATTTTTCTTGGTTTATTGTAATGGTTAGGAACTCTAATATGATACAGAATAGAGTTGAAAGCAGAAATCATGGGTTTTTTCCTGATCTCAGTGGGAAACAATTCAATATTTTACTATTATGTATGATATTTACCATTGTTTTCCCTCATATGATCTCTATAAGTTTGAGAATGTTACCTCCTACTTGTAATTTGCTGAGACTTCTCATTATGAATGCATGTTGAATTCTGTCAAACGTCTCACCTGAATTTATTGAGATGATCGTATGATTTTTCTCCTTTGTTTTGTTATTATGGTAAATTATATTGAATGACTTTTGAATGTTAAACCAAACTTGCATTTTTAAGATAACTCCTAGTTGGCCATTATATATTATGCTTTTTAGATATTGTTATCTTTGATTTGTTAACATTTGGTTAAGAATTTATGTATCAATTTCATGAGGGATATTAATACCTAATTTCCTTCTGTTGTAAAATCTTTTTGAAGTTTTGCTATTAGAGTTATGCTACCTTCATAAAACCAGTTGGGCAAGGATGCTTCAGCCTTTATTTCTGGGAAAACATTTGTGTAACATTTATGTTATTTTTTCCAGAATATTTTATAGAATTCGTCCATCTAGATTGGAAGTTTTTTCCATGGGAAAGTTTTTGACATAACATTCAATTTTGTTAAAAGATATACAGCTATTTGGATTTGCTCTTTTCTTCTTGTGTCAACTTTGACGGAATTCTTTTCCGATGAAAATTTCCATTTCATGTAAGTTGTTGCATTTGTTGGCATAAAGTTGTTCATTATTCTTTTATTACGCTTTTAATGTTATCAACAACCCTTTATTCATGATATTAGTAGTTTGCATTTTTTCCTCCCCCTCTATTATTTCAGTACAGCTACGGAACTGTCAATTTTGTTGATCTTTTAAAAGAACCAGTTCACGGTTTTAATTTTCTATCTCTTGCTCATTTTTGTTAACTGTTCCATTCATCTCTGCTCATATCTTTGTTATTTTCTTCTTTTTATTTACTTTGGGTTTCTCTTGTTCTTTTCTTAGCTTTCTAAAGTTGAACCTTAAATGGCTGATTTAAGATCTTTCTTCCTTTCTAATTATGTCTTTAAAGTTGTATTTCCCTCTAAACACTGCCTTAGCTTATCCAGGTTTTTTAGTGTCATTCAATATTTTCTAATTTCCCAAATAATTTTGTCTTTGTTCCACAAATTATTTAGAAGCATGTTGTTTAATGTCCACATAAAGTTTTTCTAGCTATTTTATTATTATTAATTTCTAATTTGACTGAGGTCAAATAATACTTTCATGTGATTTTAATCCTCTTAAAAATGAGACCATGTACACCTGTAAAAAAGTACATCCTACGATTGTTGGATATACTGTTTTATAAATGCCAATTAGATCAAGGTGAGTTCATAGTATTTTCATATCTTCTAGATCTTCAATTATTTATTTTTAATCCAGTTGTTTTATCCACTACTGAAACAGGTGTTATAAAAATTTCTTACTATGATTCTAGAATTATCTTTTCCCTTCATTCTGTTAATTTTTGTTTCATTTCACTCTATCTATGGTAACATGCTTTTTATTTATTTTATCTAAGATTAAAATAAGTAAGTCCAGTCTTCTTATGCTGACTGTTTGTATGGTGTATCTTTCACTATGCATCTATTTATAATCTGTTTCTTTATATTCAAGTAAAATACAATGTTAGGAATTATACAGTAGCATCTTGCTTTACTTCCAACTACAGATCTTTGCCTTTTACTTGGAGTGTTTTGAGCAATAATTTGTTAATTTTCTCTGTAAAGGGCCAGAGAGTAAATATTCTAGGCTTTGTGGGCCATACTGCTCTTTTATTCAATTCTGCAAGTATAGCATGGCAGAAACCATAGACAATATGTAAAAAATGAGTGTGGCCAAATTTGGCTTATGTGTATTAGTTTGCAGATTCCTAATTGAGACCATAAATATTTCATGTAATTATTAATGTATGTGGCTTAGCTCTATTATTTTATTTTTTGTACTGTTTTACCCTCCATTTTTTGTTCCTTTGTTACTTTTTCCCAACTTCTTTTGGCTTCTTTGAATATTTTTTAGTATTTAATTTTAATTCCTCATTGGCTTTTTGGCTTTATCCTTTGGTATTTTTGCATTTTCTTATTACTTGGGCTAAGAGAGTAAACCATACGCACCTAATCTTTCAGTCTACTTAAGAGTTTATATTGTACCACTTCATATGATATGTAGAAACTTGGCAACCATAGATCCTTTTACTCCATCTTCCTCTAGCCTTAATGCTATAGTTGTCTTGTATGTTACATCTACATACACTGAAAAAACCAGCAGACAATGTTATGCTTTTTCTTTCAAGCATCATACATATTTTTAAACAGTTTTTTTTTAATTATTTACCCAGCCGTTTACCCTTTCTGTTGGTTTTCCTTCAATCCTGAAGATCTAATTTTACATCTAGTATCATTTTCCTTTACCCTGAAGAATTTCCTTTAGCATTTCTTGTAGAATAGAGCAGCTGGTGACAAACTTTCTTAGCTTCCCTTCACCTAAAAATGGGTTTATTTCTCTTTCATTTCTGTGGGGTATCTTCACTAGGTTAACAGTTCTTTTATGTTAGCACTTCCAAAATATTGTTCCAATGTCTTCCATCTCTTATGATTTTTAATGAGAAATCTATTCTCATTCAAATGATTGTTTGCTTATATGGAATGTGTCTTTTCCTATAACTGCTGTGAAAATTTTTTAAAATTTATCTTTGATTTTCAATATTTTAATCACAATGTGTCCAAATGTTTGTCACTTTGGGTTTATCCTGTTTGGGATTAGGTGAACTTCTTGGATGCGTAAAAGACTATCTCTTTCCCCAAATTTGCAAAGTTTTCTGTAATTATTTCCTCTTTTTTTTTTCTATCCCAATCCTTTATCTCCTCTCCTTCTGAAACTCCAAGTAGAAAACAACATTGGACTTTTCTATTCTATAACTATTGGAGCGCTGTTCATTTTATAAAAAAACCTTTTTCCTTTCTTTTTCAAATTCAGTAATTTCTACTGATCTATGTTCAAGTTTAGTAACTCTTTCTTCTATCATCTCCAGGCTACCTTTAAGCCCACACAATACGGTTTTCTTCCTTCAGGTACTGTATTTTTTAGTTCTAAAATTCCATTTGATTCTTTTTATACTTTTTATTCCTCAATTGAGATTTATTACCTTTTCATTCAGTATGCTTTTGTTTACACCTCATAAAAATTTCTAAAAGCTGCCTTAAAGTCGTTTTGCAATTCAATTATTTTAAAACAAGCTGAGAACATGCATTTATGTGGGGGTAGTCAACTGCTTCTTTTTGAATTTTTCCTAGACTATATAGGAATAATCAGTGGGAAAGATAGGCTGAGGGAACCTATACTGCCATGCTAAGAGATCTCTTATGTTTTCCTTTTTAACAACTTCTGTGATAAAGGGTCTAAAGGAGTTGAATCTGTTCCTCTACATTCTATCTAGCAGAGCTGCCATAACAAAGTACCATAAACTGGGTGGGTTAAAACAACAGAAATATATTGTCTCAAAGTTATTGGAGGCTACAGTCTAAAATCAAGGTATCAGTAGGGCCATGCACCCTCTGAGATTCTGAGTACAATCCTTCCTTGGCTCTCTGCCTAGCTTCTTCTGGTGGGAACTAGCCCCCTTGGGTGTTCCTTGGCTTACAGCTCTACTAGTTCAATCTTTGCTTCCATGTTCACATGACAATTTCCCTGTGTATCTTTACATCATTTTCCTTTTGTATAAGTCTATGACCAAGTTTTTCTATTTTATAAGGATACCAGTCACATTGGGTCACCCTAATGACCTCATTTTAACTTACTTCTGTTACAAACCTATAACCAAGTAAGGTTATATTCTGAGATACACAAGGTTAGAACTTCAACATATATTTTTGCGGGGACACAATTCAACACATGACAGTTTCCCTTCCTTTTAAAAACACTTTAAAGCAACCGTTAGTAGTAGCACTCAAAGAGTACTCTCAAAGAAGGTAACTCATTTCATGATTATTTTCTTCTATATCACTATGGGTATAATGGAAAGGCAAATGGCCATTCAACTGAAATATTTAGTATCATTCAAAAGTATTCACTACTGATTCTAAAATAAATGAACAAGCACTTTAAGAGGCTGAGGCAGAAGGATCACTTGAAGCCAGGAATTCAAGATCATCCCAGACAACAAAGCGATACCCTGTTCTACAAAGAAATAAAAATGAAATAAATTAGCTGGTCGTGGTGGCATGTGCCTATAGTTACAGCTACTTAGGAGGTTCAAATGGGACAACTGCTTGAATCTAGAAGTTTGAGGCTGCATGAGCTGTGATTGCACCACTGCACTTCAGCTTGGGGGACACCAAGCAAGACCCTGTCAAAAGAAAGAAAAGAAAAGAAAAGAAAAAAGAAAAGGAAAGGAAAGGAAAGGAAAGGAAAGGAAAGGGAAAGGAAAGGGAGAAAGGAAAGAAGGGAAAGAAAGGAAAGAAAGGAAAGAAAGGAAGAAAGAAAGAAAGTAAGAAAGTTAATATAATGGAGGATGAGTTCTTCAGTTGTTATCATAGTGTTCTTTTAATACAGCTGCCTTGTCATAATTCTAATTAAATGCATTTTTATAATAAGGCTCTTACCAACATATTATTGGGTTTAATCTTTTCAAAGTACACAAATACATATAAAAGTTAAATCAAACAGTATAGTATATAGTAGGGAGAGGGAGGCAAGAAGAAGAGAAGAAAGGATGAGGATGGTTTCAAAGAAGAGGCTCTATAAACTATGGAATGCAAGCTGATAGTCTAAAGAGAAGTATCACTTAATATAGGCGATGAAACGGAGTAGGGAAGCACACACAAAAAAATATAGTTAATTGTGAGAGTAAAATGTAAAACATTTAACATTTATCACTAATACTGCTTCATAAAAAGTGAATTAAACCCCCAGAGCAAGATGGCCGAATAGGAACAGCTCAAGTCTCTAGCTCCCAGCACAAGCGACACAGAAGACAGGTGATTTCTGCATTTTCAACTGAGGTACCGTGTTTATCTCACTGGGGAGTGCCAGACAATCAGTGCTGGTTAGCTGGTGCAGCTCGACCAGCAAGAGCTGAAGCAGGGCAAGGCATCACCTCACCTGGGAAGCACAAGGGGGAAGGGAATTCCTTTTCCTAGCCAGAGGA
>NW_012108364.1:1242551-1243913 GCF_000951045.1 Mandrillus leucophaeus
ACTCGATCAACTGGAAGAAAGAGTATCAGCGATTGAGGATCAAATGAATAAAATGAAACGAGAAGAGAAGTCTAAAGAAAAAAGAGGAAGAAGAAATGAACAAAGCCTTCAAGAAGTATGGCATTATGTGAAAAGACCAAATCTACGTCTGATTGAGGTGCGTGAAAGTGAGGGAGAAAATGGAACCAAGTTGGAAAACACTCTTCAGGATATCATCCAGGAGAACTTCTCCAACCTAGTAAGGCAGGCCAACATTCAAATCCAGGAAATACAGAGAACGCCACAAAGATACTCCTCGAGAAGAAAAACTCCAAGACACATAATTGTCAGATTCACTGAAGTTGAAATGAAGGAAAAAATCTTAAGGGCAGCCAGAGAGAAAGGTCGGGTTACCCACAAAGGGAAGCCCATCAGACTAACAGCAGATCTCTCAGCAGAAACTCTATAAGCCAGAAGAGAGTAAGGGCCAATATTCAACATTCTTAAAGAAAAGAATTTTAAACCCAGAATTTCATATCCAGCCAAACTAAGTATCATCAGTGAAGGAGAAATAAAATCCTTTACAGATAAGCAAATGCTTAGAGATTTTGTCACCACCAGGCCTGCCCTACAAAAGATCCTGAAGGAAGCTCTAAACATGGAAAGGAACAACTGGTACCAGTCATTGCAAAAACATGCTAAACTGTAAAGACCATTGATGTTAGGAAGAAACTGCACCAACTAACGAGCAAAATAACCAGCTAATATCACAATGACAGGATCAAGTTCACACATAACAATATTAACCTTAAATATAAATGGACTAAATGGCCCAATTAAAAGACACGGACTGGCAAATTGGATAACGAGTCAAGACCCATCAGTTTGGTGTATTCAGGAAACCCATCTCACATGCAGAGACACACACAGGCTCAAAAAAAAAGAGATAGAGGAAGATCTACCAAGCAAATGGAGAACAAAAAAAAGCAGGAGTTGCGATCCTAGTCTCTGATAAAACAGACTTTAAACCGTCAAAGATCAAAAGAGAGAAGGAAGGCCATTACATAATGGTAAAGGGATCAATTCAACAGGAAGAGATAACTATCCTAAATATATATGAACCCAATACAGGAGCACCCAGATTCATAAAGCAAGTCCTTAGAGACTTAGACTCCCATACAGTAATAATGGGAGACTTCAACAACCCACTGTCAACATTAGACAGATCAATAAGACAGAAAGTTAACAAGGATATCCAGGAATTGAACTCAACTCTACACCAAGTGAACCTAATAGACATCTACAGAACTCTCCACCCCAAACCAACAGAATATACATTCTTCTCAGCACCACATCCCACTTATTCCAAAATTGACCACATAA
>NW_012108364.1:1243963-1244352 GCF_000951045.1 Mandrillus leucophaeus
TTCCTTTTCCTAGCCAGAGGAACTGAGACACACAACACCTGGAAAATCGGGTAACTCCCACCCTAATACTGCACTTTACCAAGGGTCTTAGCAAACGGCATACCAGGAGATTATATCCCACACCTGGCCAGGAGGGTCCCACACCCACCAAGCCTCCCTCATTGCTAGCACAGCAGTCTGAGATCTAACTGCAAGGCAGCAGCAAGGCTGGGGGAGGGGCGACCACAATTGCAGAGGCTTAAGTAGGTAAACAAAGCCACCAGGAAGCTCGAACTGGGTGGAGCCCACAGCAGATCAAGGAGGCCTGCCTGTCTCTGTAGACTCCACCTCTGGGGACAGGGCATTGCTAAACAAAAAGCAGCAGAAACCTCTTCAGATGCAAATGACCC
>NW_012108364.1:1244402-1270894 GCF_000951045.1 Mandrillus leucophaeus
TCCTTTGTAGGGACATGGATGCAGCTGGAAACCATCATTCTCAGCAAACTATAGCAAGAACAGAAAACCAAACACCGCATGTTCTCACTCATACATGGGAACTGAACAATGAGATCACTTGGACTTGGGAAGGGGAACATCACACACCGGGGCCTATTATGGGGAGCGGGGCGGGGGGAGGGATTGCATTGGGAGTTATACCTGATGTAAATGACTAGTTGATTGGTGCTGATGAGTTGATGGGTGCAGCACACCAACATGGCACAAGTATACATATGTAACAAACTTGCACATTGTGCACATGTACCCTAGAACTTAAAGTATAATAATTAAAAAAAATAAATAAATAAATTTTTTTTAAAAAGTGAATTAAAACAAAACAAAAAATTTTGAGAGAAAGAGTCTTGCTTTATTTCCCAGGCTGGAGTGCAGTGGCTACTCCCAGCTGCAATCATAGGACACCACAGCCTCTAACTTCTGGGCTCAAGTGATCCTCCTGCCTCGGCCTCCTGAGTAGCTGGGACTACAGGCATGTGCCATCAAGCTCAACTAAGTTGAACCTACTTAAAAAAACACTCTTTAAAAACTGGCTTATAACAATTAATGCTACGATAAGTATAAATTTATCACTATTGACCTAGAGTGTCCAATAATCTTCTAAAAAGGATTATTTTAAAATATAACTCTAAATAGTATTCAGCTTTGACAATCTACAGAGAAAATATAACACAGTCTATTTGAGGTTAAGTAAACAAGTGCTAAATTGTATGCAACTAATTATTTGTGTAAACACAGGTGATCTGAATTCACATTAAACTGTAAAATTACAAGATACAGCATGATTGGTCTATGACAACTGAAATCTTTTTCTTTTTAAAAATAATGCATCATAAGCAAAGAAGTTCTGAGTGAGAATCTGAATGAAAATTACATTTGATCAGTTCAACAGACTCTTCCAGTTTGACAGTAAAATAGTTCTTCAGTGTTTAAAAACATTACATCTGCAACTGATTTCATGCCATCGGCCAAAAGATACATTTGTGCTGCCACCATTACATTTTCAGAAGAGTTTAAATTACACAACTTGAGAGAGCTTCAAAGCAATTCTTAATCTAACCACCCTGATCTTGATGGCCAAGTTAAAAATAATTTAGGATACTTAAGAGAAGAGAAACCCTTCAACAAAAAGGATAACAATTGCTTTTAAATCACATTACTTTAAATTTCCTTTCATAAATCAAATGTACTAACCTGGGGATTAGAGCATTTTATCTCTAGTGACTCTAGGTCAACATGGAGACAGACAACAAATGAATGTCGTGTATCAGGTCCCGTAGCAAGTAGTTTTTGAGACGTGACAGCTAGAGTGGAGGTGCAACCCATAGGTTCCACTAGGCAAAGTGTCACTTGTTTTCCAAGAAGGGTATATATGCTGAAATGATGTAAGCTGATCGTCCAAGGAAAAGCATCACCTGATATAGGGGACAAAAGGGAATAGGGAAGCACACAAACAAAAACACAATTAATTTTCACTTGACAGTAAAATGTAAAACATTTAACATTTATGACTAATACTCCATCATACAAAGTGAAAATAGTTTTCCTGAGACCAAAGTGCTAAACAATATACAAGCTACTTAAAATTCTTTCAGTAATTATATACACTATGAACCATACATTAATATAAATTAAATATATGGGATAAAATTAAAAATAAAAGTTCTAACAACTTCTTCCCTTACCCTAGTTTGTTGTATTGTGAAACTGTTGGGGACGAATGCGCCATACCTTGGAGGCCAGAGAAAACAGATCAAATTACGTAAATGGAAGGTTTTATCTACGGTACTGAAAATGACCATAGATCTTGCCATGGAATGAGAAAGGAAGAGAATAAACAATCTAATATGGTCTGTTGGATCACCTGCATCAGAATCATGTGGGATGCTGGTTTAAAATAGAGGTTCCTAGGACTTTAGACTTTCTTAATCAAAACCTCTGATGGTACGAACCAGCATGAATTTTGATATGTTCCCTAGATTATTCTTACATTTGAGTTATTTTTAATTAAAATGCACTTGATAAAAAAATTGGCATTCATAAACTTCAGGATTAAAAGCAAAATTCCCTTTCTATACTTTGAGCTTTTACTAACTTATCTCAGGTAAGATTAATTTATTAATATAAACTTTTGAGATAAAGCCATTTATTTCTTGTAAATATAGGAAAGTAATTTTGAACTTTTTAAAAGTCCATTCAGCATTAGAATATTTTTAAACATTTATTATGGTGATATCAATTTGATATCATTTGTATTTTGGACTTTACAATTCTACTAGTGTTTGTCAGTACAGAGAGTATAACACGAACATCACTTTTAGTAATTCAATTAAGTTAGAACAAATTGAGGACATTTATTTTCTAATTAGAGAGGTAATAGACACCATACTGCAGATAATTTTGGAAATTATGTAAGAAGAAAATATCAAAACCATTCATAATTTACCTTCTATCTTGCCACTCCCAATAATAAATACTATTAACACTTAGTTATATTTCCTTCATATATATTTTTCCCCCTATGGGGGATGGATGTGCCCAGGCAGAGATTAGATCAGAGATCACACTGCACTTGTAGTCTTACCTTGTTTTTTCACTGAAGAAAAAATACCAAGTGAATTACTAGGTAGATCACACTATAAATATTTTAGAGGAATCTAAATATATATTCAATACTCAGTAGGTACCAGAAGATACATTCTTATAAGTCTGAATATTAAAAATGTCTTGACCAAATATAGTTAATAAAATTGTCATAAAATTAGAAACTTTGAAATTGAGACTTGCATAATAAAATAAACCTAGCAACATAGTTCACAATAACTTGACTGGAAACAATGATAACTGCATAATATGTGGTCAGCACTATGGTACTTTGCCTGTCTTAAGATTTAAAATATTTTTCCCCCTAGGAAGAATGACAAACTAAATCATCTGTAACTAATTCTAAAATTATTTTAAAACCTACATCAAATTCCATGCTATTTAAAAATAAAGGCTCTGCCAAATTTGTCTTAAAATATTTTGGAATGATTTCAGATTACATATTTTAAAGCTGGTAGTGAGCTATATATATTTTTTCAAACCTTATTTTATCCAAGAAATGCTAAATGGTGGTTATGTTGGATGTAAGAGCACGAAATTTAAATTTGTTAAATTTTTAAAAATCCCAAATAACACTGGTACTATCACAGTTATATTTCTGCTGCTTCTTTGGAATCAGATTAAGAAATTGAAATTGGGCATATCATACTCTAACTCCTAAAAAAAAAAAATACACCTTTTAAGGTACTACTTAATGTCCATTTATTTAGCATACAGATTGTTTTAAAAAGCACACTATACCTAGAAGATGAGATGTTAACATACAATGATAAAAATTCCACAATTTCCCACTGTGAGAAAAATTCACAAAACACATTAATTGCACAAGTACTCCTTTCATACACACACACCAGAATAGAAATACCTTATCGACTTATAATACTGGCAAAATAATGTTCTGGGTACTCCATAAAATATGTTCAGACATCCATGACTGGCCAGAATCACATACTATTCTGAGAACTTCACGTAGTTTTCTATCAATCTGGGCTGACCTTCGAGATTAAGATTTTTATTGTACTTGGAAAGTTGTAATGCTATAATCTAAGTCTTTTGTTTCAGAGAAAATATTGCTGGCAGAATTTAAACATTTTCAAACAAAATGTCTAAAGAATAATAAAAAAAGAACAAAGCAGGAACATTGAGAATCCCATTTGTATGTGAATTTGTTACCCCTCTATATTATCATTAGAGAAAAGAATACAAACAAAACAATTCTCAAGAAAATGATAACCAAACACTGATGTAATTCGGAACAAATAATGTGAAAGAAAGTGAATATGACAGAAAGCTTTGGGACAAATTGAATAAATAAAGAACAATCAGTGAGACTATGCGTTACATGTGTCAACGCCAAGGGGTGGAGCAGGAAGGAGGTCCCCAAAGGAACATATTAACTTACAATTGAGTGAAACTTAAAAAGAAAATTACAGTGGATTTCTTTATATTGTATCACATGTTGCCGATTTTACACCATGCTATAATCAGAAGATTATAGTTTACACGACACAAAAATAATTTTAATAATATAGATATTAAAAAAAAAAGTTTTTGTCAATGTTGCGGTTAATGAACAGTGACTATTTATACAAATCCTGATCACAGAAACATAATTTATGATCCCAATCTTTTTTGGTAGGAATCAATACAGAAAAAAAGTGTATGTACTTGAGGCCAGTTTGAGTCACCTTACAAATATCCATTTAGCAAATGCAGAAAGAATGTTGGTCAATGTTGGAGACACTTTCCTCAGTTTTCCTTGTTTTCATTACCTTAGTCACTGAATGTTTGTCAAAAGCATCAACAACAAAAAAATGCCTTCCTCTTCTCCCAGTTTTTTTGTCTTACAGTCAACAAACCAGTAAGACTCAGGCAAGTTTGTATTTCAAATATGAACTAGTATAACCAGGAACATTCTACCACCTATTGTGAGTGTAACACTTGAGAGAAAGATGTACTACAAATTTAAATAGGCCAAAATTGCTGAGAGTGTTAGCCCAAACTAGTTAGCACTTAACTTATTTAAAGACAGTTAAGGCCGGGAGCAGTGGTTGACACCGGTAATCCCAGCGCTTTGAGAGGTCGAGGTAGGCAGATTACCTGAGGTCAGGAGTTCAAGACCAGCCTGACCAACATGGAGAAAACCTGTCTCTACTAAAAATACAAAAAGACTAGCCAGGTGTGGTGGCGCATGCCTGTAATCCCAGCTACTTAGGAGGCTAAGGCAGGAGAATCTATTGAATATGGGAAGCAGAGGCTCCAGTGAGCCAAGATCATGCCATTGCACTCCAGCCTGAGCAACAAGGGCGAAACTCCATCTTAAAATAAAATAAAATAGACAGTTAAGATAAAGTGTTTGTTAATTCTAAGTGATGTTAATTTAAGTAATAGATACTTCAAAAAAAATCAAGACATTATAAATGATATCTAGCCCATCTTCATGGAAGAGGAAGACAGTTGAAAGGCATAGAAAGAAAGGAAATGAAAATGAGCAACCTACAGTTTTATTTGTGCTGTAACTAAGATTCTACATTTGGAATACTGTTTTGTAGGAAATATGAAATGTATTGCATGTACAAAATATAATAATAATGATAGTAATAAGATAATTGATTTCAAATTTGTGAAAAATCTTTTACATATAGAAATCCATGTTACTAATAAAACTATTGTTTACTTCTGAAAGTCATTACTGGTTTAATCATGACTTGTTCATCAACATTTCATTATTCATAAAGAAATACAATCCTCTAAGATTGTCTAAAACATTATTTCAATAGTAAACGATGCAAAACTAGAATAATCACTGTTTTTAAAAGAAGAAGGGACTGAAAAGAATAGCATTGCCCTTCAGATAAAAAGGTATTAGTAGTTACCCTATAGTTTTGCTAAAAATGTGAATATTATAACAATGTGTGACTTAGGGTAAATTGGTATTGAAGACTCCTACTACTCTATAAGACAAGATCCTATCAGTAACATCAGTGCCATGGAATGGATAGCTGTCTTGTGGTCAGCAGAGGCTGGTATAACAAAATACCATAGACTAGTGACTTAAACAATAGACATTCATCTCTAAGAGTTCTGGGAATTCCAGCATCAAGGTGCTGGCAGATTTGGTTCCTGGTAAGAACACTCTCTGAAGCTGGAAAACAATTAGATAACCTTCTTGCTGTGTTCTCACACGACAGAGAGAGAGGAAACTCTGGTATTTCTTCCTTTTCTTCTTAAGGTACTAATCCCACTGGCTCCAATCTCGTGATGTCACAGAAACCTAAATACCTCCTAAATGCCTCACCTCCTAACCATCACATTGGATGTTAAGGGCTCAACATATGAATTTGAGGGAATACAAATATTCAGTCCTTAACATTAGTACAGGTATAGCTAAAATGGGTATCTGGGCATATAAGAAAAGAACAAAGAAGTCAGGCATGTGAAAATCTTACAGATTTGTAAACTATCAGTGAAAGATGATAGCTAAAGTTTAGGAAAGCTGTACATAGGAAGAATACCTGTGTTTAAGAGAAAGGCAGAGGAAAGGGAAAAAGAGCCCATGAAGAATGTTCAGAAAGAATGGCCAAGATCCACAGAAAACCAAAAGAGAGTGGTTATCCAGAAGTTAGGAAGGTATTCAAGAAGGAATCAAGCAATGATGTCAAGAATTTAAAAAAGCTCTATTCGATTTGACAGCTAAAAGGTTTTGTCCTGATTGGATAAGCTGAAAAGAGATCTTGATATTCTTACATGCCAACATGGGGAAAATAAAGAGTTTGTAAGCAAGTTCTCTAAAAATACAGTGCATAGCATATAGTACACAAAAGAAAGAGATGGAGGGAGGGAGGGAGGGAGGAGGGGAAAGTTAGGAAGTTGAAAGAAAGGAAATTGGAAGGAAGGAAGGGAGGGAGGGAGGGAGGGAGGGGAATGAATGAGTAAAAATGGCTGGGTCTTAAGCATTGACGGCAGTATAAGGATTGCTTCTAGTAAGGTAGATTCTTTTGTTGAACAAATATTCTGAGTTAAAATTATGTGACCTCATTCTAGGATCTAGGGACACAGCACTGAGCAATGCACACTCACTGTTTTCATAGATCTTGCATTCTAGTGGTAGAAAGATAATCAACTATTAATCAACTGATATTTAGTACGTCAATGTTGATAAAAAGCTCTGGAGAACAATTAGCAGGGTAATGGGACACCAGTTGATGGTGGTGTCATTTTAAGATACCATACTCTAGTAAGGTCTCTACGAGAAAGTGGAATTCTTCGAAGAGTGAACTGTGGAACTATTTGGAAGAGAAATATTCTATGATAATTGCAAAGGCTGTTTATTAGGAATTCGATGGGTCTGGGTGAGAAACTGTCAATGCTTTCACTCGCTTCCACTGAAGTAATATGAAGGTTGCCTGCTGAGTAGGGAAAACAACTAGATAATCTTAAAGAAATTGGTAAAAAAAAAATTGTCATAGCTACTATAAGGAATGGAAAGACATTAAATAAGTTAGAAAAGCTTGCAAAATCATTAATGAAAGTCAGAAGTAATTTTTCCTAAATATCGTCAGGAACGTAAGAAGAAAACCTCAGATGTCACAGAGTTGGAAAGATCCAAAAAATGAAAATCTGAGAGAGTATGTAATTATACATTTGTGCTATTCATTGCACAAACTCTGCCTACCACACCCACAGTTGTCTTCAGTATAAAGCAGTCACCAGTAATTCTTTCTGCATAGGTCACAATGCATTGCATTTCCTTACTTGTAATGGGTCCAATCTAAGGAGACAGTGAAATGCAATCATTTCCAGGCTAAATATTTGAAAAAAAAAAACCAAAACCAACTAGTAATATATGAAGTAGCTTGAGAAAAGAAGAGAATTTGGGTTAGACTTGCAGTTATGGCCAAATAAGCAGTTTTTTAAAAATCATCTTTCCAAAAATAAACTGCAAAGCTAGATATAGTTGATACAACATTTAACAAAAAACACAACCATTTCAGCACTTTGGGATTAAAATAATGAGAAAAGCATTTATGCTTGAAGAACTGTTGAACTTTGGATAAGAAAAGTGAGAATCTGTGATGTTCTTGCATGAGGCCATTTCTATCTCTACCACAGAGGAGGTTCTACAAGGCAAGCTATGAGGACTGGTGGCATTGCTGGAATGATCAAAGAGAGGTCACTTGATTTGAAGTGGTGAACAATGTCCACACTCAGCAATACTATCAGTGGAAACTGGTAACACTACCAAAGAAGGAAAACAAAAACTGTCAACCAATAATTTTATATCCAGTAAAACTATCCTTCAAAACTAAAAGTGAAACAAAGATATTCTCTCATAAACAAGCACTCAGATTATTTAATGGTGTCAGATCTTCCTTACCAGAAACACCTTGTCCTTCAATCTTTCAGGTGTTAACTCCAATGTACAGAAAGAAACCAAAAGCACTGGATGTAACAAATATTTGGGTTATATGAAGACTCTATAGATACAGTATTGGTCATTTCTCCTCTTAAGTACTTGAAAATGCTACTGAATATATACAACATTTATAACACTGTAATATTGGGTTATATTACATGTAGATATACTATATGTGTCAATACAGGGGGATAAAGATTAGATATAAATTAGAACAAATTTTCCATAATTCACCAGAATTAATTTAGGAGTTTAACTGAGGTAGAATGTAAATTCAAGTCATAATACAGTTCCCAGAGCCACCATTAAAAATATACATAGTAAAAAAATGAATAGAGAAAATGAAATGGTACACTAAAATACAGATACAAACCACATAAAGTAGTAAAAGGGAAACAGAGTAACAAAAAAGGCAGGAAAAACAGACAACGAATAGCAAATTACCAAGTGAGTTCAAATATATTATTATTACACTAAATGAAAATGTTAAAAGCCGCATTTAAAAATCAGAGATTGTCAGACTGCGTTAAATAGCAAGATTAACAAAATACTGTTTAAACTAGAAACACTTTCATTCAAAACCAAAACTAAGTTAAAGTAAGAAGATGGAAAGAGGTATACTATTAAACCACAACCATAAGAAAGTTGAAGTAGCTATAATTAATAACAGATAGAAACTAATTTAAGACAAGAAGTATTACAGAGACAGGTATTTCATAATAATAAACGGGGCCAACTTTTAGTAAAACCTAACAATTATAGGTACATACACATCTAACAACAGAATCTCAAAATACATTATGTGCTACATAACAATGTTTCACTTAGTGACAGACTGCATATACAATGGTGGTCCCATATGATTCTAATACCATACTTCTATTGTACCTTTTCTATGCTTAGATACATTTGAGATAAAAAAAAAATACTTGCCATTATTAACAATTAATACTTATCAAAACTTACAATTGTCTATTCAGTACAGTTCCATTCTATACAGGTTTGCAGCCTAAGAGCAATATGTTTTACCATAGATGGGCTATAGCCTAAAGGTAGAGTAGGCTATGTTATCTAGGTTTGTATACGCATATGCTATAATGTTTGCACAACAACAAAATTGCATAATGATGCATTTCTCAGAACATATTAAGTGACTCATGACTGTACATGAATCAAAAACTGACAGAATTTAAATGATAAAATAGACAACTAAAAAATAACACTTGAAGATTTAAATATCCCACTCTCCATAAATGATAGAATAATTAGAAACTCAATTAAGGTGATAGAAGAAATGAACAGGTTTATCAACCAACTCAACGTAACTGGCATATATATTAATAAAATGCTGCAGCTAAGAACTGCAGAATACACATTCAAGTGCCTATGCAACAATCTCCCAAACAGACCATATGCTAGACCTTAAAACAAGTCTTAATAAATGTAAAAGAATGAACATCATATAAAGTATATCATCTGACCACAATGGAATTAGATTAGAAATCAGCAACAAAAAGAAATCTGTGAAATTGTGAAATATTTGGAAGTTAAACAACACATTTCTAAATAACCCAGGGGCCAAAGAAGAAATCGTAAGGAAAATAACAAAATACTTTAAAGAAAATAAAAAATGTGAGAGGCTGAGGCAGGAGAATGGCATAAACCCGGGAGGTGGAATTTGCAGTGAGCTGAGATTTGGCCACTGCACTCCAGCCTGGGCGACAGAGCGAGACTCTGTCTAAAAAAAAAAAAAAATAAGAAAATAAAAAATGTAAATATATCACAATTTCTGGGATGCAGCTTAAGTAGTGATTAAAGAGATATTTATAGCATTAAATGCCCACATCATATGGGAATAAATTTCTCAAATCAATAATGAAAGCTTTAGCCTTAAGATGAGAAATAATAAAACTAAAAACAATGCTATTAAAACAGAAAATAATAAAGATTAGAGCTGAAACCAATGAAATGAAAAGGAAAAATGATAGGAAAAAAATAAATGAAATTAACTTATTTCTAATGGATTATCAAACTGACAATCCTTTAGCTTAACTAATGCAGAAAAAAGGGATAAGTCACAATTACTAGAATGAGGAATGAAAGAATATCATTATTAACTCTTCAAAAGTAAAAGAGATTAAAAGGGAATGTTAAGAACAGCTTTATGCCAACAAATTAGATAACTCAAGATGAATATATAACTTTCTAGAAAAATACAAATTACTGGCTGGGCACAGTGGCTCATGCCTGTAATCCCAGCACTTCAGGAGGCCAAAGTGGGCAAATCACCTGAAGTCAAGAGTTTGAGACTAGCCTGGCCAATAGGTGAAACCCCAACTCTACTAAAAATAATTAGCTGGGCATGTTGGTGAGTGCCTGTATTCCCGGCTACTCAGGAGGCTGACGCAGGAGAATGGCTTGAACCCAGGAGGCAGAGACTGCAGTGAGCTGAGATCACGTCACTGCACTCCAGCCTGGGCGACAGAGCAAGATTCCGTCTCAAAAGAAAAAAAAAAAAAAGAAAGATACAACTTACCATAACTGACTAAAGAAGGAAGAAAATCTGTATAGACCTATAACAAAGAAATTAAATTATTAATTTAAAAACTTTTCATCGAAAAAAGTTCTACCAGTTCCACATGGCTTCACTGGTAAACTGTATCAAACATTTAGGGAAAGAATGTCAATCCCTCATACATGCTTCCAAAAGTAGGACAGAATGAAAGACTTCCAAACTCATTCTTTGAGGCTAGCATTAAGTTGACATGAAAAGCAGATGAAGTCACTACAAGAAATTTACAGACTAAAACCCCTTAATAAACATGGATACAGAAATCCTTTAAAAATATAGCAAATCATATCCAGCACCATATACAGAGGATAACACCCTATGACCAAATGAGATATAGTTGAGAAATACTAGGTTCACACGATTGATTGTCAATTATATATAAAAATTAATTATATAGAATTGGTTAATGTAATACACAATAGTAACAGCAAAAAGTATAGAAACCACATGATATCAACAAATTCAAAAAAATTTTGATAAAATCAACAAGCAATTCATGATTTTTTAAAAGGTTTCAATAAAATGGCTGGTGTGATGGCTCACACCTATAATCCCAGCACTTCGGGAGGCCAAGGTGGGAAGATCATTTGAGGTCAGGAGTTCAAAATAAACCTGGTCAAGATGCCGAAACTCCGTCTCTACTAAAAATACAAAAATTAGCTGGGCATGATGGTGCACGAGAATCACTTGAACCCAGGAGGCAGAGGTTGCTGTGAGCCAAGATTGTGCCACTGCACTCCAGTCTAGGAGACAGGGTGAGACTCTGTCTCAAAAAAAGAAATAAATAAAAGGTCTCAATTAAACTAGGAATAAAAGGGATCATTCTCAAAATGATGATGGGCATCTCTGAAAAACTCACAACTACAATCATTCTTAATGGTGAAAGACTGAATGCTTTCCCTCTAGGATTGGGAATAAGGCAAGGATGTCTGCTCTCACTATTTCTATGCAAAATTACACAAGAGATTCTGAAGAAAAAAGTAAAACTGTCTTTATTCACATATGGCATCATTTAATATATTGAAAATCCCAGAGAACAAAAAGTAAAGACAACTAGAACTAGTAAACCATAGTTCAGCAAGGTCTCAGGATAGAAGAAAAATACAAAAAATTCAACTGTATTTTTATATACCAGGAAAAAAGAATACAAAAAGAAAAATAAGAAAATAATTCCATCACAATAGCATCAAATAAGTAAAATACATAGGAATAAATTTAACATAAGAAGTATAAGACTAGTATACTGAAATCTGCAAAACATTTCTGAAGATCTAAATAAACATTCTGTGTTCACAGATCCAAAGACTCAATAATGTCAAGATGGCAAATTTTCCCACTTGATCTACAAATTAAAATCAATTTCTACCAAAATTCTAGCAGTCTCTTTTTATAGAAATTGATAAACAGATGTCAAAATTTTTATAAAACATGAAAAACAGACAAAATAATTTCAAAACAGGAGAAGAAAGTTGGATGACTCATATCAGCGGCCCCCACCTTTTTGACACCAGGGATTGGTTTTGTGGAGAAAATTTTTCCATGATCTGGGGTTAGGGGGTGGTTTGGGGATGAAACTGTTCCACCTCAGATCATCAGGCATTAGTTAGATTCTCATAAGGAGCACGCAACCTAGATCCCTCGTATGCATGATTCACACTCCTATGAGAATCTAATGCTGTCACTGATCTCACAGGAGGCAGAGCTTAGGTGGTAATGCCTACTCACCCACCACTCACCAGTCCATGTCCCATGGGTTGGGGACCTCTGACTTACATGACCTAATTTCCAAACTTACTTTGACATTTCAGTAATCAAGACTATAATACAGACACCAGGACAAGCATTTATATCAATGGATCAGAAGTAAGAGTCCAGGGGGAATAAATTATAATAATGATAAACTGATTTACAACAAAGATGCCAAGACAATTCAGTGGAGAAACGATAGTCTTTTAAACAAATAGTAACGTGACAATTGTAATATCCACATGCAATAAATGAACTTAGACCCTATTTCACATTATAAGCAAAATTATCTTGAAATGTATCATAGATCTAAATGTAAGAGCTAAGACAATGATACCAAAAGCACAATTCATAAAAGAAAGAAAAATTGACAAAATAGATTTCAACGAATTTTAAATGTTTATGCTTCAAAAGTAACTATTAAGAAAATGAGCCGGGCGCGGTGGCTCAAGCCTGTAATCCCAGCACTTTGGGAGGCCGAGACGGGAGGATCACGAGGTCAAGAGATCGAGACCATCCTGACTAACACGGTGAAACCCCGTCTCTACTAAAAAATATACAAAAAACTAGCCGGGCGAGGTGGCGGGCGCCTGTAGTCCCAGCTACTCCGGAGGCTGAGGCAGGAGAATGGCCGTAAACCCGGGAGGCGGAGCTTGCAGTGAGCTGAGATCCGGCCACTAGGCTCCAGCCTGGGCCGCCACAGAGCGAGACTCCGTCTCAAACAAAAAAAATAAAAAATAAAAAAAAAAGAAAAGAAAATGAAAAGATTAGATTCTTATAACCAGATTCTCATCACGCTGGGCGTGATGGCTCATGCCTGTAATTCCAGCACTTTGGGAGGCCGAGGCGGGCAGATCTCTTGAAGCCAGGAGTTTGAAACCAGACAGATCAACATGGTGAAACCCCATCTCTACTAAAAATACAAAATTTAGCCATGCATGGTGGCTCATGCCTGTAATTCCAGCTATTTGAAAGGTTGAGGCAGGAGAATCGCTTGAACCCGGGAGGCGGAGGTTGAAGTGAGCCAAGATTGTGCCACTGCATTCCAGCTGAGGCAACAGAGTGAGACTCCATCTCAAAAAATAAAAAAAAGAAAAGAAAAGCCACAGCCACACAGCCACACAGCCAGGAAGAAAACACTAGCAAAGCATATATCAGAAAAAAAGACAGTTGGAATATATAAAAAAAAAAAACTCTTAGAACTCAAAAATAAGAAGAAAACTTTAAAATGGGAAAATGATTTGAATAGACATTTCATTAAAGAAGATATATAAATTATTACATACATGAAAAACATGAAACATTATAAGTCATTACAAAATGCAAATTGACACCACAATAAGATATCACTATATGTATCTCCATCAGAATGGCTAAAATACCCAGTGTTGGTAAGGATATGTAGAAAGTAAAACCCTAACAAATCGAGCATAAGAATGTAAAACGGTGTAACCACTTAGAAAGTGATTTGGGAGTTTCTTTAACTGTTCAACATAAATTTACCATTCAACCCAATAATTCCACTGTAAAGACTCTATCAATGATCAGTTACATTTGTCCATACAAACACATGTACCCAAATGTACGTAACAGCATTATTCACTATAGGCAAAAAGTAGAATATATATCAACTGGTGAACTGATAAATAAAATGTAGCATTATCATACAACGGAATGCTCCTCAGCAATAAAAAGGAACAAACTACTGATACATGTTACGTCATGGAAGAATACCAAAATGTTACACTAAGTGAAAGAAGCCAGATGCAAAAGACTATCTATTGTATGATTCCAGTGTATTAAAATGTCCAGGAAAGGCAAATTTATAGGGACAGAAAGAAGATCAGGGTTGCCTAGGGCTGTAGGTAGGAGCAGGGATCAACTACAAAGGACACAAGAAAACTTTTGGGATGATGGAAATGTTCTAAAACTGTATTATGGTCATGGTTATACATCTTAATAAATTTAATAAAAATAACAGAATTGTATACTTACAAGTGTTAATGTTACATTATATAAATTATACTTCAGTAAGAGCTGGCTGTTTAAAAGTATGTGAAACCACCCTCCACCCTCCCTCTCTTCCTCCTGCTCCAGCCGTGTGAAGTGCTGGCTATTGCTTTGTCTTCTACCATAATTGTAAGTTTCCTGAGGCCTCCCCAGAAGCAAAGCAGATGCCACCATGCTTCCTGTACAGCCAGCAGAACTGTGAGCCAATTAAACCTCTTTTCTTTATAAATTACCCAGTCTCAGGTATTTCTTTATAGCAATGCAAGAACAAACTAGTACAAGACCTAATGTAAAACACGAAACTATACAACTCCTAGAAGATAACAGGAGGAAATCTAGATAACCTTGACTTTTTGATGACTTTTTACATGTAACACCAAATGCTTGATCCATTAAAGAAAGAACTGATAATCTGGACTTTACTAAAATTAAAAATTTCTGCAAACAAAAACACTCAAGAGAACAAAAAGAAAAGCAAATTTGGGAGAAAATATTTGCCAAAACATCTGATAGGGGACTGTTACCCAAAATATACAAAGAACTCTTAAAACTCAACAATAAGCAAAGCCTATTTTTAAAAATGGGCCAAAGACCTTAACAGACCCATCAATCAAAGATATATAGATGGCAAATAAGCATATGAAAAAATGCTTCACAGAACATGTCATCAGGAAACTAAATTTAAACAGCATTTAGATACCACTACATACCTATCAGAATGGCCAAAATTCAGAACACCAAATGCTAGTGAGTATGTGCAACAACAGGGATTCCCACTCATTGTTGGTGGGAATGCAAAACGAAGACAGTTTGGTGGTATACTACCAAACTAAACATTTTTACCATACGATCTGGCAATCATGTATGTACCTTAGTATTTGTTGAAAGAAGCTGGAAACATAGGTTCACACAAAAACCTGCAGATGGAGGAATATAGCAGCTTTATTTAAAATTGCCAACACTTGGAAGCAACCAAGATGTCTATTCACACATGAATGGATAAACTGTAGTACATTCACACAATTAAATATTAGCACAACAGAAATGAGCTATCGGCCAGGTGCCGCTGCTCACACCTGTAATCCCAGTGTTTTAGGAGTCCAAGATGGAGGATCACCTGAGACCAGGAGTTAGAGATCACCCTATGCAACACAGCAAGACCCTGTCTCTACAAAAATTTAAAAACAAAAAAATTTAGCCAGGTGAGGTAGCAAATAGTCCTCCTCAGGATAATTATTTGAGTACAGGAGTTGAGGCTGCAGTGAGCTATGATCGTACCACTGCACTCTAGCCTGGGTGACAGAGTGAGACCCTGTCTCAAAAAATTAAAAGCTATCTAGCCATGGAAATACATGGAAGAAGCAAAAATGTAAATTACTATGTCAAAGAATCCTATACGAA
The DNA here is from genome assembly GCF_000951045.1 of Mandrillus leucophaeus. Lineage (NCBI taxonomy): Eukaryota > Metazoa > Chordata > Mammalia > Primates > Cercopithecidae > Mandrillus > Mandrillus leucophaeus. The sequence continues at coordinate 1,260,209 of NW_012108364.1, forward strand.
AAAGTTATATACTGTTTGATGCCAATTATATGACATTCTTAAAAAGGCAAAGCTATGGAGACAGGGAAAATATCAGTGTTTGTAGGGGCTAAGAAATAAGTATGTTGAGCACAGGTGGTTTTGGGGGCAGTAAAAATATTATGCATGATACTATAATGACAGATACATGTCATTATATATTTCTCCAAGTCCATAGAATGTACAACACCCAGAGTGAGTCCTCTAGTAAACTACAGATTTGGGGTGACAATTATGTATCCCTGTAGGTTCATCAGTACCGAATTGGAGAGGTTGTGCAGGTTTAGGAGCAGGGGATATATGAGTTATTTCTGTCCCCTCCTCTCAATTTTGCTATGAACCTCAAACTGCTTTAAAAAAATAAAGTCTAAAAATGTGATCAGGAAAAATATGACAGCATGTTAGGTCTGCCATATTGGTTTGGTTTTTAAAATAAGTGTGGTGGGGAGAGGGAGGAGATTGGGAAATGCAAAACTGATACGCAAGGAATAAATAGGGTGATGTTCCTTTTCAGCCTTTAAAAGCTATAGAACCCATAACAAAATAAATGACAAAGAAGGCTGAATGTGAGCTACTTACAGAAGGATAATGTCTACAGCAATTATATTAAGTATATTTAGGTAGTACAACAGCTTAATTTTACTACTAATACATACATGATTGTTCCCAAGAAATTCATTTAAAAATATCATCATCAAAAACAAATTAGAAGTTAGTTTCTGAGCTTCCTTTTCTCCCCAAGGAATCCTATTTGCATACACAGTTTGAGGATTAAAGTCAAACACACTAAGTGAAATTGGAAAGAAAATAATTTTAACAGTACATCATCATCTTTCAGAACAAGTGGAAATTATGATTATAAAACTATGACTTAAAAAACCTAGAATGGAACAATACATATAAACCACTAAGGTGAACAAGAATTACATGAAAAAGCAGCCCCTGTGTTTTTCATAAATGCTAAATAATTTTCACAACAGTTTCTATTAAAACTCACTAAATCCAACAACAGCAAAGTTTTAATTTATAAATGATTTCAATATTCCATTTCTGTCAAAATATTTTACAAAAGTCACAGGCAATTCATTCAAAGAAGAAAAAACAAACCTCTGTTAAGCATAGTGTAGAAATCCATCTGCTCAGAGGTGTTGGCTGGATGTAGCAAATTACATCTGCAAGGCTCACTGCAAGTGCTCCCTAATGAAACTCAAGATGTTGATTTTGACCCAAACACCCTACACAGATTGGAGCTGGCTATATTAGAAATCATCTCTCCCTTTCCACAGCAATTGAAATCAGATGACACATTTCAGCAAACAGTTCCTCATTTTGAACTTTAGAAGTCCAAGTTCAGTAAAGACAGAGCCTCAAATCTATAGAGAATTTTTTGTTCATCCTATTAATCATCTATGTAATGCATCTTTTTCCTTTTTTTCAATTTGCAAAGACCAGGATTATTTTTCAATTGTTTATGGATCTTAAGATAAGTGAGAAGGTAACTTTTTAATTTCTTAAGTTCTTCCTCCCTTATAGTAACCAAAAACTATTTATCATGAATACCTTGAAAACTTCATGTGGCCCGAGAATGCACAGTGAGCTCCTCTTTTGTGGCATGTGTTGTGCTAAATAATGGGAATACAGCAATGAACAAGACAGGTACGCTCCTGCTCTTTTCACCCTAGTAGGGGAATGAGATACTGAACAAAAATAGTTAAAATTAGGATAGTTTGTAAAAGTGATGACTGGAGTACAAAGACAGCACAGAGTTGAGGGACCTGATAAATGAAATACCCTGAAGCCCGAAGGAGGAGAAGGAGAAAGATGCCTAGAGGATAGATTGGGAAGGAGGAATTCATGTTTGTAGCATATGCTAAGGCAGTGTGATAAGACAGTGCTGTGCTTATTCCAAGAACACAGAAAGGATACTAGGGCTAGAGTTGGGCAAAGCAAGCAGCAGAGAGAGCAGCAGAAAATACAACTGGAGAGGTGGGCAAGGTCAATTCTTATGGGGTCTTGTTGGTCATGTTAAGGATTTTAAAATATACCCTAAGATTGAAAGGAAGCTATGAAAAGGATTGCATGCAAAAATAACTAAATTACTCTGCATGATAAAAGGAGAGGAATTTCAAATTACTTTGGTCAAGAGATTAAAGAGGAAGAGAAAATGGCCAAATAAGCATTGTGATGTACAAACATGTCTAAGAGACTAACAGCCACTTTAAAGACTGTTTGATACAGGGTACACCAGTACCACCTCTTCCCTATGGTAGGACATCTTCAGCAAACTCTACTTTATTCTTTAATATTTCTTTGTGATTCTATCAGTGAATTAAAAGAAGTGAAGAGTTATAAGCCTATTACAGAGACAGAGTTCCATACAGGGTTCCAGGAACATGGCAGCAGAAGAGACCAAGAAAAGAAAATGTATTTGGGAAACAGCAAAGATTGAAAACCAGGCCATGGAATTTGGAAATCCTACGTAGATGTTGAGAATCATAATGGTTTTTACTGAGCATTTACCAGACACTGTTTAAAGTAATGTATATCTCATTTAATCTTTAAAACCCTTAGGAAAAGATATCAATAGCCAGTAATACATAAGATTCAACCAAGGACTATTTATTGCACTACTCTTCCCAATAGTTTGTAAAATATCAGTGAGCAAGCACCATATCTGTCTTGTTCAAATCTGTATTCTCTATGTGACTGCCACATGGTAGGTGCTCAATATATATTTGCTGAATGAATGAGACAAATATGGGAAATTTAGGAAAATAAAGAAATCCAAAAAAAGGCTGGAGGATTGAGTGGGATAGAGAGGACAGATGGTTGAAGTAAGTATCAGCCTAGGTTTTAGGAATTAAAAGAAAGAAACAGATACCCTTAGAATGCTGTGCCAACTAACTCCCTTGCCTATAAAGTTGTAGATTATGTTTCAAGGTGTACTGAATCAAGTTTATGTCATTTTTATATTTCTCAGTATACTGAAAAGGCTTTAAGGTGTAAATAAAAAGGTCTCATTGTATTATATTTATTCTGGTTGCATTCACAATGATAATCCTGAGAAATTTTTTAAATTATTAAATTTTGTATCATATTTTTTGCTTATAAAGTCAGATAGATATTAACAGATGCAATATACCAAAATATTTCCATAAAAATAAAAGGTTTGAGTATATAATCTTAGTTACATAAGAATATGTTCTTTGTGGTCTATTCCATCTTGAATCTAAATAATTGGTCTCAAAGAATTGCAAATTTAATAGAAATTTGGAATCCCAGAATGATAAACAAGCAATGCTAAGGAGAGAGAAAAATATTTTCTCAGGAGTTATGAAGACAAGCAAAAACAAAGATAAAGAAAAGATTTTTTTTTTTAAGACAGAGTCTTGCTCTGTCGCCAGGCTGGAGTGCAGTAGCACAATCTTGGCTCACTGCAACCTCTGCTTCCCGGGTTCAAGTGATTCTCCTGCATCATCAGCCTCCTGAGTAACTGGGACTACAGGCACATGCCACCATGCCCGGCTAATTTTTTGTATATTAGTAGAGACGGGGTTTCTCCATGTTGGCCAGGGTGGTCTCGATCTCCTAACCCTGTGATCTCCCCGCCTCGGCCTCCCAAAGAGCTGGGATTATAGGCATGCACCACCGCACCCGGCAGAAAAGAAATTTTTAATTGAACATATGGTCTTCATAACCACCAGAGTCAGATGGTGGAAGTAATATTAAAACTTTAACTAAAAGCCAAAGTTGTTTTCTACAATAGAATATAGACAATGAATCATTAAGTTTCATTTTTGCTTTCGTTATCCTGACTTAGTTTCTGTTTCCTGCACCCAAAGAATATCAAGGTATATATACTTTCAGGTACCATCCTTTTTCTCCTGTCATTTCTCAAATAATATTTTTTAAACAAATTATTTATTAAATCAGTTCTTCATTTCCTTTTTAGTCCTCAAGCCACCATCACTGACTGGCATTAAAATCATTCTTCTGGCCAGGCACGGTGGCTCACGATGTAATCCCAGCACTTTGGGAGGCCAAGGGGGGCGAATCGAGAGGTCAAGAAATCAAGATCATCCTGGCCAACATGGTGAAACCCCATCTCTACTAAAAATACAAAAATTAGCTGGGCATGGTGGCACGTGCCTATAGTCCCAGCTACTTGAGAGGCTGAGACAGGAGAATCACTTGAACCTGGGAGGCAGAGGTTGCAGTGAGTGAGCATGCCACTGCATTCCAGCCTGGAGACAGAGCAAGACTCTGTCTCAAAACAAACAAACAAACAAAAAATCATTCTTCTGAAAATACTGTGGTAAAAGAAACCAGTTACCTAAAATTGTCAAATCTTATAGCTTTTAGTCCTTATCTTATTGGCTACATTTATAAATGATCCAACCATTTATACATGATCCAATCTTATGTCTTCCGTAAGACTACTGCTTCACGGTTTTTCCTCACTTACTGAACCTTCTATTGGTAGTTTCTATCACAAATTATTCCGTCCTTCCTCATCCCATAACATTACTGTTCCCCGCCTTGTTATATGCAGATCCCACTTCATTTGTCACTCTATAAATGACTTTGGATAATCCCATTTTTTTTCATGTTTTCCCTGTGGACATTTTGTGTCTCTAACTACGATCCCTCTTTAGAGCTCTAGATCCATATATGCAGCAGCTCATCAGATTTATTTACTTAAATGTCCCATGGATCCTTCATCATATGGACCAAACTAAATTCATCCATCTCACCGTGCACACCCAGAACTGGCCCTCTTTCTCTATTCCTAACCATAATATTAACTATATAAATGTGTACACAGACATCTAAGCCAGGAACCATGGAGTTATTCTACAGATTTTTTTTCTCTCCTTTCCTATCCATAACTAATCCAGTCATTAAGTTTGGACAGTTTTTGTCAACCTTTTAAACATTTCTCTCTATTCTGTCCCAGTATCTCTTTCTTTTTTTTAACTCGGGCTGTGTAATTTTTTTTTTTTAATTATACTTTAAGTTCTAGGGTACATGTGCATAACGTGCAGGTTTATTACATATGTATACTTGTGCCATGTTGGTGTGCTGCATCCATCAACTCGTCAGCACCCATCAACTCGTCATTTACATCAGGTATAACTCCCAATGCAATCCCTCCCCCCCTCCCCCCCGTGATAGGCCCCAGTGTGTGATGTTCCCCTTCCCGAGTCCAAGTGATCTCATTGTTCAGTTCCCACCTATGAGTGAGAACATGCGGTGTTTGGTTTTCTGTTCTTGCGATAGTTTGCTGAGAATGATGGTTTCCAGCTGCATCCATGTCCCTACAAAGGACACAAACTCATCCTTTTTTATGGCTGCACAGTATTCCATGGTGTATATGTGCCACATTGTCTTAATCCGGTCTCTCACTGATGGACATTTGGGTTGATTCCAAGTCTTTGCTATTGTGAATAGTGCTGCAATAAACATACGTATGCATGTGTCTTTATAGCAGCATGATTTATAATCCTTTGGGCATATACCCAGTAATGGGATGGCTGGGTCATATGGTACATCTAGTTCTAGATCCTTGAGGAATCGCCATACAGTTTTCCACAATGGTTGAACTAATTTACAATCCCACCAACAGTGTACAAGTGTTCCTATTCCTCCACATCCTCTCCAGCACCTGTTGTTTCCTGACTTTTTAATGACCACCATTCTAACTGGTGTGAGATGGTATCTCATTGTGGTTTTGATTTGCATTTCTCTGATGGCCAGTGATGATGAGCTGCCCTGGTTCTGACAATCCTTTCTTCTAAGCTATAATGGCTATTTGTAATATTTAACTAATCTTGCCTTCAGGTTTCCTACTTTCTCCCATTACCCCCAATCCATCCTCTACACTTACCAAGAAACATTCACTGAACAAAAATGAGCTAAATATAAAACAATAGTATCAGAGAAGTAGAATGGAAAGGCGTGTAATAGGAGGTGGCATGGATTTAGACATCCCTTATCTGCTTGAACATAAATGATTGAAAGTTATCTACATTTTGAAACCAACAAAATGACAATGAAAAGGAAAAAGCATTATAAATCAAAAAGGACTAATAAGAACAAGAGAGGAAATGACAGTAGGTGAAATATATCACAATTTTTTAAAAAATGGAATGTGTGTAAATAGCAAATGACTGAGGACCAGAGGGGGAAGCTATAAAAGAGCAGTCTAATTCATGCCATCAGTCCCAATACTCAAGAAAGATTGTAAAAGAGAATACAGGCATGACACCGAAACCAGAAGGGCTGTTTGAAAACTGGAAATGAGTAAATAAACCTCCAAATAAGTTTTCTATCTGGGTACATGTGTAAAGACAAAGAATAAATTACTCTTAACACGTATGCATCAAAGGCTTATATCCAAATATTTTTATAAACACCACCTTAAAAACAGAAAAAGGGACAAATTTATGGTTATTCATAAGAAGTTCATTTCTATAGTTTTTTCAGACCAAAAGCAAATTAAAATATCTTGAAATAATCTCTTTTTCTCAGAGTAGGTTTGACCAATGAGAACAACCATATGGTTAAAAAGTTGTTTCTACTTTATGTTTCAATGTTGATTATGCAGTCACTCTATATTCTCTTAGGGAGTATGAAAAATAGGCTGGAAATTTCAATTTGATTCAAGCCCTCTCCATCTGGTATGTGATTTTTTGCTTTAAGTTCAAAATAAACTAACTTGCCATCTCAGTTCTTGCAAGAAAACAAAAACAAAAACAAAGAAAACACCTGAGAATATAATAGCATCTTATGCTTTAAAGATGGAGACTTCTGCAGTTCTTAAGTCATTCTTGATGTATTTGAAGAACGAGATGAAAATAAAATAATTTTTCATACGAAAAAGACAAGCAGTAGATGTTGGCAGGAGTTTCATAGAAATAAGAGAGATTTTAAATGAGTATTGAAGGTATAAAGAATTATGGGAACTACATATCAGACCTTTTATAAAATCATTTGAAAAGACAGAGTATAGTAATGTCACATCATCTTTAAAAAACATAACTGAGGGATTCTATTTACAGCAACATGATAAATATGTTGAATGATCCCTCTCCAAAAAAATAAAAATGATGACTATATTGTATTTAAACAATATTTATATGTGACACATACCATAAATAAAATTTATATAATGTTGTACACATATACACATGCATGCACATACACACCAAATGATATCTTCTTAAACTTATTAATGAATTTCCAAAAAGAGTAAAGATTATTAAAGCCAGGGGCTGAGGGAAGCCAGAAACACAGAGGTATGAAAAGTAAATGCCCTGAGGCACTTCAACGTTGGTTAAAACTGAGCATCTGTGTTTACCACTGAACCGAAGACAAGTTAAGTCTGACTGAAGATAAAGCCTGAAGCTAACTCACATTTGCAGAAAATAATAGAAGATAAAGCTGGCATGCAACTGGCTAGAATATTCATGTACAGGTAAACTAGAAATAAAGTTGTCTGCTCTTCCCTTCTGTATATGATCCTCTCACAAACGCTGCCAGAAAATGAAACCTTGAATAGAGGGGGGAAAAACCCACAATCACAAACCAGCCCTCATAAGAGGTTGCAGCTTAAATTTTTATTACCTAAGTGGCATAAAAAGCTTTTATCAAGAATTTAGTTTCAAATTGTTCTGAACTCGTAGTGCCACCAACATGTTGGAAGTAAATTCAGGCCTGCATAGGAGGAATCTTTCAGACCAGTCTTCAAAACATTTCTACAGAGAAATTTCTAAGGAAAATAAGGAGCACAGAAAAGAAAAGAATAAACAAGAAATATTAGGTATAGTAGGCAAGAGTCAGCAGAAATTAGGCAATCATATACGTTAAATGTTTCATGTAGAAAGAAATAAAAGGAAGCCTTAAAAATATTAATATAAATAAAGAGTTTTAAATAGAATCAAGATAAAAAGAATATCCCATGTAAAATTTTAAATTCAATAAAAGCGCTATTCAATAAGTGCTATGAAGTTCAAAAATAGGAAAACCAATTTATGGTTTTAGATGTCAAACACAATTTGCCTCCAAGAGATCTTCTGAGTACTGAGAATATTCTTGATCTCTATTCAGGTGCTAGTAACATGTATGGGTTTATCTGACAAAAATGTAGCCAGTTGTATACTTAGTGTTGTACCATTTTCTGTATGTTAGACTTTCATACAGTTGACATTGAAAAATTCAATGAACAACTTTAACAAAATATTAGACACAACTGAAAAGAAAATGAACTAGATTAAAGAGATTAACTGGAATGCAGGTCAGCAAGTCAAAGAGAAAAAACATCAAAGAGTGAAGAAGCAACATGGAAAATACAGCAAAAAACCAAAAAAGTCCAAAGTATGTATGGAAAGAAAGAAGTAGAGGCAATATCTGAATAAATTATGCCAGAAAACTTGCAGAACTCATATTCTCCAATATTAAAACTTTAAAACACAAAGACTGAGAAGATCCTTAAAGAACCCAGAGGAAAAGGACAAAGGACCTCCAAGGAAACATGAAATGACATTGTATCTCCTAAAAGGCCAATGAAAAGCAACAGTCAGCACAACAGTATCTTTAATGAGCTGGGAGAAAATAACTATAAACAAGGATTTCTATACCCAGAAAATATCTTTCAAAAAAAAAAAAAAAAAAGGCAAAGAAACAAAATTGAGTTTGCTAACATCATATCATCACAAAAACAGCTTCTAAAGGATGTACTTCAGGCAGAAGTAAATGAACTGAGAAAGAAGGAAGGGCTAAGCTGTGAAAAGGAATGACGACTAAAGCACTAGCATATAGGTAGGCAAATGTGGCTCATGACCAAATGCAGCCAACCACCAGATTCTTTAAATAAAGTTTTATTGGAACACAGTCATACCAGTGTATTGACATATTGTCTATGGCTGCTTCTGCACTATAAAGCATGGTCGGGTAGTTAAAACAGAAACCATATAGCTGATGAAACAAAATATTTACTATCTGGCACTTTGTTGAGAAAGTTTTCCAACCTCTGCCTTAGTTCTATATATGCCAAATCTAAGCAATTATATTACAAAATAATGATATCAAGTTTTAAAAATAAAAGAAAATATATGACAATAACCTCTTAATCTGGAGAGAAGGATTAAAGTGTTTTAAGAACTGTGTTGTTCAGGTGGAGAGTAAATAGACTGATTTACTACATCATTTAAATTAAATATGCATCTTAATATTTCTAAAACTAAATCATACTTTGTGGAAATGGTGTTAATTTCTAATATCAAAAAATAGTGAGAAAATAATTTCCAATATAGCACAGGAAAACTTCTTACATTATGTTTGTATTTATATATTATATATTACATAATATATATTCTTTACATAATTCTGCATTATATATTATATACTTTATGTAATTATGTAAAATAAAATTACATATTTATATAATTTATAATTATAATAAAATAGTATGTATTACATATTTTATATCATGTATTATATATATTTAGTTAACTAATTTACAGAGACAGGGTCTTGCTTTGTTGCCCAGGCTGGAGTGCAGTGGTGCAATCATAGCTTGCTGCATCCTGGAACTCCTGGACTCCAGCAATCCTCCCACCTCAACCTCCCATGTAGCTAGGACTATAGGCGCAAGCCACCACATGTGGGTAATTTTTAAATTTTTTGTAGAGATGAAGTCTTGCCAAATGTTTATACTATAAAATTTATAATATCAATTTATATTATATAAGTTTATAATATAACTATTCATATTATAAAAATTTTATATTACAAATGTTTATATGACAGAGAAAACCATCAAGGAAGTGAAAAGACAATGTATAGAATAGGAGAAAATACTTGCAAATCATGTATTTTTTAAGGGTCTAGTATCTAGAATATAATAAAGAACTCCTACAACTCAACTATAAGATGGCAAGTAACTCAACTAAAAAGTGGGCAAAAGATTTGAATAGAAGAAAATATTAGGCGGGGCAGGGTGACTCATGCCTATAATCCCAGTGCTTTTAGAGGCTGAGGCAGGTGGATCACTTGAGCCCAGGAGTTCGAGACCAACCTGCAAAACATGGTGAAACCCCACCTCTACAAAAAAATTTAAAACTTAGATGGGCATGGTGGTGTGTGCCTGCAGTCTCAGCTACTCAGGTGGGAGGATCAATTGAGCTCAGGAGGTCAAGGGGGCAGTGAGCCGTGATTGCACCACCGCACTTCAGCCTGGGCAAGAAGAAAACCCGATCAAAAAAAATAAATAAAAAGATATAAAATATTAAAGAAGATATACAAATGGCCAACAAGCACATGAAAATAAGTTCAACATTATTAGTCATTAGGGAAATGCAAACCAAAACCACAGTGAGATTCCACTTCACACCACTTTTACCATTTTTATAGTAAAAATAAACACCATTTTCATACAGTAAGCTTTAGTTTTATAAATATTAAGATGAGTATTTAGTATATTAAATGATGTAGTAAATCAATCTATTTACTCTCTGCCTGGCAACAGAGTTCTTAAAAACACTTTAGGAGATTTTGGGCTGAGACAATGGGGTTTTCTAAATATATAATCATGTCATCTGCAAACAGGGACAATTTGACTTCCTCTTTTCCTAACTGAATACCCTTTATTTCTTTCTCCTGCCTGAT
>NW_012108364.1:1273266-1292455 GCF_000951045.1 Mandrillus leucophaeus
TTGGGAGTTATACCTGATGTAAATGATGAGTTGATGGGTGCTGACGAGTTGATGGATGCAGCACACCAACATGGCACAAGTATACATATGTAACAAACCTTCACGTTATGCACATGAACTTAAAGTATAATAATAACAAAAAAAAGAAGAAGAAGAAGAAGAAAAAAAAAAAAACACTTTAATTTGTCCAGGCACAGTGGCTCACGCCTGTAATCCCAACACTTTGGGAGGTCAAGGTGGATCGGTGGATCACGAGGTCGGGAATTCGAGACCAGCCTGGTCAATATGGTGAAATCTGACTCTACTGAAAATACAAAAATTAGCTGGGTATGGCAGCAAGTGCCTGTATTCCCAGCTGCTTGGGAGGCTGAGGCAGGAAAATCGTTTGAACCTGGGAGGCAGAGGCTGCAGTGAGCCAGAACTGTGCCACTGCGCTCCAACCTAGGCGACAGAGCAATACTCCATCTCAAAAAAAAAACAAAAAATTAACACTTAAAATTGATTGTTCTCTCCAGTTTAAGAGGTTATTGTCTAGGATGGCTAGAACAAAAAAAAAAAAGAAAAGAAAAGAAAAGAAACAAAGCGGATAATAACAAATAGTGACAAAGATGTGAAAAAATTAGAACCTTTGTACATGAATGTGGTATTGTAAAATGGTGCACAGTTTGGATAACAGTCTAACAATTCCTGAAAAGCTCAAACATAGTTACTATACGACGCAACAATTTTACTCCTGGGCATATAGCTAAAAAAAATTAAAACAAATCCACACAAAAATCCTGTAAAAAAATGTTTATACTAGGATTTTTCATAAAAGTCAAAAAGTGAAAACAAACTCAACTGTCCATCGACTGATGAATGAATCAAGAAAATTTGGTATCTCCATAAGATAGAATACTATTCAGCCATAAGAACAATAAAGACTGCTACAACATGAATCAATCTTAAAAATATTACAGTAAATGAAAGAAACCAGTCACAAAAGATCATACACTCTAAAAATATTCCCTTTCACCTTAAAATTCTGTGACTGTATAATAACAGTATTCATATTATTAAGGACCAAAAATGTCTCTTACTGAGATCATGCTTTCTTTTAATAAATATAAGAAAAGTAGAATTTGACAGAAATTTCAGTATAGAGAAAAGGAGAGAGAAACCAACATCAAAGTAGAGGTCAAAAATTACACAGGCTATGTCTGCTTTTCAGTGACAGTATGTAGAAATTTCAATGGTATCAGGATTCATACACTTACATCCTAATAATATGAACAAGGTGTTGACCTGTTTAGCACTGTCAAAAATTTGAGCCTTGTTATTATAACATATATTCAGATTACTTACTTTATGACTCAAAATTTTTCCAGGTTCACATTTTGTTTGAAATGAACATGCCAAAGTTCAAAAGCTTATGAATTCATAACTGAAAACACGGCAATATGAGAAATCAAATATATATATATTGGAGAAAGGATCATGACTCTAATCATCATATAATTACTTTGTATAAACAAATGAGAAATCTAAAAATGCATTACGCTTGCTAAATACTATATTCACGCAGTTATTTTTATATATAATACATTCATTCATAAATCAAGTAGCTTAAATTAGATCAGTCTACTTATCATTCTTAGTTTAGCCTAATGTTAATATCCAAAACCAACTTTCTTCCCAAGTTAATTCTTCCTATGTTTGTATTTTAGTGATTATATTATATTGTATATGATCTTTTATATATAACATATATGTGAATATGTGACTAAGATTAAAATATATGGATGGCAATAAATGGCATCACTTAGTTCATTTACTTTGGTCAGGAAAATCTTTCAATGAGAAGACTGATTTGCTTATACACTGAAACATTTAAAAACACCAACAAATCTAAAAATGTCCATATAAAATATTAACCATAGGAAAAAAAATTTTTAAATATACCTTCTTCGAGGATGGGTCGTGGGATAACAAATGGAATCTCCTGCAGAGGTTCCATGTACTTGTGCCCAGCACTAATAATCTTTATTTGAGGCAAACAGAGGACAAGTGTTCCCGGCATACTGGTTTGTCCATGGTACCAACTTCTCACTGTTCCAGGAATGTCACCAGATATAATTGTACTTGGGGAAGGCAGGCTATCATTTGGAATAAACACACAACAAGATTGTACTTCAAGCTAGAAAAGAAAAGCAGAATTAAAATATTTGGATCAGACTAAATATACCTTCAAACACCTAATATCTTCACCAGAATAAACAACCAAAAAAGTAAACGTTCCATATTTATGACTTATTTGATGACTTATCTTTATGACTTATTTTCACTAATGAATATAAAAAATACTTGAAAAGGTACTGTTTACTTTTGTTATACACTCGATACAAAATGCCCAGTGACAAGAGATGATCTGCCCTTCCACATAGTCTTTTCCAAGACACAAGACTGAGTTAGAAAATGTGCTGGGCAAAGAAGATCAGAAATCGCTCCTTCTTTTGCAGTTGATTAGAAAATTTTGTTAACACCAGATAAGGCCTAGAACTACCTAGCAATTTATTGCTGTTACTTTTTTTAAAAAGGGCTATTTTTATGTGAATTTAGTTCTTCTGTTTTTACTTCACAGACTAGAATATAAGAAAAAAATGTTTAAAACATTCAATTTATAATACTAGACAACCATTAAAAAAATGTTTATATCACATACTTTCACTTTTTATATACAATGATTCAAGTATACATACATATATCAGATTTATTATACATAAACAAATACACGGTAATAGGAGAAATCAGAAGACTTAAAAATCAGAGTATTATTTCTTGTTTTTTTCATTCTTCAAATTACCTAAATTATAATTTCATGTATTATCTTAAAGCTCTCCTATCTCCAGTAGAGTTACATTAAGTTGCCAGGACCTTAAAGATTAAGATAAAGAGACAAAGTAAGCCCAACCCCAAAACTGAATTCATCATGACTTCTTAATTCAGAAGCAATGTAGATTAAAGTCTATTAGTCTTAGCGGTGCTTATAAAGTAGTACTGTGTGTCTCATTATCCAATTGCTGCAACAGCCTACAATGCTTAAGTTATTGAGAAAATACAAACTATGACTGGTTGATTTCCTACAAAATATTTCACACAAAAAGATGTTATCTGGAGGTGTAATACAAAATATTTTTTTTAATTCATAAATTCTTGGATATTCAAAGAAACTATATTAGCAAAAAGACTACATTTTTAAAAGATAACAGCAATATCTCTTCTCTTGGGCCTAATATACTACTCTGGTGAGAGCATGATGATATGTAGCAGGTTTGGAATTCCTTGATACGATAAATAATTTGCCAACCTATAAATAAACAAACCTGTTCGTCTTTGCTTCACATTTTGGGGCGTGGACAAACTGATGGATTCAGTGATGAAAAATACAGATAAAATTTTGCAAAAATAAGTGCATTGGTTCATGAAGCATGAGCTCATTTTAGTTCTAAAATCTTATCCTGTAGATTAGATAAAGTACATATGTGTTAATATATGTACTTAAGATCAGAATGTAGTTTATTTATTCTGAAATAGAAGTCTACATTGTCTCAGGTAACTTACAATTATGCTTTAAAATATTTAACATAATTCACTAGTAATTTTCAGTTGCACAATTTAAAATGGCACATTAAAAGCATAGCCTTTATTAATTCAGGTTAAAAGGTCAAAATATGAAGTGTCAGTATTTAACACTTCATGTAGGTATTGATATTACAGTGAAAAATGCTTTCAATAATGTGAGGTAATTAGTTTAGTATGCTACCATACACATCCACATGCATACAAATCCTTAGGAACAAATTGAAATCATGCCAAAATTTCCAAAATCATAAAACATAAAATTTCACTAATTTAAAAATCAATTATTTCATCAAGTGTAAACAATGTGAGCAATGCAAACAGAATCAACACTACAGTAGCATCAAATATACAACAACTCTAAAATAAACTTTCTAAAATATATTTTGTGAGAATTCCTTTAATGATAAGAATATAATTAAAATTACTCAAAATTATTATGTTATATCTATTACATATACTAAAGCTATCATATAAATCTTTTTACACTTTTAAAATAACTGTTAAACTGTATGTATAAAATTGTGGTTTTAATGTAAAATGTTGAGTGATTTATATTACTGAATATAAATCTGCACAGTAAATTCTGAATTAATGTAAGGATCTGACAATCCAAGGGAAAGAAAATGAAGTAATCTGCCAGTAAGAAGTCCTCAAGCTGGGGGTCAGATCATGTTCATGGAAACCATCTGGTTGGGACCCTCTGAGCCACACCAAACACAAATGATCTTTTAAAAAAATATCCTATTCATGAATGCATCACAGCTGCACTGAGTGTTACTTCATTTTTCCATGGCAACATCCTTTCTGTTTCAAAGATCTTGTTTCAGTTTTGGTAGCAACGTGTTCTTTTGCCAATACTGAACACATTCATGTGCTAAAGTGAAGGGATTATTACAAATTCTTGAAGTGGAACCACCTCTATTTTGATTCCTACTGGGTCAAAGGCTACATATCTAAGTATCATATACTGAAGATAAACCAATAAAGTAAAAATTATTTGTTATTCTTATTTTAATAAATGAAATGATTGCAATGCATTATTTTCCCTGATGTTTCTAGTTTATGTGCTATTTGAAAGATACATGCCTTTGTAAGTTCTTAACTCTATATGTGAGGTTTCAGAAACTTAGATTTTTCTCTTTTATGTGCTCTATAACTGTGATCCCAATTCAGTTAAAAAGTAGAGACTAAGATAGGTTTGATTTACCCATTAATCTGAAAATCTTAATTAGCTACTGCCCATCATATAAAGCACTTTATAGATAAATGCTTTGAAATGTTGTGCCACAATTTCTTCCCTATTCAATAACATTACTATTTCCTATTCCCAAATAATATACTTATTTTTATTTACAACTTGAAAATGTAATGATAATTATATTTTTCATAATTTCTACAGTACCAAATATTCTCTATATAAATGTATGTTACTCTTCAGGAAAGAGTTTCAAATAAAAAACAAAAATAAAGGAACATTGTATGGTGCATTTCATTTACTTTTTCTCTCCTTTATTCATGTACTCTCTAATATCTATCATGAACTGACCTGGAAGTCAGGAAAACAGAGACAAAAGACATAGTCCCAGCTCTAAAAAAGCTTAAACAACATCACTTTCAAATATTAATATCCTTATGGAATTCTCACTAGAACATAAGCTTAATGAAGTCAAACATTTGCTTATTTTGTACACTATATAGTTTCTGTACATTGTACAGTGGTGTATGTACTATGTACTCAATAAATAATTGTTAAACAAGTAGAAACAATTAAACAATTATTTTCATCAGATGTGGTAATGAAAATAACTGCTTCATGCATGTTGTTCACCATTTCATTCCAGAGGCAACCTCTAAGGTAATTAATAAAACTGATCTGTTAACAAGATGATTCAACACAGCTGTAGGATCTTCGATAAGCTATTTAATCTCTCCGTGACTTCAGTTTCCTCATCTGTAAATGGGGAACTCATAGCATTGATACATACATTCAATACAGTGTTACCTAAACATTTGCTAAAGAAATAAAGTCAACAAACAACACCAAGACTCTCCTATATGTGAGATCTCATATATTATTAGCCTCCATAGATTTACAAAAGCTGTTCACAGTGTATTTATTTTCAAATACTGTTGATTATGGTTTAACTGTCTATGTATACAGAGACCACTAAAATAAGTAGTATTCTATTTGCACTATAGCAAATACATAAACTATAACCCAAATCACAGTTTTCCTATTTGATAAATTTTCAGTGCATCATGAAAATATTTTGGATATCATCACATGTAGTAGAAATTTAAATACAACCAATTTGGGGCCATAGATTAAAACCCTACAGTTGGTTGTCTTGGTTGTCATCCTTTCCAGAGTAAGTGTTATAAATCTTCACACTTTTTCCATAAAAATCTCTTCAAGGGAAGACATTAAAAATTCCTAGATTTGAATTCCAGACTTCCTCCTAACAAACTGCCATGCAATGCCTGTCACTTGTTCAATGCCTATAAATAAGAATGTGGGCCTGTGTGCAAAATTTGTAAGGATTAAATATAAAATCTTACTTTTATAATTAGCATGATTGATAGTTGATCTCTCTGGCCTAAAATGTCTACTCCTATTTAATTCTGAAAATAAAGGCCAAGGAGTTTACTGGATATCAGGAAATCAAGCAGTATGATTTTTTTCATCACTAGTCATGCTCTAGATGTAACTTCCTAGAAGAGAGAATTCAACTGGCCCAGCTTAACTACCTTATGCTGCTTGAGACACCTTGCCTGACATTCTCATCAAAATAACACAGAATGTGGGAAGTAGATCCCTAAAGGAATAACAGAGCATTATTACCAAAAGAAAGAGACCAGAATGCTTGGTACTGAAATTAAAAATGCCATTAAACTCAGAAGACTTCAGTCCATTCAGAAGACCTCAGAGAGTATTAAAAAAAAAAAAAAGAAAGAAAAAGAAAAGAAAATGCTAGTAAATGTCAAAGGACAGCAAGATGAACTTTGATGTAAATGACAAAAAAAAAAAAAAAAAAAAAGCTAAGTCTGGCAATAAGCAGAGAAATATTTTCCTAGAAAGGAGTAAATTCTAGCCAGCACATTTCTATTTTATCAACTATATACTATTGCCAATTATGTGCTTCTGGAATAAAAACATAGCTTTAATAGAATCTTTGTTAATGAGCAGGTACAGAAAACTTGGAAAGAACAGGTGAAGTTATGCTAATCTATTGTTAAAAGGCTCCCAAAGTTCATATATTTTTATTTTTTTAATTTTTATTTTTGAGACAGAGTCTCACTCTGTCACCCAGGCTGGACTGCAGTGGCACAATCTCAGCTCCCTGTAACCTCCACCTCCCGGGTTCACGCTATTCTCCTGCCTCAGCCTCCAGAGTAGCTGGGACTACGGGTAGGCACCACTATGCCCAGCTAATTTTTGTTTTTTAGTAGAGACAGGCTTTCACCATGTTAGCCATGCTGGTCTTGAACTCCTAACTTCAAGTCGTCTGCCTGCATAGGTCTTTCAAAGTGCAGGGATTACAGGTGTGAGCCACCATGCCCGGCCCCAAAGTTCATATATATTTATTTTTAAAAAGACTGTCCAAGACTACATGGAGTATCCATTATAATTAAGTATGGAAACTCCTTCTTCCAAACTGAAAATCAAATAGGTTACAGCAAATATTGTTAATGATTTTATGTAACATACATGATTCTATTCTAAGCAAAAAAGAACATGGGTTTAGCAAATATCAACTTTGGCTCCAACATCAACTTTGCAGAAATTCTGGTTCCAAACATAATTACTTGCTTAAACTTCCACTAAAAGAATAATCCTTCGAAACCTTTAAGTTATGATGTCCTGTTTTATCTGATGACAACTTGCAGGGTTTTCTGTTTTATATTTTGGCTCATAAGACATCTTAAAAAATGGACAATGCTTTTAAAAATAAAACTCAGATTTTCAGAGTCTAAATTGTAATCATTTAATGAGAATCTAATTTTATCTTTAAAAATGTTCACAATACATTAACATCTGGAAATGTTTAAATATATAATATGTTTAACACAGGGCCAGGACTAGGGTGAGGCAAGCCAAGTACCTAGGTCATATTTAAGATAACCTATAAGAAGATGTATTATTTGGTACTGCAATGATTATGTTAACTGATATTCAATAAGCTTACTCAAATCAAGGAACCACAAAATAAACCATATAGTTTATTCCAAATAGTAAGGAAGGTAAATTTTATGTTATATGTGTTTTACCATAATTAGAGATAAAAAAGGAAAAATGAGGAAAATCACTATAATAACTTACAATTAATTCAAAGTGATAGATAAAATTAAGTTTGTTGATGGTAATGAAGCTAATAAAGGTACTGCATCATTATAAAATAAGCAAAAGAATCATACAATAATGTTAGAGTTGGAAGTAACCTTAACCATTATTTAATTTATCCATTTTATACTGCAAATAAGCAAGTAAAGCATATAGTTAACATCTAGAATTTGACATTGCTGACCACTATCTCCTCAACATTCTATGCATTTTTTGCTTTCATGAACTCTCTGGTTTCTCCTCCTCCATTTCTGATCACTAACATAATTTCCTTCAAGGACATTCTCTCTTCTACTAACAACTTTTTAAATGGTATTCCCTTGGCCCATTGCTCTTCAACTTTACATGCTTTCTTGAATGACCCATTCTTCTGGTTTGAAAACCATCTGCAGATAACTCCTAAAATTATATCTCTTCTCTTAATCTGTTTCTTAAACTCCAGATATAAATATCTAATACATACCTGGATGTCTCACATACATTTCAAATACATGTGTAAATTCAAAATCCGTATGTGCCCCTAATCTGGAAAAGCTGCTTCATTTAATAGTATCACTACCACCCAAACACCAAAACTAGAATCTAAAAGATCTCTTAGACTGTGTTCCCTTATTCCCCAAATCAATTAATTACTAAGTCCTGCTGATTCTATCTTAAGACTCTCAGGAATCACTCTCCACTTGGCTTATTGCCTAGTGGTTTGAAACCTTTGTGTTATATATTTCAATAATTTTTTGGTTATTTCAGGCAGTGAAATAAATCTGGTTTCTGTTATTTAATCCCAGCCAGAGAAGGACATTCTGTAGTATATCCTACGTTGTAGAATATTGATGTACCTAGTTGTTTATAGATAGTGTAAAGATTTCTGATATTACTTGGAATCTTAAATTGGAGTATTTTCCTAGAGCTGTCAAAGAATCATGTAACCCAATACTATCTTTCATGCTCCCTATTACAGAACTACTCAAAGTGATATCAATAAAAAGATAATTATACCACATTATTCAATTATTAATAAAAAGATAAGAGGGAATGAGGATTTTTTAATATAACTAGTTCTATTATCATGAAATAACATTTAGATCTATAGTAAACTTTAAACAACTAAATATTATTGGTAGCTATCATATTCTAAACCGCACAGTGGTATCAACTAGATCTTCCACAAAGCAATAAATACTTACCTAGGATAACATCCAAATTCATGACAAACCAGGAAGTACATGCCCGAGGCATCCTTTCAATAAGTAACATTCCTCTTGACATTCCCATTTCTCTTCTTTCATCATTAAGTTTTCTAAGGGTCTCCCTACAGGATACTCCATACCATGGCACTTAGCCTTTTCCCAGCTAGACCATGAAACTATTATGTCTCTTGTACTTTCTCAGTATATAGCCCAACATGTAACAAAAATTAAGAGATGGATGTTACCACTGTACAAAGCGTATCTCGAAGGGAGAAGGACAGGTAAGTCAACGCAAGGAGTTATTAGGATATTCATTAAAATGACTCATGATGGCTGAAATTGGTGAAATATAGCTGATGTCCCTAAAAAAGTCATAATTCTGCAAGCTAAGAGTTAATTACACAAGAACAACAATCCACACTTTCTTCCTCTCATTCTTCTCTTAACTTTCTTATAAGCAGCATGCTCAGAAAAGAAACGCTATAAAGGAATGCTAAAATCAAGATTATGAGCTTTTATATTAAATAGTATTTTTATGCACTAGAGATGTTTTTGGATGAATTCTAAAAAGTTTTTATGGCAGGTATGTATTTCTTATAGTGATTAATCAGACACTACAGCTATGCATAATGTGTCTATATCTGTCTATATTCATTTTCTATGCTATATACGAAATCACCACAAATGTAACAGCCTAAAACAAGAGACATTTGTTGCAGTTTCTGTGGGTCAATAATCTAGGTAAGGCTTAGCTAAATACTTGAATTACTGACTCAAAAAGCTGCAATAAAAGTGTTGACCATTTGTGTTTTCATCCAGAGGCTCACCTGGGAAAGCATACACTTCCAAACTCACTCTACTTGCTCACAGAGACAATTTCCTCACATCTGCAGGACTAAGGGCTGGCTGGAGTGTAGGACAGATTAGGGACTTCATAAATATTTTCTGAATAAATTACTGAAATTTCATTTAACTGCTGAATTTTGATCTTAATCAAAGCTCCTTTACTTTGTTAAGTGCCACATATTTTTTAATGTTAAATTTAACTAGGGCCAAGTGCAGGGGCTCATGCCTGTAATCCCAGCATTTTGGGAGACCAAGGCAGGCAGATCACCTGAGGTCAGGAATTCGAGACCAGCCTGGCCAACATGGCAACTCTACTAAAAATACAATAAAAAATTAGCTGGGCATGGTGGCAGGCACCTGTAATTCCAGCTACTGGGGAGGCCAAGGCAGAAGAATTGCTTGAACCTGGGAGGCGAAAGTTGCAGTGAGTTGAGATCACACCACTGTGCTCCAGCTTGGGCGACAGAGTAAGATTCTGTCCAAAAACAAAAAACAAACAAACAAACAAAAAGTTAACTGGAAAATAAAGAGGAAAGAAGCTGATAGCCAAAAGGCTAAAACACACTAAAGCTTTCTCCTTGAATTCTACTTTTTTGCAATATTCAGTTGTTTTCCAACATATTTATACTTTCAGATATACTTCATTACTTTCTGAAAAACCAAGATTATATCTGTCATAATTTCCTTTCAGCCTAAATAACTTCTTTCAGAATATCTTGCAGTTAATTTCTATTGGAGAAAAGTTCTTCTGTCTTTATGTATTTATTGGCCAACATTTTTGATGAATACTTTGCTGACTAGAGAATTCTATGTTAATTCTATGTTATGTGCCGATTTTCCCCAGCACATAAAAGATGTTATTCTATTGTCTTCTGGCCTCCATTGTTTCTAATAAGATGTAAGGAGTCATTCTTAATGTTTTTAATCTGTATATAACATGCCTTTATTGTCTACCCACTTCTTAAATTTTCTCAAAAGGACAGTAACCAAAATAGGTGTGCTGGCAAACCTGGGACACCTGAAGCTTAATTCTACTGAGGACACATTGACAGACAAGGAATGCTACAGAATCATTTCCCATGGTAGGTGAAGATAATCCCAAGGGTGTTATCTCCATCAGTTCTTATCTGCCTGCTGAAGGGCAGGGCAGCCTTCAGCTGCTTTAGAGAAAAGCTACAGCTACAGGAGAGAAAGACGAAATAGAAAAAGAAAACACAGGTGTCATTGAGTACCCAAATGTTTCCTGATTCTTCTAGGGTTAGCTTAATTGACACATATGTTCATGAAGCAGGATCATCATCAATATAGTCAAATTATTTTAAGTACAATCATTTAATGAATATCTCTCCTTGCCAAACTATGATCTTCATGAGGACAGGACTGCATTAGTTTTCTTCAGTATGTTCTCTGAATACAGTATTGTAACTTTTGCAAAATGAATCAATAAACGAATAAATTTTGTCAGTTGCTTTCATATACTTTATCACTCTATATTTTCCACCCTCTTCATGAAGAAGACATTATAATCTCTAACTTGTGGACACAGAAACAAGAAGAAACTCCTCAACATTACATTGCTAAGAAATACATATCTAGGTCTGCCTTACTTATAATTTCAGTCTCTTCCAGTCTAGTCTTCAGGTAAACAAGAATATTGATAAATAAAGATCTTCCCACTTTAAATAAAATAAAATAAAATATTCTCCTTGAGTTTTCAGTAGTTTGACTGCTAGGTACTTAGCTATGTTCTCCTTTTTATATATTCTTCATGGAGTTTTCTGAGATTCTTGGGTTTCAAAAAGTGAGTTGCTTGTCACTTTTTTGAATTTTAGCACCCTGCCATTATGGTAATGTCAATTTAAGACCTCAGATCTCTATGGGCTTAATACAGCTGTAATTTTATAGATGATATAACCTTGTTCTCATAGTAAGGTGGGAACAATTTTCTATTGCAACTTTTATATCTTAAGTCAAAGTGAAAGGCCTTGACTTAAGCCCTTGATATTACTATCTGCTACATATAAAATTATATAAGGATGCCTCTGGTATCACAGAGAAAAAATCCTATGCAAAAACTAAAATATATAACTGTTAGCTTATCAAATAAACATCTAAATGTATATTTTCATCAGGTTAAACATGATCTTGAAGGAAAGTAATTCAGTAAGATAAAATTGTGCATTTTAAAGTAAAAATCAATGAGAAGAAAATTTAATAACAATAAGGAAATAGCTATTATAATTTTCGTATTTAACTTGTAATTATGTATGAAAAGTAACTAGATAACCATTTCATGTTAATTTAATCACAACTCAGACTTTATCTCAGTACTGAAGTAAGAATGGATCTATTAAGCACTTAAAATTGTGAAAATAATGCTTAAACAAAAAGAATGAACTAAAATTTTTTAAATTCAAGGAACATGTCAAAATGTTTATATTTTTATAACTATAAGGAAGATCATATGAGTTTCATAAAATTATTTTTAGGATAAGTGAAGTACACCAATTATTTTCAACTAAATTATGAAGATGAGATAGTATACATAATTGTTACATGTGAGAAAAATCTTACCAATATTAACAATGCTGGGAATTAAAAAGGATTATAGAAATTAGATCCATATTTCTAACTTTTATTTTACCTGTAGTGTGAGATGCTTCACTGCATTCCAAACTATTCCAATAAATTCCTTCATTCTTTCTTCAGGACTTCTACAGCTTTCAGATATATTCAACATGGCTTTAACAGGAACTGACAATGGGCGGGATTCTGAGTATGAGAACAGCTAATTATTTAATAGAAACATACCTTACAATTTCACAAAAACATACCAATTGTATTTTCAAGATTATTTCTTCTCTTGCTTAAAATTACAATTTTTATACGAGATTACGAATTGCCATTGTACATCATTTTCTCTTACAGAACTGATTTTTGCAAGTATTCAAAAATAAGCAGGCCTAATTTGTTACAAGTCAGAAGAGCACTCACTCTTGTCAGGGATTAGTGACTAGAAGGTAGACTTGTGAAGAGATAAATGTTCTATTTATTAATTACATGCAAGTATTTACTTTCTAAGAATTCATTAAGCAGTAACTTAACAATTTGTCCAATTTTCAGTATAAAGGTAATACATCAATAAAATTTTTTCTTGGAAAAAAAAGAGAAATTCACCTAAAAAGCACTTGATTCATCCAAAATTGATAGAAAATTAGTCTTCCCATATGTAAATCTTCCTGATAACAAAAGCTTACCCATAAAAATCTCTCAATTTTAAAAAGTGACTTTTGGCCAGGCGCGTTGACTCATGCCTGTGAGTCCCCAACACTTTGGGAGGCCGAGTCAGGCAGATCATTTGATGTCAGGAGTTCCAGACAAGCCTGGCTAACATGGTGAAACCCCATCTCTACTAAAAACACAAAAATTAGTCAGGCATGGTGGCAGGCGCCTGTAATCGCAGCTACTCAGGAGCCTGAGGCAGGAGAATCACTGGAACCCAGGAGGCAGAGGTTGCTGCAATGAGGTGAGATTGCACGACTGCACTGCAGCCTGGGCAACAGAGCGACACATTGTCTCAAAAAAAAAAAAAAAAAAGGGCGGGGGAGGGGGGGATTTTGATGATAACCAAAACAGGTATGTGATTACATAAAAGGAAGATTTCTTAATAAAATGAAATGTGATATTCCACTCTCTATATTATTTAAAATTTTGTTCATTCAAAGTAAAGAAATTGGAGGATTTCAACCATGTCTTCATAATGAAAGATTTCAGGAATTATTTTAAACAATTGAGTAATTTATAATAGTGTATTATAACTAAACAGATTCATTTAAAACTGAGCAGACACATTTATATAATACAGCTTAAGTTAATGCAAATACATAATTTATACGTAGTATTTTAGGTACTTCTAAAGTAGCATAAAATAAATAAATCAGATCTAAATAAATTTTTATTAAATTAAATTACATCACCACTATGAGAATGTGGTGATATATGATTAGTTGCCATATCCACTCATACTTCCCTTCTCCCCCAACTTGGTTAATATATGAGCATTGATTCCATATTTAAAATACCTTAAGGGCATGAATAATGGACTTTTTCTTTCTCATAGTTATAATGTCATATATTATGATATGGTGAATATCAGCAATTTTAAATAATGTTTTTTAAAGCAAACCAGTTTGGGAGAGATCCATGCAGATCTCAGGGGGCAGAGCATTACAGTAGTCAGATGAAACAAAAACAACAAATGTCTGAAGTCAGAGGTATGTTTGGGATTTTCAAGCTAAGTATGGAGGCAAAGATGGCTTGAGGAGAGTGAGCAAGCGTGAGAAAAGTAGGAGATGAGGTTAGAGCTATATATAGGGACCAGGTCATACAGGACTCATGTAGGTCATAGTAAGAAGATGGTTTTCACTTGAGGGAACTGGGACAGAGTAACGGATTCTCAATACAGTCACGGCATTGTTGAATATGTGTTTTGAAAGAACTTCTTTGGCTGCTATGCAAAAAATTTACTACATGGATCCAGTGTTGAAAAAGGAAGACAGGTTGTAAGAGATAGCAGAAGCAAGGAGGTGGCAAGAAGTGGTGAAACGCTGTATCCGTTTCAAAGATACAGCCAATAAGACTTACTGATGGATTAGATGTATAGTAGGAGAGAAATCAAAGATGACTCAAAGTTACTGGGACTGAGAGACTGGAAGAATGGAGCTATAGGAAAAGTACATTTGAGAAGAAAGGAAACTTAGTTTGGGACGTCTTAAACTGAGATTTCCATTAGACATCCAAGTAAAGATATAAGGTGGCAAATAGATAAACGACTATAAAAAAATAGAAAAGATAAGACTAGATAATTTACAGAAAAAAATGTTATTTGGCTAGTAAACTTATTTTTTAAATGCTCAACATTGCTAACAAAGAAATAAAAATTAAGATATCAGATATCGTTTTCATCAGATATCCAACAATCAGACATACTTTTCATCTGTTACACTGGAAACATGTTAAAGAGTTAATTTGTATACCCACAAAATTTGTCACTGTTGAAGCCTCCTGTGAGAATGTTTTATATATGGGGAAAATAGGTATGCTCTATAGAACGGAATTGCAACAGAGGGCAATTTATATCTGTTACAAATTTAAACATGCTGGCCACGGTGGATGGTGCACATCTATAATCCCAGCATTTTGGGAGGCTGAAGTATGTGGATCACTTGAGGTCAGGAGTTTGAGACCAACCTGGCTAACATGGTAAACTCCTTCTCTACTAAAAGTAAATAAATAAATAAATAAAATAGAAATAAAAATTAGCGAGGTGCGGTGACACACACCTGTAATCCCAGCTACTCGGGTGGCTGAGGCAAGTGAATTGCTTAAGCCCAGGAGCTCAAGGCTGCAGTGAGCCAAGATCGCACCACTGCATTCCAGCCTGGGCAACAGAGTAAGACTGTTTCAAAAGAAAAAAAAAATTTCAAGCGTACTTGTCCTATAAAACAATCCCATTTCTAAGAATATGCTATGGAAATAGTAAAAGTTGTGAGGGTGCATGCACACAATTTATGAAAGATATTCAGTATCAGTGGTAATTTCTGTAGCAGCAAAAAGGAAAGAAAGGGAAGGAGAGAAGAAGAGAGGAAAGAAAATGCTAAACAATTTATCCGTCCATCAAAAAAGAAACAGCTAATTTGGAAATATTTGCAGTAAAGAGTAAAATTAAACCATTTAAAGATGAGATACAGTTACAGGTATGAATAAAGGCATATTTTTGGTATCTTACAAAGTGAAAAACCTCAAACATATGTGTGGTATCATCCAAATATGTTTTTAAACAGTATATTAAGTTTGAATACATATTTGTCTTCCCACACATAGAAAAAGTTATAGAAGACTAAAAAAGCAAGCCTGTGACAGAGTACCTCTGAGGAGGGAAAAATGGAAATGATGATGGGTAAAGGAGTGGTAAGTATTTTAAGTATTTAACTCTTTATTATATATATTTCAGATTTAATTATTTTATAAA
The DNA here is from genome assembly GCF_000951045.1 of Mandrillus leucophaeus. Lineage (NCBI taxonomy): Eukaryota > Metazoa > Chordata > Mammalia > Primates > Cercopithecidae > Mandrillus > Mandrillus leucophaeus. The sequence continues at coordinate 1,289,294 of NW_012108364.1, forward strand.
AGTGAATTACCTGTTCTATTTCTTTAAAACATATATATTAATTTACTTTGTACTTATTTGGACTTCTTTCTTTTCTCCTGTACATTAGTAACTATTAGAAGAAGATGGTTACGTAATATTACTGTATATCTCTAGCAATCTAAATAATTGGCTTAAAATACAGACCAAATTTTAAAATTACTTGAAACCATGAATAGTAAAGGTTTGCACAAAGGTCTCATGGTCAAAATTTTAAAACCTAGTGACGAAAAACATTAGTACTATATGAGCACTATTATTACATTTGAAAAGAAATCTATCTAATAAATGCTAATATTTCCAAGCAGTATGGGCACTATTAAACTACTGTCAAGTAATATTTCCAGTCATCACTAACCAAAACAGCTACATGTTTTTTGTAAATACTATATTTGCTGATACAATGCTAATGAAAAAATTAGAGACCTGGAAACCTACATGTGGATTAAAAGTACTGTTCAAATAGCTATGAAAAACATAATCAGTTGAAAATTCTCATGGAATAACATGATCTGGTTATTCAAAGAGTAAAAGTACACTATTTTGGATATACTAGTTTTCAATTCATTATATTTCTAAAGGATAATAGAGAAGTTTGTAAAAAAGAAAAGACAACATTTTCTGCAGCTAGGTGTATTTTAAAGGCAAGACATGCCTACTCTATAAAACTCTGTCAAGCTTCATGCCCATCTATCTTATTTAATCAAAACTTCTATAGCACCTACTACATGCCAGGCACTGCTACAAGTGCTTTACAAATATTAACCTGTTTGTCCAGGCATGGTGGCTCACACCTGTAATCCCAGCACCTTGGGAGGCTGAGGCAGGCAGATTGTTTGAACCCAGGAGTTCAAGATCACCCTGGACAACATGGCAAAACCTTGTCTCTACCAAAACATATTACAAAACTTAGCTGGGCATGGTGGTGCACGTCTGTAGTCCCAGTTGCTCGGGAGGCTGAGGCAAGAGAATCTCTAGAACCTGGGAGGTGGAGGTTGCAGTAAGCTGAGTTAATGCCACTGCACTCCAGCCTGGGTGACAGAGTCTCAAAAAATAATAATAATGACAATCTGTTTAACCCTTGTAACAACCTGACAGAAAATATACTATTTTCAGACTCTTATGACCATTTTCAGATAGGGAAACTGATAACAAAGAGGTTAAGTAACTTATTCCAAGTCACCCAGCTGGTAAGTGGCAAAACAAGGTGGTAAATCTAAGCAGACTGGTTCCAGGGTCCATCCTTCTAACCACTATGTTATGCCACCTTTTCTATTATTCAATCCCCATACAATGACTTCTAGTTCTATCAAATATATAAAAAACATATAATATTTCTACTATGGATCATGGACAATAAATAATTCAGAAAACATCAGATTTATTCATTCCCAATAAAGCTACATAAAGCCTAAATTTAACATGGCAATCTGATTTCAAACATATCTATTACACTTTTAGTTTTCTATAATAAATAAATAATTTTGAGACCCAAATTTCAGTGGTTAAAATAACATATCAACAATTACATCTTGGGGACGAACCATTCAACTTGGTACAATATAATTCCTTCATTTCTGTCCCATGGAAAAGGTACTACACTTGGAGTCAGTTTGTGTTTTAGTTGTGCCAAACGACACATGATTAAAGAAAATGAATTTAATCTAAATGTCACGTTTCTGACCTCTACCTTAGAGCTAAAAGTATGTGTAGTATCAAGAATACTACTCAATTTAAATGTTGTAATGTATACAAAAACAGTTTATGAAAATATTATAAATATAAAGAATAAAGATATAAAACTTAACTAAACATTGATTATGTAAAGAACCTGAAGATAACTATATCTGAAACACAACTGCACTCCTTTTCTATCAAAATCAACTCATTGTTTTAGTTCTACCTTAAATGTCATTTCCTCTGAGAAATGGTAACTGATTTCCCAAAAAGATTTGGTCCTTCCTCTAGCGCCTGGTAGAATTCTGACATAATTCTGCAAAACATAACATTCTTCATGGTATAACTTTAAACATTTGAATGTGTGTCTCTCCAAAGGAGAAACTGAGTATAGTGATATCGTGTAGCAAGAAAGAGTAGTGGCTAATGGCTGGACATTGAAGACACATTCTCGTTATGTCCTCTCCTATTCTTACTTTTCCAGTAAGAAATAATCTTTATATACATATTTATTAACATGTCAACAATTAGATAGAATTGGATGAGAAATCAAAAAGGTAGAAATTCCAAGCCACAGCATTAAATTACTGTTTTGCATCTATATTTCAACTAATGATTTATACGAAAACATCTCTTTACCTTCTTCAAGTTGAACTGGAACCTGATAAAAATTACTCAAAGTCAGTACATCAAAATCTCTGTTCTTATTTTGGGACACTGAATAATGATGTCAATAGTTAAATGGTAACTCTATATATCTTGTAATATGTATAAACCAATGGCACCAAATACTGACACTTGCTATCAAATGGCTTATATTCTGAAGTTTACGATTCTCACAATAACCACAAAAGTCAAGATACATTTGTTCAGCTGTAATAATTCAGTTTTCATAGTGAGTGTTTCTTAGAATTAAGCACTTTCTGTTCTAGGTTTTCATCATCTGCTAAGTAAATGCCTGAAAGAAAGAAGTGCTTTCACTAAAGTAGGTTAGGTTTAGTACTTAGTCAATAAAAAAGGATGACTTTTAATAGGATACTTACTTTAAAATTTTCCCTTTAAACATAAAACTTGGAACCATCAACTTATGTTTATGGACTTTATGCGGTACAGCGCTCATACCAAAAGAGTGTTCATTTTACTGAAAGGAGAATTCATGTCTCTTTTATCTATTTATTTCATGTAGCAGTAGTATAATGCCTTGCATGGTAAATACTCAATCAAAAAAATCAATTGATATCTTTTAAAATAGAGAACAAATCATATGTGTACCTTCTTAAAACCTCTTCTATTAGCACATTATTTGACATTCTGTATCACCTTTGTGTAAGGTACCTATTTATAATTTATGGTTTCATTTTTTTTTCTTTTTATTTATTTATTTATTTATTATTATTATTATACTTTAAGTTCTAGGGTACATGTGCATAACGTGCAGGTTTGTTACATATGTATACTTGTGCCATG
>NW_012108364.1:1299629-1320905 GCF_000951045.1 Mandrillus leucophaeus
AGTGAGATGAACCCAGTACCTCAGTTGAAAATGCAGAAATCACCAGTCTTCTGTGTCGCTCGCGCTGGGAGTTGGAGACTGGAGCTGTTCCTATTCGGCCATCTTGCTCCGCCCCCTATGGTTTCATTTTTATTTGAAATTTTAATAGTCATCAAGAAGAAAATTGTGTCAACTTTTATTTTTCCTTTCTATTCATGGGAAATCAAACTGAGAGCCAAGACAGTATTATACTAGGGGGCAGCTGCCTTAACCACAGTTTAATTACCTAAAAGATAAAAATGTAAAAATTAAAAACCTCTAGAAAATAAGCCTTGCAAACTCAGATCACAGATCATCCTGGAGAGGCAGCATTTTTTAAAGAGTCAAAGGCAGACAGAGAAGATGACTATGAAAAATAACCCATAAGGTAAATTATGTTAGTCCGTTTTCACACTGCTATAAAGAACTAACTGAGACTGGGTTATTTATAAAGATAAGAGGTTTAATTGACTCACAGTTCCACAGGATTAACAGGAAGCATGACTAGGGGGCCTCAGGAAAACAATCATGGTGGAAGGTGAAGGGGAAGCAAGGACCTTCTTCACATGGTGGCAGAAAAGAGAGAGGGAGTGGGGAAGTGCCACGTACTTTTAAACCATCAGATCTCTTGAGAACTCTATCATGAGACAGCACTAGGGGGATGTTGCTAAACGTTTAGAAACCACCCCCATGATGTAATCACTGCCCACCAGGCCCCACCTTCAACACGTGGGGATTATAATTAAACATGAGATTTGGGTGAAGACACCTAGCCAAACCATATCAGAAAACAAGGTTCCCTGAAATAATGAGAAAAAAGTGGCAAGGCCTTTGTGAGAGAAATGGTTCGGTAGGACCTCAAGGAAGATGACAGTAACTTATTTACAAGTTTGCAGAAAGTTTAAGACTAACTGGTGAACTCCAGGCCATCTAGAAGGGCACATGTTCTAGATTTCTGGGTAAGAATTTGAAGAAAGAAGGATAAATTTCTCAGAAGAAAAACCAGATCTTGACGAAAGAGTGATAATCACTATCACATTTCATCATCTTATTCAGAAAATTTCACGAAAACTAAGATAAAGTGTTATTAGCCGGGCATGGTGGCACACACCTGTAATCCTAGCTATTCTGGAGGCTGAGGTAGGAGAACCGCTTGAATCAGGGAGGCAGAGATTGCAGTGAGCCGAGATGGCACCAATGCAAGACTCCATCTCAAAAAACAAAAAAATAAATAAATAAATAAAAAGAAAGAAAGAAAGGAAAAAAAGAAAAAGAAAAACCAAGATAAAGTGTTAACTGTTCATGTGCTTGAAGGTGTCTCTTGCTATATGGTACAGTTTTTAAAATACTTTTATTAGAGAAATAACATGTGCCAATAGGAGAAAAATCAGAACATGTAGCTCACCAAAAAATAAGAAAAATAAGAAAGAAGAAAAGAAGAAAGGAGGGAGGGATGGAAAGTGAAAATATGAAATTAAAATTTCAACATATCAAAAAACATCATTCAAAAACTACTTATGGAGTACCTATTATCTCTTAAGAACTAGGTTCTTAAGAACTAGAAATTCTGTGGTGAGCAAAACAAACACAATCCCAGTCCTCATGGAGCTTATGCTTATTTGTAGAAGCTTTGAGATTTAAAATGAAAACAAAAAATCAAAAAACTCTTTGTGACAGAATTTCAGATACCAGTGAGATTAATATATTTAAATAAAAGTTTCCTGAAAGCATGGACCGGGAGGACTCAGAAAACCTAGATTTATTTTTTATATTCTACCAATTCAAGATATGTGATCTTAAAATCACGTCAACTACTTAGGTTTCAGTTTCTCATCCATAATTTGCAGGATATAAACAATACAGTCTACCTAGATCTCAATGGAAAGTCATGGGGCAAGGCAGGGATTCTGAAATCCGTCAAGAAAGAAAAAACAAGAAACAAAGTAAGGTGAAGGGAATAAAGACGAGAAAAGCAGTAGGGAGATAATGAGAAAGCGAGTACATTGATTAACACTGTCTTGTTATAAATAGCAAAGCAAAGATATGAATGTCTCTGAAATTCAACATTCAAGTTATATATAGATCATCACATTAATGCACTGAGACCATTAAAATTCCTTTATCCTGGCCTCAATTCCAAAACAAATCACACAGACAACAACAAAAATTTGAAAAGGGTAGTAAATGAGCTAAAGCACTTCCAGATAGCATATCATGAGATCTTAGAGAAGCAGTAAGAATTTTTAAGTTGCGAGAGGCAGTTTTTTGCTTATAGCTGCAACAGGCTATCACTGGTTTCCAATATTTTATACTCAGAATTAAGATTCATTAAGAAGAACAAATTATTCAAAGTGTGACTGTAAAGTAATAAAGCTGATTTTTATGTAGAATTAAGAAATTGGTGGAAATATTTTATGTTCGCCTTTCAATAGCACCCTTCCCACTCTTTGGCTTTTATCATCATTTATAAGGAGTCGGAGAGAAACTAAATATAATCTAGGGAGCTTATAAAAATACAAATTAAAAAAACTTTGGTTAATCAGATTGCTACTAGAATTTGAATGCTCACATCTATGATTTTTTGGACAGAGAAAGGAGAAAAAAGGTCAGAAGGAAAAGTAGAAGTCATTTTCTTCATCCTAAACTAAAAATCTTATTAAATGTCCATTTACCACATACTAGGGCTCTGCAGTAAGGGCTTAAAAATATGACACAATCCCTGCCCTATGAGAGCTTACAATGTGAAGATAAGATACAAACTTAATTAAATACTATGATTATCATTTGGTTTGACAAATACTGCACTATAAAATTCTGGTAACACAGATGGCTGGCAAGATGGCCAAATAGGAAAAACTCAGGTCTGCAGCTCCCAGTGAGATCAATGCAGAAGGTGGGTGACTTCTGCATTTCTGAGATACCCAGCTTATCTCACTGGGACTGGTTAGACAGTGGGTGCAGCCCAGGGAGGGTGAGCCAAAGCAAGGTGGGGCATCGCCTCACCCAGGAAGCGCAAGGGGTCAGGGAACACCCTCCCCTAGCCAAGGGAAGTCATGAGGGACTGTGCCATGAGGAATAGTGCACTCCAGCCCAGATACTATGCTTTTCCCAGGGTCTTCACAACCCGCAGACCAGGTGATTCCCTCGGGGGCCTATGCCAACAAGGTCCTGGGTCTCAAGTACAAAACTGCGTGGTCATTTGGGCAGACACTCAGCTAGCTGCAGGAGTATTTCTTCATACCCCCAGTGGCGCCTGGAATGCCAGCGAGACAGAACCATTGACTGAAGCCAGGGAGCCAAGTGGTCTTACTCAGCAGATCCCACCCCCACGGAGCCCAACAAGCTGAGATCCACTAGCTTGAAATTCTCACTGCCAACACAGCAGTCTGAAGTCAACCTGGGACTCTGGAGCTTGGTCGGGGGAGGGCGTCCACCATTACTGAGGCTTGAATAGGCGATTTTCCCCTCACAGTGTAAACAAAGCCACCACCGGGAAGTTTGAACTGGGCAGAGCCCACTGCAGCACCACAAAGCCACTGTGGCCAGACTGCCTCTCTAGATTCCTCCTCTCTGGGCAGAGCATCTCTGAAAGAAAGGCGGCAGCCCCAGTCAGGGACTCACAGATAAAACTCCCATCTCCCCAGGACAGAGCACCTGGGGGAAGGGGCGGCTGTGGGCACAGCTTCAGCAGGCTTAAATGTTCCTGCCTGCCAGCTCTAAAGAGAGCAGTGGATCTCCCAGAACAGTGGTTGAGCTCTGCTAACGGACAGACTGTCTCCTCAAGTGGGTCCCTGACCCCTGTGCTTCCTGACTGGGAGACACCTCCTAGCAGGGGTTGACAGACACCACATACAGAAGAGCTCCAGCTGGCATCTGGCGGGTGCCCTTCTGTCATGAAGCTTCCAGAGGAAGGAACAGGCAGCAATCTTTGCTGTTCTGCAGCCTGTGCTGGTAATACCCAGGCAAAGAGGTTCTGGAGTGGACCTCCAGAAAACTCCGGCAGACCTGCAGCAGAGGAGCCTGACTGTTAGCAGGAAAGCCTATCAAACAGAAAGGAATAGCATCAACATCAACAAAAAGGACATCGACACAGAAGCCCCATCTAAAGGTCACCAACATCAAAGACCAAAGGTAGATAAATCCATGAAGACTGTGGAAAAACCAGCGCAAAAAGGCTGTAAATTACAAAAACCAGAATGCCTCTCCTCTTCCAAAGAATCACAAATCCTTGCAGCACGGAAACAAAACTGGATGGAGAATGAATCTGATGAATTGATAGAAGTAGGCTCCAGAAGGTGGGTAATAACAAACTCCTCCGAGCTAAAAGCATGATCTAACTAAATGCAAGGAAGCTAAGAACCTGGAAAAAACTTTAGAGGAATTGCTAACTAGAATATCCAGTTTAGAGAAGAACATAAATGACCTGATGGAGATGAAAAACACAGCACGAGAACTTTGAGAACCATACACAAGTGTCAACAGCCAAATCAATCAAGCGGAAGAAAGGATAGCAGACTGAAGATCAACTTAATGAAATAAAGTGTGAAGACAAAATTAGAGAAAAAAGAATGAAAAGGAAAGAACAAAGCCTCCACAAAATATGGGACTATGTGAAAAGACCAAACCTACGTTTGATTGGTGTACCTGAAAGTGACTCGGAGAATGGAATCAAGTTGGAAAATATTCTTCAGGATATTATCCAGGAGAACTTTCTCAACCTAGCAAGACAAGCCAATGTTCAAATGCAGGAAATACAGAGAACATCACAAAGATACTCCTTGAGAAGAGCAACCCTGAGACACAAAATCATCAGACTCACCATGGTTGAAATGAAGGAAAAAATATTAAGGGCAGCCAGAGAGAAAGTTCGGGTTACCCAAAAAGGGAAACTCGTCAAACTAACAGCGGATCTCTTGGCAGAAACCGTATAAGCCAGAAGACAGTGGGGGCCAATATTCCATATTCTTAAAGAAAAGAATTTTCAACCCAAAATTTCATATACAGCCAAATTAAACTTCATAAGCGAAGGAGAAATAAAATCCTTTACAGACAAGCAAACACTGAGAAATTCTGCCACCACCAGGCCTGACTTAAAAGAGCTTCTGAAGGAAGCATGAAATATGAAAAGGAAAAACCAGTACCAGATACTGAAAAAACATACCAAATTGTAAAGGCCATTGACACTATGAAGAAACTGCATCAACTAATGGGCAAAATAACCAACTAGCATCATGATAACAGGATGAAATTCACACATAACCATATTAACCTTAAATGTAAATGGGCTAAATGCCCCAATTAAAAGACACAGACTGGCAAATTGCATGAAGAGTCAAGACCCATCAGTGTGCTGTATTCAGGGGACACAACTCATGTGCAAAGACACGCATAAGCTCAAAAAAAGGGATGGAGAAAGGTCTACCAAGCAAAGGAAAAGAAAAGAAAAGAAAAAAAAAAAGCAGGAGTTGCAATCCTAGTCTCCAATAAAACAGAATTTAAACCAACAAAGATCAAAAAGACAAAGAAGTGCATTACATAATGAGAAAGAGATCAAAGCAACAAGCGCTAACTATCCTAAATATATATGCACCCAATACAGGAGCACCCAGATTCATAAAGCAAGTTCTTAGAGACCTACAAAGAAACTTAGACTTCCACACAATAATAGTGGGAGACTTGAGCACCCCATTGTTAATATCAGACAAATCAATGAGACAGAAAATTGACAAGGATATTCAGGACTTGAACTCAAGCTCTTCACCAAGCAGACCTAATAGACATCTACAGAACTCTCTACCCCAAATCAACAGAATATACATTCTTCTCAGCACCACATCGCACTTATTCTAAAACTGACCACATAATTGGGAGTAAAACACTCCTCAGCAAATGCAAAAGGATGGAAATCATAACAGTCTCTCAGACCACACTGCAATAAAATTAGAACTAAAGATTAAGAAAGTCACTCAAAACTGCACAACTATATGGAAACTGAATAACCTGCTCCTGAATGACTACTGGGTAAATAATAAAATTAAGGTAGAAGTAAATAAGTTCTTTGAAACCAGTGAGAACTAAGACACAATGTACCAGAATCTCTGGGACACATTTAAAGCAGTGTGTAGAGGGAAATTTACAGCACTAAATGCCCACAGGAGAAAGCAGAAAAGACAGAAAATCGACACCCTAACATCACAATTAAAAGAACTAGAGAAGCAAGAGCAAACAAATTCAAAAGTTAGCAGAAGACAAGAAATAACTAAGAAAGAATAATCAAATAGACACAATAAAAAACGATAAAGGGGAGATCACCAGTGATCCCACAGAAATACAAACTACCATCAGAGAATACTATAGATACCTCTATGTAAATAAACTACAAAATCTAGAAGAAATGGACAAATTCCTGGACACATACACCTTCCCAAGACTAAACCAGGAAGAGGTCAAATCCCTGAATAGACCAATAACAAGTTCTGAATTGAGGCAGTAATTAATAGCCTACCAACCCAAAAACACCCAGGACCATATTGAGTCACAGCTGAATTCTACCCGAGGTACAAAGAGGAGCTGGTACTATTCCTTCTAAAACTATTCCAAACAATATAAAAAGATGGATTCCTTCCTAACTCACTTTATGAGGCCAGCATCATTCTGATATCAAACCCAGCAGAAATACAACAAAAAAAGAAAATTTCAGGACAATATACCTGAAGAACATCAATGCAAAAATCCTCAATATAAAACACTGGCAAACCAAATCCAGCTGCAAATCAAAAAGCTTATCCACCATGATCAAGTTGGCTTCACCCCTGGGAGGCAAGGTGGTTCAACATATGCAAATCAATAACACAAAAACAGAATCAATGACAAAAACCACATGATTATCTCAATAAGTGCAGCAAAGTACTTCAACAAAATTCAACACCCCTTCATGCTAAAAACTCTCAATAAAGTAGGTATTGATGAGACGTATCTCAAAATAATAAGAGGTATTTATGACAAACCCACAGCCAATATCATACTAGAAGGAAAAAAGCTGGAAGCATTCCCTTTGAAAACCAACAAGACAAGAATGCCATCTCTCACCACTCCTATTCAACATAGTATTGGAAGTTCTGGCCAGGGCAATCAGGCATGAGAAAGAAATAAAGGGTATTCATACAGGAAGACAAGAAGTCAAATTGTCTCTGTCTGCAGATGACATGATTGTATATTTAGAAAACCCCACCATCTTAGCCAAATATCTCCTTAAGCTGATAAGCAACTTCAACAAAGTCTCAGGATACAAAATCAATATGCAAAAATCACAAGCATTCCTATACACCAATAATAAACAAACAGAGAGCCAAATCATGAGTGAATTCCCATTCACAACTGATACTAAGAGAATAAAATACCTAGGAATCCAACTTACTAGGGATGTGAAGGACCTCTTCAAGGAGAACTACAAACCACTGCTCAACGAAATAAGAGAGGACACATACAAATGGAAAAACATTCCATACTCACGGATAGGAAGAATACATATCATGAAAATGGTCATACTGTCCAAAGTGATTTATACATTCAATGCTATCCCCATCAAGCTACCACTGACTTTCTTCACAGAATTATTAAAAAAAAACTACTTTAAATTTCATATGGAACTGAAAAAGAGCCTGCATTGCCAAGACAATCCTAAGCAAAAAGAACAAAGCTGGAGGCATCACGCTACCTGACTTCAAACTATACTACAAGGCTACAGTAACCAAAACAGCATGGTACTGGTACCAAAAGTGATATGTAGACCAATGGAACAGAATAGAGGCCTCAGAAATAATACCACACATCTACAACCATCTGACCGTTGACAAACCTGACAAAAATAAACAATGGAGAAAGGATTCTCTATTTAATAAACAGTATTGGGAAAACTGGCTAGCCATTTGCAAAAAACTGAAACTGGACCCTTCTTTACACCTTTTACAAAAATTAACTCAAGATGGATTAAAAACTTAAATGTAAGACTTAAAACCATAAACACCCTAGAAGAAAATGTAGACAATACCATTCAGGACATAGACATGGGCAAAGACTTCATAACTAAAACACCAAAAGCAATGGCAACAAAAACCGAAATTGAGAAATGGGATCTAATTAAACTAAAGAGCTTCTGCACAGCAAAAGAAACTATCATCAGAGGGAACAGGCAGCATGCAGAATGGGAGAAATTTTTTGCAATCTATCCATCTGACAAAGGGCTAATATCCAGAATCTGCAAAGAACTTAAACACATTTACAAGAAAAAAACAAACAACTCCATCAAAAAGTGGGCAAAGGATATGAACAGACACTTCTCAAAAGAAGACACTTACGTGGCCTACAAACATATTAATAAAAGCTCATCATCACTGCTCATTACAGAAATGCAAATCAAAACCACAATGAGATACCATCTCATGCTGGTTAGAATGGTGATTATTAAAAAGTCAGGAAACAACAGACGCTAGAGAGGATGCAGAGAATAGGAATGCTTTTACACCATTGATAGGAGTGTAAAATACTTCAACCGTTGTGGAAGACAGTGTGGCGATTCCTCAAGGATCTAGAACCAGAAATACCATTTGATCCAGCAGTCCCATTACCGGATATATACCCAAAGGATTATAAATCATTCTAGTATAAAGACACACGTACACATACGTTTATTGCAACACTGTTCACAATAGCAAAGACTTGGAACCAACCCAAATGCCCATCAATGATAGACTGGATTAAGAAAATGTGGCACATATACACCATGGAATACTATGCAGCCATAAAAAGAGATGAGTTCATGTCCTTTGCAGGGACATGGATGAAGCTGGAAACCATCATTCTCAGCAAACTAACACAAGAACAGAAAACCAAACACCACACGTTCTCACTTGTAAGTGGGAGTTGAACAACGAGAACACATGGACATAGGGAGGGGAACATCACACACCAGCCCCTGTCACAGGGTGGGGGCTAGGGGAAGGATAACATTTTCAGAAATACCTAATGTAGATGACAGGTTGATGGGAGCAGCAAACCACCATGGCATGTGTATAATTATGTAACAAACCTGTATGTTCTGCACAGGTATCCCAGAACTTAAATTATAATAATAAATAAATAAATAATTCTGGTAACACAGGAAGACTGAATTAATTCACTCAAATATTGGCAGGAAAGACTCCACAAAGGAGGTAACATGGAGCTTGTTTGAGAAAGAATTCTTAAAGACAGACGACTAGCAGACAGAAAGAAGATGCACAAAGGCATAGATTCACAAAGTGAATTGCAAGTAGTTTAGTGTGAGTGAAGCAGACCACACAAAAAATGCAACTGGTATACCAGAGGTAAGGCCAGAAAGAAAGACAAGGTAAGGCCTAGTTGTGAAGGGTCTTAAATATCTTGCAAAGAAACATGAAGTTCATCCTGAAGGTACCAAGAGATAGTGAAAACTGTTAAGCAATTCAGTGTAATAAAATTTGAGTTTTAGAAGTGAAAGTTCTTTTCATTTTTAACAATTTTTTAAATTTTTCAATAGCTGCAGGGATACAATTGGTTTTTGGTTACAGAGACAAATAGCATAGTGGTGAAATCTGAAATTTTACTGCACCTGTCACCCAAGTATTCCCCCAACCCACCTTTTTAGTCTCTAATGTCCATTATGCCACTCTGTATGCCTTTGTGTACCCATAGCTTAGCTCATACTTATAAGTGAGAACATACAGTATTTGGTTTTCCATTCCTGAGTTATGAAGTGAAAATTCTTATATTAACACAAAGAATATATAATTGGAAGAAGAGAGTGAAAATAGAGACCAACTAGGAGTTGTTTTGCTAATACTCGAAACTCTTCTCATCTTATTTGATTCCTGATACAAGAACTGTAAGTTGAATCTATTATGACTCCAGTATGTAGTCTGGATGTTAACTTAAATAAATCCACTAAATATGTTTATTTGATCTGCATTTAATTGTTTCCCTCTAAGTGGAGAGCGGAAAAAGAAAATTATGACCCTTGGTTATTTTGTGGGGGTCTTTGCAATCCAAAGAAAAATCCTAGGCCTAAAAATTTCATTATTTTTTGGTGATTTAATTTGACATATATAACTGCAATCATTTAAAAAATCCACTAAGTATATAATTGTACATATACATATTTACCGAATGTATAATTTAAATTTCTTCAAACTTGTTTCAGGCTGGGCATTGTGGCTCACGCCTGTAATCCCAGAGGGATTAAAGACCACATCCCTCCAGCCCCAGTACTCACAGCCTTGTCACCTAATTCTGAATTAGACACCCCAGTACTGATTCCTTCATGCCATTTATATTGTTTACATCAGCCACCAGGAGAAACTCAAAATTCTAACAATACCCCTCATCACTCAGATTCTCATCACTAGACAGACCTGTGCAATCCCCATCTGACCTCATCTCTCACTCCACACACCACAATCTCCTCCATTCTGCCCTCTAGAACTCATGATATGTCATCAGCAAAATCTTCACCTTCCTAAAACTCTCTTCTGAATCTGAGGCCCTAAGGACCCTCAGAGTGGCTGATTCACTGTTTAGAAAAGAGTTATCACACTGTGGACACAGTAATGGACTTTCCTACAACAAGAAATGAATTCTGAGTCACTGAAATTTCCGTGGTAGTTTTTTAGAGCCATTGTTTAACACTGACCTATTAGAGGAATCTGAAAAAGTTGATCATTTCCACGTCCTTAAAACACAGTCTTCACTTCTTTCTGAACACTACCATCTCTATGTTCCCATTCTACCTCAGTTGTAGCTCTTTCTCAGTTTTCTAGCTAATTCTTCATTCTACAGACCACTAAATGCTGAAACGTCCAAGCGTTCAGCACTTGGGTCATTTCTCTTCTCTACAAACACTTCCGTCTTAGAGGATCTCACTCAATGTCATGGCTTTAAGTATCCTCTATGAGGATTCTATTTCCAGGGAATTGTCTGGATCTATCCTGTAAGCACCAGACTATTTATCCAACTGCCTACTCAACATCTCCATTTGGATAGTTAATAGGAATTTCAAATTTAACATAGCCAAAGGAAATCTCTTGAGTCTCTTTCTCAAAAGTCCCTATATTCTTCACCTTTTAGTCTTCCAAGTTTCAATAAATAGCAAATCCACCTTTCTGGCTGCAAAAACAAACAAAGAAACAAAACCATGACCCTTCTCTGTTACACCATACATCCTGAAAATTACTATAATTTGATTGGCTCTATCTCAAAATAGATCCTGAATTTGACCTCGCATCCTCTAGGATGCCTACCTGGCAAAGTTACCATGATTACAGGTATACACACACTATGGCCAAGAGCCATATGGCACCTGGCTTATCTCCTTCTACGCTTTTCTCCCTATAGTCTATTCTCAGTACAGCATCAAGATTATGGTAAAGTAGCCAAAAAAGGTTATATCATGCCTCTACTCAAAACTCATCACCTTTCTCTCAATCCCCCATTTCCTCATTTCTTTAGAAGATCACAAAAAGATTTTTAAAATTTCAGCAGCATAGCAGGAATAAAGTCAAACAGATGCCGACTTGTGAATCTTATTACATTGTATTCTTATATTCTGTTGATGTGGCCTGGAAAACACTTGAAAATGAGATAAAGGAAAATGCTGGCCTCTTCCAAGACTTATGAGCTATGGAAAAGTTGCTTAGTTCAATTCAATAAGTATAATCGAGTGCCTACTTGTGCTAGGTCATGGAGAAACAAAGAGACTGGGGTCACACCTCTGAGGGGCTCTTATTATAAAGAGAGAAATAGACGGATAACAAAAAATGTTATCATAATGTAGAAAGTACAATAATTGTAGAAGCATTGATGGCCTCTCACTTTATTCTAAACCACATATGTATGACTATGAAAAAGACACTATTATCATTCATGATCCTAAAAATGATTTGGGAATCTCTCAAAAGAAATAAACATAAATTTACATATACCTTTTTTAAAGGGTAAGAAAGAAAGTCAATTTTTAGTTTCAGAAATAACCTAAATCTGTACTTTCTTCTTTGTTTCCTTGGCTACCAATTTGTTGAAAATCTTCATCACTATAAAGATTTACTCACAGTTCTGAAATGGGTCTTCCTCCTTTAGTTCCATCCTACAAACAATTCTCAGCTGTAGGATACTACTTAAGAATGAATCTCAGGTAGAAAGTCAAAGTTCTCTATCTGGCTTTCAAAGCTCTGTATAAGCTGGTCTTGTCTCTGTGAATCTCTGTTCGACTTTATTTTCCACTATTTCAACTAAAGATTCTTTACTCCAATCAGTGTCTTCTCTCTGCTGTTCCCATCCAAATGAAAGCATCTTCTTGATTGTTAAACCTGTCTAAGACCTATCTTAAGGTCTTCTCAATGAAAACTTTTCTAATTCCTAAAATCTATAGTAATGATTCCTTCCACTCAGTTTTCCTCAGTTCTCTAAAGTCTACTATGCTGTACATTACTTTTCTTTCTCCAGATAGAACCTAAAGTTCATCATAACAAAAGCCATGTCATACATTACTTGCAATTTCCCAACCCACTTAGCACAGAATGGAGAACACTGACTAGAGGTAAAATTTTATCTTAATATCCCGTGTTGTACTTGGACTATTCTTAAAATAATTCAACATTTTAAAATATATCTAAATTTCTGATGTAGTAGGAATACCCTGGAAGATTATGCAAACCATGTGAAATTGTGTCATGAGCTGCTAACTCCTTCTGAATATCTGACAAATATCTGTGAGGAACCAGAACAGATAAGAAAAGTTATAGGACATCAACTTAAATCAATTAAAGAACAGGGGTTTAAAAGACTAAGAAATGAGAGTTTTACATCTCTAAAAATAACAGAGAAAGGAAAAGTTTAATTCATTCATGCAACAATTATTTAATACATATTTGCTGAATACCACAATGGCTGTTAGACTCTGGGAATACAAAAATGAACAAGTCGTATATGGCCGTTGAGATATATTCCAGAGAAGGAGAGAATTTTAAAAACAAACAAAAACAAAAACAAAACAAAAACAAGAACAGGATACATGATAAGTGTTCTAAGGACAGAAAGGGGTGTTAAAGAATCCTGGGTGACTGGCACATACCTCTTTTACGGAATACAGAGGTTTCTTTATTGATAATCTAAACTAAGACCTGCAGTATGAAAAGTGTATAGCGGCCAGGCATGGTGGCTCACGTCTGTAATCCACGCATTTTGGGAGGCTGAGTTGAGTGGATTACAAGGTCAGGAGTTCAATACCAGCCTGGCCAATATGGCAAAACCCCGTCTCTACTAAAAATATAAACATTAGCATGGCGGGCGCCTGTAGTCCCAGCTACTCGGGAGGCTGAGGCAGGAGAATCGCTTGAACCAGGGAGGTGGGAGGTTGCAGTGAGACAAGATCATGCCACTACACTCCAGCCTGGGTGACAGAGCAAAAGTCCGTCAGGGAAGGGAAGGGAAGGGAAGGGGAGAGAATGAAGTATATAAGAAAATGAAACAGGATCCATGTAAGGAAAAATGACAAAGATGCCATGGGAGAACCTGATGGAGGTTAGATAAGATCCAACTGTGTAGAACATGGTAAGAAGTCTGAGTTGTATCTTAAGTGCAATAGGAAGCAATTACTGTGATTAATCAGGGAGAGACATGATCTAACTTAGGTTTTTAATAAGATGACTCTTGCTGCCATGTGGACAATGAACTGAGGTAGCTGAGATCAGAGGATAAGATAATACCAAATGCCACTAGGAAGGCTAGTTAGCATATCCTTACATTACTCTGTACAAAAAAATGATGTGGCTCCATTTGTTAAGGCATACGAACAGACAAAAAGATTCAAGATACAACTTGGAAGTGGAATGGACAGGAAAGGGAGACACTAAGGATGAATCCTAGGTCTCAGCCTTGAGCATCATGGTGAATGAAGGTTGGGGGAGAGGTACACAGTTATATAAATGTACGAAGGCAGATAAAACAAGACATGTTAGGCTTGAGCATCCCATAAAATACCTAAGCAGAGATGTGTAGGCAGTTGGATATGAGGCACCTTTAAAAAAGAGAAAAAAAAATAAGACTGGTATAACAAAGCAGGTCAGTTAGACAGTTAGCCTAAAAAAGAAGGCAGATCATCAGTGTGAAATAAATTTCATTATGTAGGCATCTGTACTGATATACTGAGGTTTAAGCCAACTTGCAGATGATTAAGATCCAAAGGAAAAAAGAAAGAATAAAATTTTACCACAAGGCTAGAAACTGTTAGTCAAAATACGCTTCGCCATGCTTGAAGTCTACAGCTTTTCCTTTAAAATTCAAACATCAAAAATGTGATCTTCGGCTTCTGAATTGTGTTTTATCATACTAAAGAGCTTTCATATATCTTACTTTACTTGAGGTATTGCTGGGTATACTTATCTTCATTTTATAAATAAAAAAAACAAAACCGTGCGATGTTAGCTTAACATGGGGTAGAGTAAGATAAAAATTTAGGTGTTTTGGTCCCTAAGCTACTGGTTTATCTACTATACCTTCCTAATTCTTGATTTACATTTTATACTCATCATTATTTTTGGCAACTGTATTTGGCAATATAAATTTAAATATATTGAAGAGAAAGTGACCTTTACATAGTACTATTTTTAAAATTTCTAAAAGTTAAATAATATTCAAAGCTTTAAGAAACTTGCCACAGAATTGCAATAATGCATGTGACTTTTCATCAAA
This sequence comes from Mandrillus leucophaeus, assembly GCF_000951045.1. Lineage (NCBI taxonomy): Eukaryota > Metazoa > Chordata > Mammalia > Primates > Cercopithecidae > Mandrillus > Mandrillus leucophaeus. The sequence goes on from NW_012108364.1 coordinate 1,314,408, forward strand.
ATAAAAACTACATTCAATAGTATCACTCTTGAAAGCCCCTTGGGAAATAATGGCTTTTGGATTCTGCAAGTCAGCGTGACATGGCATGCAAAATTGCATCTCATGCTGAGCCAACCAGGAAAATATATGTCATCACTATGTGACATTCAGAATTTCATCTGGAAACTATAATCTTGTTCTGACTGCTAAAAGGGGGTGAAAAGACTGTTAAAAAAATTTTTGGTTGAATTTTTGCTGAATTCTTGCCAGTTTGTATAAAAACTAGAATAACTTACACTTATTTCCAAAGAACTCTATATTTGAAAAACATTCACTTATGAACACTGCAAAATGTTCTCAAAGAACTTTAAAATTAAGTGACATTATCGTTCAAATCACATATTATGATAATTCAAATTAATGGCTCTTTGGGAAAAAATCTTTATAATGAAACAGATGAAGTTTAAAAATGAATAAATTGTGCTAGGCAAAACTGCATTGTTCAAAACTGCACACAACAAAAACATATTGTAATTCCTTTCCCTCAGTTGAATAAACTCTATGTTTAAAAAAATTAAAACGAAGCCTGTTGTAAAGTCTGCAATCTGTCTTATGCATCTTATGTCTCTTCCTTCCAGATTTTTCTCCCTGTTCCCTAGTTCATGTGGCTAATACCTTCATAATCAATTTACCATCTTCCTATCAAAACAGTAATGTGTTTTAAATCTGCTGTGACTAATTGCAAAATAAAAAATTAGTATGTACAAACTGGAATAGCTGGAGTTATCCTCATGAGCCATGTTCCTGCTATTCTTGCATTTTTTCTGGCATTATATCTCATGCCCCAGAACACAGGTGTGAAAACATGACCCAACCTGCGCTGCTGCTGGGCCAATCATTGTACCTAACCTTCCTGACCATAGTGACTGTCCAAGATGTTGGCACATGATTTAAGACAGTCAAGCAAAATCCTCTTCGATTACATTTTTCTATTTTATTTATTTATTTTTTTTGGAGACAGAGTCTTGCTCTGTCACCCAGGCTGGAGTGCAATGACGCAATCTCAGTTCACTACAACCTCTGCCTCCCGGGTTTGAGCGATTCTCCCACCTCAGCCTCCTGATTAGCTGAGACTACAGGCATGTGCCACCACACCCGGCTAATTTTTGTATTTTTAGTAGAGACGGGGTTTCACCATGTTGCCCAGGCTGATCTCGAACTCCTGGCCTCAGGTGATCTGCCCACCTTGACCTCCCAAAGTGCTTCAATTACATTTTCAATAGGCATTGGATAAGACCTGTTTCTCTTTGATCATAGGGAATTAAGTATGTGAGTTCAGAGGTACCCCAGCCATGTACAAAACTATGTCAAGAAATCTATGTTCAATAAGAGAAAGTTAAACCAACACGAAAAGATGGCGTGCTGATAACGTGGAATCTCTGGTTCTAAGTCATTCCAAAGAAAAGATCCATCTTTGCCTTTACCATTCTGGTTACAGGATTCAATAAATAGTCTGCCACAACCGGTTTTTAAATTGAAAATCATTTGAATATAGTTTATGTCTCTCACAATTGAAGAGTCCTTTCTAATTTAGGAATGTTTATTTGCTAGTAAAGAAATCACCTATCAATTTGGGGAAAACCAGGCAATAGGTTAGTAGTTGTATGTGCCCTGCCCTAGCAACATCATTACATAGCCTGCATAGGTCCCAAAATGCTTTAAGCATATCATGAGACTTGTTTCCCTCCTTTCTCAGGCTTACTTCTTCAAGAGCTGTTCAACTTCATTGGCTTCCTAACTCACCTGACTTTCAGTACCTCTATTAGCATATTCACTGGTCATTATCCCACTGATTCTCTGCCTAAGCCAGCAGATTTGGAGATGCTATTGATTTTTTTTTTTTAACTCCTTGATCAGAGGGAGTAAAGATTTCTTTCACTATCTCAGCCAATACCTTTCTTAGTTTAAATTGGCTCCTTGGAAACTGCAGGACGGTGCTCTGGTGGCCTTGGACTACCCAGTTCTCTTCCTTTTTTCACTTGTAGTTCTTAAGAATATTGTACAACGGAACATCTTAAGATAGGAAGGGACTGACCAAAAGAGCTCAAGTTCTGTTCCAGTCCAGACTAGAAACAGTACACTGTAATGCTTTAGCCAGCAAGTCATATCACCATGGAATATAAAACCCAAAGACAGATGTCTTCCAGGGACCCTCAGATGTAGTGCGGCATGCACAGATGAGACACCATTTAACCTGAGCAGCTTTCCGGAGTCTGGGGGAACCAAATCACACTGAATCCTAGGCTTCTATTGTCCCTTGATAGCTATCTGTGAGTACAGCCATAAATCTGCTTAATGTAACTCACTGCATATGAATGTGTTCTGTCTCACTGGACAAGTTGGTAACCACTGCACAGTGAATCTGCTCCACAGGATAATCATATCCGAACCTTACATGAGAGGCTTTCTCTAGGTAATGCTAAACTTTCAAATAATAACATTCCAACACAAGAGTGTTCTCCAAAAAATGTGGTGCACAAAGCTACAAGAACACCCATAGGGTGTTCCTGGCCTAAGTCCAGGAGTTTGAGACTAGCCTGGCCAACATGAGAATATCTACTTATATTTACTTTCATCTAAAAATGAGAAACACATATAGTTACTTATTTATTTATTCAGTTATTTATTTATTTAGAGCTGGAGTCTCGCTCTGTAGCCCAGGCTGGAGTGCAATAGCACGATATCGGCTCACTGCAACCTCCACCTCCTGGGTTCAAGCAATTCTCCTGCCTCAGCCTCCCGAGTAGCTGGGACTGCAGGCACGCATCACCACACCCAGCTAATTTTTGTGTTTTTAGTAGAGATGGGCCATGTTGGCCAGGCTGGTCTCAAACTTCTGACCTCAAGTGATCTGCCCACTTGGCCTCCCAAAGTGCTGGGATTACAAGTGTGAGCCACTGTGCCCAGCCACAGTTTATTAATATTTAATACAGTAGACTATCATTGGAGTCCTTCCTCATGTCAGAAGGCCACAGATAACACTATGTTAAGTATACAAAGGAACAGGAACACTCAACAACAAGAAAGAATTGCCAAGGATTCTTCAATCCTTCACTTGTTTTCAGTTAATTGTGGCATATTACAATTTACCATGCATAGTTAATCAGGTTTTAGAATTTTATTATTTATTTTAACTGAATTAATACTCATAATCTGTATACACACTTTAAAAATATTCCTGTAAAACACACTCAAAAATATGGATTAAAAACAAAACTAATTTATTTGAATAAAAAAGGCAATATCCCATTAAATTGAAATAACTCATTATATAAGGAAGATGAAAATTTACTGGCCTTATGTCAGCAAACCTTTGCAAAATAGATGGGACTGAAAAATAAGTATCTTGAGTACAGTCAATGATGCCCTTTTCATCTCTTCAATATGATGTATCTCAGTGAGGCAGCTTTCCAATTATGTCAGCCATTAAAACCAACAATTGGAATAAACTTAATTAAAAATTAAACTTATAAGTTGCTATCAAAACAAAGTATTAAACAAATATTTAAAAAGTAATACCATGCAGGCTGGGTACAATGGCTCACGCCTGTAATACTAGCACTTTGGGAGGCCGAGACGGACGGATCACTTGAGGTCAGGAGTTTGAGACCAGTCTGGCCAACATGGTGAAACTTTGTCTCTACTAAAAAACACAAAGATTAGCCGGGTGTGTGGTGGGCACCTGTAATCCCAGCTACTTGGGAGGCCGAGGCAGGAGGATTGCTTGAACCCAGAAGGCGGAGGTTGTAGTGAGCTGAGATTGAGCACTGCACTCCAGCCTGGGTGACAGAGCGAGACTTCGCCTCAAAAAAAAAAAAAAGTAATACCATGCAATATTACACCCACTGAAACATTATTGATGTATTAAAATTCTATCTGAATAGTATAATTTAAATATTAAAATTAAAATAATCTTATATGCTTTATTACATTAAATAGTGATACATATATTTAACGTATAAATCAATAACTACTATGGATGCTTGCTCAAAAAATTACTGATAGTAGTGCACTAAGAAAAACAACTGAAGACTACAATTTTAAGGTTAACTATTTTTAAATAGTTTATATTTTCTGTATTTGTTCTAATTTATTCCTTCTTAGTATTCATTGCTTAGTATTAATGCTTTTAAAGAAATGTTAGTCTGCCTCGGCTGTGCTGAAGGAAACCAAGAAACCATGTTCTGGGGTGGGGGTGGGGGTCCTTATTTCCCCCTCCCTCTTTTCGTTGTTTTGTTCCAGGTTTAGGCCAGCATATTCAAAAGGGAAGGGAGTGAGGTAGTGCTAACAGTAACGGAAGTCAAATAACTCCAATAGGGTATGGAAGTACAAGTAATTTTTCAACATTAATTTACCTTCCAAACCTTTCTCTTCTGAGAAAATTTAATGAAGTCTATGCTCTACCTTCAAAGTAAAAATAGAAAGCAAAACTTGAACACATTAGAAGAAACCATACACAAATAAATCTGCTTTACAATCCCAGAGAAATAAAAAGTGAGCCAAAGAGGTAAGGACCAAGAATTTTAAAAAAATTAAATATGGAATAATTGCTAGTCTCTCAAGAAAAGGACCCAACAAGATAGGACATTATATGTATGTTAATAAAGTACAGCACATTTAAAAATAAAAATAAATAAACCCAGTCTGCTTAACAAACTGAACACTTTGTTGGAATTAATCATCAAATACCAATGATAAAATACTCCGCAGGGCACACATGGAGACATACTAAATAAAGTGTAATTACATCTCCTTACGAGCTAATGATTCATTTCAGGAGTTTTCACATGAACACTAGCAATGTGAGAAATTCAAATATGTGGTAAATGTCAACTTAGTAATACATTTGATAGATATGGCTATAAAAGATTGCTATCAGATGACTGAGGGATGCTTCATGTTTATGAAAGTGATAGCTATCATCAGAGACACTTTATATTTATCACCTTCATAAACTACTACCTTCATAAAACATGAAATATTCAAAAAATCAAAGAGTTAAGGAAATGAAGTATATGGCTACAATCATCTACAGTATGGGTAACATATCAAATAATCATCTAGCATCTGTTGAAGTCCTTTAGAAAATTAATCTTAGAAATATTGTCTAATTATAAATTATGCTGATTGCCTAGAATAGTGCAGAAACAACTTATAAAATAATTTGAACTTTGTGTATCATTTTAAGCTCTGCAGACTGCTAATACTTTTTCCCTTGAATTTAGATTTAGAAATAAAAATAATTTTTCTTACAATGTACAAAACAACTCAGTAAACATATATTTTCATTAAATTCTCTGATGACTTTCTGAATTACATTTTCAAGTTATTTTACTTTAGATGTACTTCATTAGATATACTTTATTTTCAACCTTTTTCTGTTCTAAAATAGTAAAATTTTTTAAAACCATCTTTTATCCCTGATAAAATCAATTTTATATTATACAAGAATGTCTACCTTCATGCTTTAATATTTTCAAATGACATTTGTAAAGAAAAAATAAAATTTTAGGGCCCTCTAACCACCTGAATGAACTCCTCTTCTCAGCCAGGGCATTCCAAAGTTAACCTGAAAAACTGGTTCCCTGTATGAGAAAAATAGGAGGCTTGTCTTGAGAAAATTATACATTTTTCGATCTCTTAGATTCTCTAAAAGTGCAAAAAAAAAAAATACTTGTCCCACTAAGTACTTGTTTGTGGAAAGAAAAATAACTAAATTAATCTATAATGATATATAGTCTTATCTGCTTATCTCTGTCCTAAAGAAGAAATGATTTTTCCTAAATGGTTAAGTCTCACATCTGTGCAGGGTTTTAGATCTTGCTTACCTGTGATCTCACTGTATAAATTATCCTCAGTCTTTGTGGTATCTCCAATTTTGTCTCCTTGTCTCTTTATATCTCTATTGCTATATATATACCCCAAGTGACTATATAGTCAAATTTCTTGAATGACTGGTGTACATAGGTTGTCCCTCCTTCAATTCACATCCGTTCCTTAACAACTAAAAGTCCTCTGGCCAACTGGCCACAGACTAACAGCCTATTTGTCAGCCACATTGTTCTTGATGACTCTACAGCATATCATGCACATCCACCTTCTTCTTGAAACTCTTTGGAATTGTGTCGCACATATACATGTAGCTTTGTTGCCTACTTCTCATATAGTGATGCTTCTGAACTCTCTCCATTGGCTCCTTCTCCTTACTCTTCCATTAAAGAGTTCCTTTGAATGTAATTTTGCACTCTCTTCCCATCCTGCTCTGTAGGGTCTCCTGAGAAATCTCAACCACTCTGTGGCTTCCACTATGATCCATATTTTGATGACTCCCAAGTCTATATCTCTTAGTGTGAAATATCTAAGCAACACTAAAAACATTTTTTTAACCAGCTTTGTCTTGTGATATGCATACTAAAGGAAAATATTTTTATTCTCTATTTTTTTTCCAAAATTCAGCTT
>NW_012108364.1:1321895-1322708 GCF_000951045.1 Mandrillus leucophaeus
AAAGAAAGAAAGAAAGAAAGAAAGAAAAAATATTCTACTCAATAACCAAAGATCATACTCCAAAGACAGGTTCTTTAAAAACAAATAACAATAATCTAAAGCCTTTTATTATCTGTAATATAAACAATGTACTTTTTAAGATTTCAAGATTTTTCATATTTACTTCTCTTGAAGACCTAGGCATAAGAGATAGATTTTCCATATGCTTGATAAAAATTGAAACATCTGAAGGATCATATATATATTTTTTATTTTGGTAGAAGCCTCAGCATTCTGGAATATATTTAAGGCTATATCAAGGCCAAGAAGTATATACCAACAGTAGTGTTTCACTTTTGAGTCTCATCCAGGAACTTAACTGTGCACCAGTGAGTGGCACTCAAATAAAGAAAGGTGGAACTATCAATGCCATTATGAAACACGATCATAAAAGGTGTTTCCCAGTAGTATCCATCTTGGTAACTCTGATGCAAAATCTTTCACTATCTTAGTGCTACGGGACAGGGCTGCAAATTTAGAGTAATTCCTTAGCAAAAAAATAAAAAGGGCACTGAAGTTGGCTGGCTATATATTAGGTATTAGAGATGAAATAGTTGATGACAAAATTTGCATAGACCTGATTTGCAGGACTGCCTATGCCATGAAAGAAAGAAAGAAGGAAATATTCAGAGTGAAAGAAGGAAATAATCATGAAGTGCCTATACTCTGGCAATTTCAATTTTTAAAAAGTCTCATTAAATATCTTTTTAACCTTGGATAAGTTGCTTTATCTCTTCCTATACTCTGGCAATTTCAGTTTTTAAAAAGTCTCAT
>NW_012108364.1:1322758-1350198 GCF_000951045.1 Mandrillus leucophaeus
AAAAAAAAAAAATACTTGTCCCACTAAGTACTTGTTTGTGGAAAGAAAAATAACTAAATTAATCTATAATGATATATAGTCTTATCTGCTTATCTCTGTCCTAAAGAAGAAATGATTTTTCCTAAATGGTTAAGTCTCACATCTGTGCAGGGTTTTAGATCTTGCTTACCTGTGATCTCACTGTATAAATTATCCTCAGTCTTTGTGGTATCTCCAATTTTGTCTCCTTGTCTCTTTATATCTCTATTGCTATATATATACCCCAAGTGACTATATAGTCAAATTTCTTGAATGACTGGTGTACATAGGTTGTCCCTCCTTCAATTCACATCCGTTCCTTAACAACTAAAAGTCCTCTGGCCAACTGGCCACAGACTAACAGCCTATTTGTCAGCCACATTGTTCTTGATGACTCTACAGCATATCATGCACATCCACCTTCTTCTTGAAACTCTTTGGAATTGTGTCGCACATATACATGTAGCTTTGTTGCCTACTTCTCATATAGTGATGCTTCTGAACTCTCTCCATTGGCTCCTTCTCCTTACTCTTCCATTAAAGAGTTCCTTTGAATGTAATTTTGCACTCTCTTCCCATCCTGCTCTGTAGGGTCTCCTGAGAAATCTCAACCACTCTGTGGCTTCCACTATGATCCATATTTTGATGACTCCCAAGTCTATATCTCTTAGTGTGAAATATCTAAGCAACACTAAAAACATTTTTTTAACCAGCTTTGTCTTGTGATATGCATACTAAAGGAAAATATTTTTATTCTCTATTTTTTTTCCAAAATTCAGCTTCTGATTTTCCATTTTAAGTTACTACGGTAGAAGCAGCTAAATAATCTCTACTATCCACTCTTCCTTTCTTTCTTAGTTAGAAAACACAAGTTGTAGCCAGGCACATGGCTTTAAAGAATACACACTACATTTGCAAGACCTTTTATGCAGCTAGATAGGACCATGTAACTAGCTTCTAGCCAAGAGTATATAAACAAAATGGGGTGTGCAACTTCTGGGTAGTGCTTAATGATGTAGAAAACAGCTTTTTCTTTCACTGTACTCATTTCTGCTCACTGAAATGCAGACTTGATTAACTGCTGAAGCCACCATCATGAACCATGAGGCAAGCCTGGCAATGAAGGTCACTCAAAGTAGAATAAAAAGCTTCCTGATATTGAAAGATTATAATAGCATTAGGATGCCTGCTTAAACTTTCTAATGAGAGACAAAATTGGATCTTGTTTAAAGCACGGTTATTTAGAGTAGTCTGATATTTTCAGCCAAACTTAAGCCTAAACAAGATAACTGTATTATTAAACTTTGGCATAAATTTAAAATATTACATCTTGAAATGAGGTCAGCAAAAAAATGTAATTAGAAATATTCTACTCAGGCCACGCGCATTGGCTCACGCCTGTAATCCCAGCACTTTGGAAGGCCAAGGCAGGCAGATCACAAGGTCAAGAGACCGAGACCATCCTGGCCAACATGGTGAAACCCCGTCTCTACTAAAAATACAATAATTAGCTGGGCGTGCTGGCACGTGCCTATAGCCCCAGCTACTCAAGAGGCTGAGGTAGGAGAATCGTTTGAACCTGGGAGGTGGAGGTTGCAGTGAGCCGAGATCACGCCACTGCACTCCAGCCTGGGCGACAGAGCAAGACTCCATCTCAAAAAATAAAGAAAGAAAGAAAGAAAGAAAGAAATTCTACTCAATAACCAAAGATCATACTCCAAAGACAGGTTCTTTAAAAACAAATAACAATAATCTAAAGCCTTTTATTATCTGTAATATAAACAATGTACTTTTTAAGATTTCAAGATTTTTCATATTTACTTCTCTTGAAGACCTAGGCATAAGAGATAGATTTTCCATATGCTTGATAAAAATTGAAACATCTGAAGGATCATATATATATTTTTTATTTTGGTAGAAGCCTCAGCATTCTGGAATATATTTAAGGCTATATCAAGGCCAAGAAGTATATACCAACAGTAGTGTTTCACTTTTGAGTCTCATCCAGGAACTTAACTGTGCACCAGTGAGTGGCACTCAAATAAAGAAAGGTGGAACTATCAATGCCATTATGAAACACGATCATAAAAGGTGTTTCCCAGTAGTATCCATCTTGGTAACTCTGATGCAAAATCTTTCACTATCTTAGTGCTACGGGACAGGGCTGCAAATTTAGAGTAATTCCTTAGCAAAAAAATAAAAAGGGCACTGAAGTTGGCTGGCTATATATTAGGTATTAGAGATGAAATACTTGATGACAAAATTTGCATAGACCTGATTTGCAGGACTGCCTATGCCATGAAAGAAAGAAAGAAGGAAATATTCAGAGTGAAAGAAGGAAATAATCATGAAGTGCCTATACTCTGGCAATTTCAATTTTTAAAAAGTCTCATTAAATATTTAACCTTGGATAAGTTGCTTTATCTCTTCCTATACTCTGGCAATTTCAGTTTTTAAAAAGTCTCATTAAATATCTTTTTAACCTTGGATAAGTTTCTTGACCTCTTTGTGACTCAATAGTCTTACTTATAAAACGAAAGGGTTACAGTATATCATTTATTCCTATATAGATATAGATATAGATATAGATACATAGATAATTCCAAATCATTTATCCACAGATATCCACATGGCTCACTTCCTCGCCTGTTTCAAGTATCTGGTCAAATGTGAACTTTCAGTGAGCCCTACCCTCACAACCATAATTAATTATCATCCCATGGTTCAATAAGGCTCTGTACATTTATTTTCCTTTATTCTCTTTGTGCTTCATTTTGGCATGTTTCCATCACGTCTTCAAGTTAATTAATCTCTTTTTCTTGCAATATCTACTACTCTACATCTAATTCCACTAAATTTTTATTTCAGATATTTTGTTTTTCATCTCTAGAATTGAGTTTAGTTCTTTTATATATTTTCCATTTCTCTCCTCAATGTATGCAACTTCTTGTAAATATCTGAACATAGTTATGATAACTGTCTTAACATATAGGTATTTAATATACCTGCTAATTCTATCATCTGTGTCATTTCTCAGCCTATTTCTATTGGCTAGTTTCTCTCCTGTTGGTAGTTCTCACTCCTTTGCACCTCCAGTAATTTTTTTATTGAATATTTGGCACTGTTATATTTAAGTTGTATGTCTCCATCTTATTGTATTCCTTTTAATGATGTTGGGCTACAACAGTATTGTATTCCTTTTAATAGTAACAGTTACTTGCTATTTTGTTTCCTTCAGAGGCTGATTTACAAGTTTGTTTAAGGTGAGTCTAGGGTAGTCTTTATAAATAGTTTAGCCCCACAGCTAAGGCCTAGCCCTTCTGGTCTCTACTGAATGTCCTAAATAACCAATGAGAATGGTATGCGATGGACAGTAGGAACTTCAATGCCTTCTGCCCTGTGTAAGGGTGGGAATCATTAAGATCACAGCTCCAAGGTTATTCTTTGCCAAACCCTGTGAGGTCTCATTGCCCCAGGGGCTCTTTTTCTGCATAACTTTCTCCATCTCTGGAATTTTATTCTATAATTTCTGTCATTTCTGCCTCCCTAAACTTCAGTTCCTGTCTCTACAACTCAGAAAGACTGCTGAGCTCAGTTTAAGATGTCCTATTCTACTCTGTATTCTGAAACGTGCCTTGAGGCAGAAAGCTAGGGAAATCCTAGGGCTCACCTTTGTTTCCTTTCTATGAGGAATCACACTCCTGCACTGCCTGTTATCCAATGTCCAGAAACTGGGGAATTTTCCCCATATATTTTATCCAGTTTGTTAGTTGTTTACAGCAGGAATATAAATCTAAACCCTGTTAGTCTATCATGGCCAGAAGCTAAAGTTCTATACTTTGAATTTATAGCATTATCTACCAAATCTACAACATTATCACACGTCTTCATTTATTATCTTAGCAATAGTCAAGGTGTCTTAAATTTAAAAGGCTTCTATTATTTTAACTCTGTACTTATTACGTTGACATGAGAAGTAATATATAAACATGTAAGATAAAATGGGTTATATCTTTTAAGTATCATTTATGGAGTATTCTGCTTTTTAAGTTTTCATCTCCATTCCAGAAATTTTCATGAATAATTCCAAATTAAGGTTTATAACATTTCAAAGCCTAGGGTAAACAAATGTCATAGCTTTTAGGAGTTTCGTTGTTTTGAAGAATATACAGATTCTCTGGAAGATTATTTAGAATTTTGTGAAAATCGATTATCTTCATGTGGAGCAGCAAGTCTTTATTCTGGCTTAGTCCACCCTATGTGACTATATCATTGAAATAGTGGCATTCTGTTGTTAACACATCCCCAGCCCTAAACACATGTCCCCCTGCAGCTAGCCACTTAACATTGGCTGAATTTGGAAGAGGAAAAGGTCTGCTTCTAACTGAATAATTAAAAAGCAAAATCAAACCTAGTGCAGTATCAGCAGGTCTTGTTATTCATGTGTCAAAATCACCATATAACTTGTTGGGGATGAACTTAAAATCAACATTGGACCATAGGTTGTGATGATATAAATTTAAAAAATAATTTTAATGAGAAGTCAGAAATAAAATTAACATTTCTCCACTGTAATATGTAGTTAAAAAATAAATTGTGTATTTTACAACAATGTGATTATACCTAATGCTACTGATTTATACCTAATGCTACTGAAAATGGCTTAGTTAAAAAACAAACAAAAACCAACAACCAAAAAAGGTAGGCAGATGTGCAAAAGACTATGAATACCTTAACAAACTCGTTACAATTTATGAAGCAATATAAATAATAATTAAAACAGTGATTGATAACTACATTTAGATGTATGTACATACTCTAAGAAATCATAAAACATATTTTTAATCTAAAAAAGAAGATTGTATCCTTTAATTAAAAATAAAGTGTTAAAACATAATTCTAAGTAAAGAAAATGTTTAGCAAAGAGTATTATCAAGAAAAGAGAGAGTACCACTGCCAAGTTCACCAGAGAATTAAAAATAGTGGGCACCCAAGGGGGAAGAAATAGAATTCATAAACAATAAATGTTATATTCAACTCAAGGCCTTTTACCTTTGGTGACTGCTCACAGTCACCAAACAGGGCAATCACAAGCATTAGCTGGATGCTTATTAATTTTTATGCAAGCTTGAGTGAGAATATACATTTGGTGAAATAATAATGTCCTTATCTATAAGAAAAATACCTATAGGATATCTGATGGTTCTAAAGATGGAGGAACACCAAAGACATAAAATGCAATTATCCTTAATTCTAAAGAAAAGAACCATAGTTCATATTAATAATTTAAAATAAAAAACAATGTGTTATGTTTTCATATTTTATAAATAATGATGAGAAATTACGTTTTTAGCTTTTGTTATTTATTTTCCCTCATTACAAATTAATTTCTTATAAAAACATAAAGTATAATAAAGAAGGCAAAATAATTATCAGATCAACTGGTATCATTTATGAATTGATATGTGATTGGTATGAGTTTACATATAAACTTTTCCACGCATATACAGATGCATTTCAAAATCTGTGATCACATACTTTATATTTGCATAGAAGATCTAGCAGAGAATATGAGAGAAAGGGGAAGAAAGATGATTAAGGTGTACTGTGGTTTTCAAGAATTCACTTGAAGGAACATACTATTGAGAGACAATTCTCCATGGGTCTCTTAAATAGAGGTAGTGACTGTCTTTGTTCCCTACTGTGTTTTAAAGGATATTTGTATAGCGAATAGCCTCAGAAGACAGAAATATGATCCTGCTTCTGAGCAAAGGGCAAGTGTGCTTACACCCTCGCAAAGGAGACACAGCGCCTCCCTCTGGAGGAAAGGGCAGGCACGCTTTCTATCCATTATAAAAGGTTCAGGTTCCCTAAATTCAGAATTCCTGGCCGCTTTCATGTCACCTTATGGAAACTGGGCTCAGGGCACTAACACAAGAAAATGCTAATACTGTGATTATTGCTAACGTTGTGGATAATAAAGTTCTTTGTCTCCAGCTGAGGAGTCTCATGTCTTTGGCCAGCATCCATGAAATTGTGGATGCTAACTTGCTAGCTTAGAAGTGGAGTAAAATCATAGTCCCTTTACAGTACTTGACACATACCTGTTACCGTTTTTGTTTTTATAGGGCTGCTGGCATATTCAGAGGCCTGATATGATTGCTGCTTTGCCAAGGGTGCACTTCCAATAGACACCTCATCCTCTTTCCTTCTACAAACTGGCATAACAAGAGGAATAGCTACCACAGGCTGCTGGAAAGAGCCAAAATGAAAAACTTTTTAGTTTTTAGTTTTTAACTATTTCTTAAGCAATAAAGGTTAAACATGGCAATACTGAGGACAGTACTTCACAAGTTGGGGCTGAGACTTCATTATTTTAAATCAATCAATCTCTCCCTCCTTCATCTGTCCCTGCACCCCGACTTTTCTCTCTCTCTCTCTCACACACACACACACACAAACACAGAGCAATGCTTATCCACTTAAATTTTAGATTAAAATTCTGAGTGAAAACCAAAGAGCCTGTAAGTACCCAGAAAACTTAAGTTTTAGTAAGAAGTATTAAAATAATATGGAAAGAGCAAGATAAAATTTAAATTCACTTTGAAAATTATGTTCTCAAAAAAATGGAAAAGTATCCTTATAAAGTTATCCTTATAAAATGGTATTTTTAGAAACATACTTTTACAAACTGATTGTGTACATGTTAATATGGATATTCCAACTTTTTTGAAGAATACTGAAAATCTCTATATTTTGTCTGACAAAAGATATCCACAGCATATTCAGAAAGCAGAGAAAAATATCTACTTAGAGAAAGCTGGAAAATATTATGAACCTCTATTGAATGCATGCGGGCTGAGCTGGACAGTAAAGCAGCTGTTTCATCTTTATTCACTGAAATAAAGTCTGATGTTACTGCTGATGATGCCCAATACAATTTTGTCATATTATTGGCAAAAAAAAAGGCACTTTTAAGTTTGCCATAGGATCAAAGATCAATGTTGAAGTGGGTGGAAAACAATCATCAAATGTTGGGTTTTAGCCACAGTTTGAGAAGGAAATTGTAGCTTGGGAAACAACAGATGATAACTGTAACACAGTTGTATCAGATGGTAAATCTGGCGGTGGTTGGTCAGGCTGCAGTGTAGTCTAAGGTTATCTTCAATACTACAACCAAAGTTTTATAGATCCAACCTTAAGCCTTACCCAACTTAAAATACTCAATATAATTTACATTATGAAAAAGTATTTCAATGAAAACTTGTTTATTATATAACTATGTGATAAAATCAATCATGTTCTGAAACATGGAAAAGGGCATATTATTTTACAAGTTGCTAGTCACACTGAGTAAAAAAAAAGGAAAAGAAATTAGAGGCCAGGCGCAGTGGCTCACGCCTATAATCCCAGCACTTGGGAGGCCAAGGCGGGTGGATCACGAGGTCAGGAGATCGAGACCATCCTGGTCAACACGGTGAAATCCCATCTCTACTGAAAATACAAAAAATTAGCCGGGCGTGGTGGCAGGCGCCTGTAGTACCAGCTACTCAGGAGGCTGAGGCAGGAGAATGGCGTGAACCCGGGAGGCAGAGCTTGCAGTGAGCCGAGATCACGCCACTGCACTACAGCCTGGGCGACAAGAGTGAGACTCCATCTCAAAAAAAAAAAAAAAAAAAAAAAAAATCGAAAATGAGAAAAGGAAAAGATTAAATAAATTATCGGAAGCATCATAACATAGAGTACCTGCTTTTATATTTGGTATTTAGTCAAACTGATAATACACAAATCTAAATTGGAAATCATTTTTAAGATCTAGATGAGAAATGCTCCACATATTGTTAAGTCTTGATGCATTTAAATTTCCTCATCTAAAAAATAAGAGGGGGTGGAGATGGTTACTGAAAAACCTCTTTATACTCTAATATTTAGTGACTCCATAATCCCTTGAATTTCTGCCCATTTATATTTGGAATACAATTCAAACTCTAAAAAGTTATAACCAAGTTCAGGATTAAAATTAATATACAGCTGGCCCTTGAATACATAAGTTTGAACCACATAAGTTCACTTAGTTCACTTACATGTGGATTTTTTTCCACCTCTGCCACTTCTGAGACAAGACGAACCCATCCTCTTCCTCCTCCTCAGCCTACTATTCAACATGAAGACCTTCAGGAATGATCTACTTTCGTCCTATATAGTATTTTGTCTTCCTTATGGTTTTCTTAATAACATTTTCTTTTCTCTAGTTTACTTTATTGTAACAATACCACATATAATGCATATAATATACAAAATATGTGTTAATTAACTATTTATGTTATCGTTAAGGCCTCTGATCAACAGTAGGCTATTAGTTAAGTTTGGGGGAACTCAAAAGGTATACATGAGTTTTTGACCAAGCAGGGAGTTGGTGTCCCTAGCCCTCGTGTTGTTTGTTTCTAGGGTCAACCATAGAATGAGTAACTAGAGGAAATTTATGTGCTATACAGTGTAAATTCAAGCACAATAGCCGAAAGATGCAACTAATAAAAGCACAAAGTTAAAAATCCATGTAAAATTTTATAGATCCAGTTCATGGTACTGGTAATACTAAACAACAAACAAAAAATACCTTTGGGTAGCTAAAACTCTGGGTGTATTTTTTTTTCTTTTTGAGACAGAGTCTCACTCTGTCGCCCAGGCTGGAGTGCAGTGGTGCAATCTTGGTTCACTGCAACCTCTGCCCTCCAGGTTCAAGCGATTCTCCTGCCTCAGCCTCCTGAGTAGCTGGGATTACAGGCGCCTGCCACCGTGCCCAGCTAATTTTTATATTTTTATTAGGGATAGGGTTTCACCATGTTGGCCAGGCTGATCTTGAACTCCTGACCTCATGATCCACCCGCCTTGGCTTCCCAAAGTGCTGGGATTACAAGTGTGAGCCACTGTGCCCAGCCAACTCTGAGTGTATTTTCACCCAGGCAAGAATTAAAAGGCCAAACAAAACTACTTTCTAACACAAGAGTAAGGCTCTTGTATGCCCTGTACACAGCTGTATACAAAATACTTACATTTGTTGAATGACTGCTAATAAAGATGCTGCATGTCAGGCATTAAGTGATACCAAATAAGGAGTAAGACCAGTGATTTCCTCCACTATTCTAGAAATATGGCTACCTTGGTCAAAAACATCGAAATAAGCAGTATTTATTTTTAACAACCTCCTATTACCCTGCTTATATTCTTTTTCCTTCTGGTACTGTAGCTCTCCTCAAATTTCAGTTGCACTCTAGTCTCAGAGCTGTTCTATCTTTAACTCAAAACTGTCCCATAACCCAAAATACCTAAAGCTTGTCATAGCTGCATCATATAAAAGGTAACCATCTTTCACTAATTATTAATTTAACAAATTAAAATAATACTAGAAGGTTACAAAGAATACAACATACCTATTATAACCAATAATTAATGGCTATTAACAGTTTATCATATTTGCTTTTTTAAAAAAAGTATTCTAGATAAAACTAAAATCCCCTTTGACTGCCAATCTATTGTCCTTTCCTCCCAGAGTCAACCATTATTATGATATTAGTACAAATCCTTCAACTTAATTTTTATACCTGTATTCACTTACAGACACACATACACATACACATTAAGGGCAGTTTTAGAAAAATATAGGTAAGTGCTCTCATATTGCGAAATGGCTTTTGCATCAAATATAATTTGAGATGTCCATACTAAGGTCTATTGTATAATTTTTAATAAATGTTATATCATGTGAATATTTCATACTTCATCAACCTTCTTACAAATTTTCATTTAAGTTTTCAAATTTTCACATTATTGTAAAGAATATGCAACAGCAGTCTCACACACTATTCCTTAGTTACATGAATTTCACTCTAAGAGCGTACCTGCATCAAGAAGTACAAGTTTGGGGTTATAAGTTCACAAATTTTCAATTTTATTAGATACTGACAAATTTATCAAGTTTTCACTCACAACAACAGTAATCATTCTCTACATTTTCACCAATACTGTATATCGGCATTTTTTTTCACTTAACAGATTTTAAGAGTAAAGATGAGTGGTCATGACTTGATAATTATTGAACCTGGGTATGGAAACATATTGCTCTACTATGCAATTCTCTCAATTTTCCATGGTGGGGTGAGGTGGGGGGAACATTCAAGAGGAAAATAGTAGAATAAGGACATTTTTAAAGTATATTTTTAAGTACGCCAAACTGTAGTAAAATAATAATGCTATCAATTGCTGTTGAAAATGTAAACTGGGCTGGATATGGGGCTCATGCCTGTAATCTCAGCACTTTGGGAGGCTTAGGTGGGTAGACCACTTGAGCCTAGGAGTTTCAGACCAGCTGGGGCAATTTGGTGAGACACCACCTCTACAAAAAAATATATATATTTTTAAATTAGCCAGGCATGGTGGTGTGTGTCTGTGGTCCCACTACTCAGGAGGCTTAGAAAAGAGGATCACTTGAACCCACAAAGTCAAGGCTGCAGTGACCTGTGATCACAGCACTGCACTTCAGCCTGGGCAACAGAGCAAGACCCTGTGTGGAAAAAAAAAAAAGAAAGAAAAAGGAAAAAGAAAATGCAAACTGTATACCAATTTTGGAAGCAATTTGGTGATATAACAAAAGTCTTAAAATATGTTTCTATAATGCAAAATACTTGCCTAGTGCTACTAATTACACTTGTAAAAATATATTCTAAGTGAATAAAGATGAATGCAAAGATTTAGCTATGGAGACATATACTCCAACATTATTTGTAACTCTGAATGAGTAGGATTATGGTATTTGTTAGTTTACCTTTTATTTTTATTATGTTTAGAGATGGAGGTCTCAACCTTTTGCCCAGGATGGAGTATACTGGTGTGATCATTGTTCACTGCAGCCTCCACCTCCCAGGCACAAATAATCCTCCTGCTTTAGCCTCCGGTGTAGCTGGGACTACAGGCCTGCACCACCACGCAGACCTAATTTTTATTTTCTGTAAAAACAGAGTCTTGCTATGTTCCCCGGGCTGGTCTTGAACTCTTGGGCTCAAGCAATTCTCCCACCTTGCCTCCCAAAGTATTGGTATTGCAAGTAGTTTAGCTTCTAAATAGAGCATTGTTTCTGAATTAGAAAAATATACATATAATTATGTGCCACATAACAATGTTTCAGTCAACAATGGATTGCATACATGATAGTGGTTCCATAAGATTATAACACCACATTTTTACTATACCTTTTCTATGTTTAGACATACAAATACTTACCTTTGTGTTACAACTGCCTAAGGTATTCAGTACAGTAATACTCTGTATAGGTTTGTACCCTAGGAGCAATAGGCTACACCAGAGATGGGTTATAGCCCAAACGTCTAGCAGGCCATACCATCTAGGTTTGTGTAAGTATACTCTATGATGTTTGCACAACAACAAAATTGCCTAATGATGCATTTCTCAGAATGTATCCCCATCATTAAGGGGCACGTGGTTGCATATTCATTTTAAAAGTTGTAATTTTTTAAAAAGTTAAAAATCAAAATATTTGAATATGCTTGGTATCAATTAAATGAATGTCTAATTTATTTAAGCTGCTAGAACACTCTACTTGACCTTCAGGGATATCTATGGTACACTGGAAATAATTGTATTACTTAGAGAATAACCAATCAAGAATTTACAAAGAAAATTTTTCCAGACTGGTTACTGCCATTAGTCTAACTTCTGTAGCACTCATTCTCTATATTCTGCTAGAGTAAACTTTCTAAAATCCAGCTCTGTTAATACCAGTTTCCTATAGCTCCTCTTTACCCTTCAAAATGAAGTCTCAAATACCTAGGACTACAAATTTTTTTTTCAGAAATTGATTTCCAATTTCTCCCGGTCTCTACAAGAACACTTCACTCCATTCTGGAACCACTGAAGTCTTTCTTGCCATGCTTTTGCATCTTCTTTGCCTTTGCTCAAACAGTTCAGTCTAAAACAACCTTCCCTGTCTGGCTCACTCCTAGATACTCAGCTTAGTTGTTAATTCCTCCTTTTCACACACTACCCTGCTTGTGAGAACTATTCCTCTTTTTTGTTTTCACATAATCCTGGACATACATATACATAGTAATTACTAAAAATGGCATTACTATATCCCTTAAGATTCTCAAATACACTACATACTCTCAGAGGGAGGGATATTCTCACCTATGACTTTTATTTCTGTGGCCATGGTGTATAGCATACTGCCTTACATTCTGTAACTACTCATTGAAAGGAAAAATGGGGACAGGTATGGCAGAAGTTTCAAATAAAATTAGGACAAAGTGAAGAAAAACCTTTAAAACGTGCTCCTTAGAGAGTATTTTTTGTTAAACTTTTTAATTCTTATATAATTATAAAATTGTGTATTCTTCTCCAATCAACTAGCTTGAAGTTACTTCAGAAAAAGGATACAAAGCTATTCCATATAGGATATTGCAAAATTATACTTAAGTTGATGGGAAATTATAATTCAATAAAGCACAAATTTGGCCTCAAAAATTCTTAGTTCTGTCATTTACTTACAGCTGTTTGACTATACATAAATGAATCTCAATAAACATCAGTTTCATCTTTAAAATGAAAATAACAAAACTGTCAGATTTATGTTTAAGTATTCTAGAAACTATAATTGTCTACTTACTACTTTGTAATTCATACCTTTTTAAACAAACATATATTCCAACCTTTTTTGCACCAATCATCCCAATCCAAGAATTAGATATTCAATGCATATTTTTTGAAAAAACCTAAATATGACAAGGAAAAGTAGAGATAAAAATAAAAGCTGGCCAGGAGCCGTGGCTCACACCTGCAATTTCAGCACTTTGGGAGGCCGAGGCGGGCGCATCTCTTGAGGTCAGGAGTTTGAGACCAGCCTGGCCAACAGGTGAAACCTCATCTCTACTAAAAATACAAAAATTAGCTGGGTACGATGGTATATGCCCATAATCCCAGCTACTCGGGAGGTTGAGGCATGAGAATCACTTGAACTTGGGAGGTGGTCCCAAGAAAATCACTTGAACCAGGGAGTGGGCCAAGATCACGCCACTGCACTTCAGCCTGGGAGGCAGAGTGAAACTGTGTCTCAAAACAAAACAAACAAACAAACAAAAATGCCAATTCTTTTATTGAGCAATTCTTATGTATTGCACACTATGAGAATGGACATGTAGGCACTATGAAAGAATGAAGACTGGTGAAATAGGACTCCTAAACTAGTTTCTGTTTTATAAGCCATTATACAGAAAGCCCCTTTAGTAGTCAAAGAAACTTTATAATGACATGCAATTTCTTATGCAAAAATAAGGGAACGGAATTGTTTGAAAGGGGAAAAGTGGAGAGACAAAGGAAATCTGGTACATTTGTTAAAAAAGAATCAATCAAAAGACATATATAATTCTACTAAATGAATAAGAAAAATATTTGTTAAGAGAAAAAACTATTTAAAAATCTCTTACCTGTTGCATATGTCTACTTGTTCGTTTCTGAGGCTGATAGATGAGCCATGTATACAAGATTGGGTCAATATTAACTGCTAGTCCTTGTATACTGCAAAGAAGTACAGCACCTAGAAGATAAGATTTTTAAATTGTTATATAATTCCTCATCAAAAACAATAAGCTATTTATCACTTTACACCATGTAGGATAGCTGTGACATAATAGACAAACAGTAACAAGCATTGGAAAGGATGTGGAGGAATGCAAACCCTGCTACACTGCTGGTAGGAATGTAAACTGGTACACCCACTTTGGAAAATACTATGGCATAACTGGGTCATATGGTAACTATATGTCTTTTTGAGGAAATGTGGACACCGAAAACGTATGTCCACACAAAAACGTGTATTCACATGCTCATATCAGCATAATTTATAACAGCCAAAAAGTGAAATCAATATACATTTCCATGAGTTGATGAATAAACAAAATGTGGTGTTTCCATACAATGGAAAAGTATTCATCCATAAAAAGAAATGAAGTACTGATACATGCTACAGCATTGATGAATCTCGAAACATTAAGTGAAATAAGCCTGACCAAGAAAACATATATTTTAGAATTCCACTTCTATGAAATTGCCGCAAGAGGCAAAAACATAGAGACAAAAAGTAGATTTGTGGTTACCAGGGCCTGTGAGAGGGGAGAGTAGAAATAACTGCTAAGAGGTATGTAGTTTGAGAGTGATAAAAATACTCTGAAATTAGAAAACAGTTGTAGAACCTGGTGAATATACTATAAACCACTGAATCACACAATATAAAATAATTGTATGGAAAGTGAATTACATCTCATTAAAAGTGCATTTGTCCATAAAATATAATAATAAGCTCAACTTTTTAGGCAAAGAACAATTTTTATATCGGCCCTGAAAATGGAATACGTTAGGTAAAATATTCCTAAATAACTTTTTCATTATATTAAAAAATTGATTCATGATTTGAAATAAATTATTATAATCATTCAATAAATCATTAAAAATTACAATTTTTAATGTTCAAAAGCAAAGAAAAAGAGCAGCCTAGATTAAATGCAGGCCAACATTCTGACATAAAACACAAAGCTGAAGTGTAACAGGTTGCAATTCCAACCTACTAACTAACCTATTTTTTGTCCCTTTCTGATGAAAAGTAGTTCAAATAGAACTTACCTAAAGCAGAATATACAATTCTCAATTTATGTGCAGGTTATATACATCTCTATATAAGTTTCTGTAATTGTACATATATTTTTAATACAAATATTATTAGCTCCACTAGGATATATGAAACATAAAGGAAGGGATATTTGTCAATTTTGTTATCAGCTATACCTGTAGCATATAGGAAATATGCCATCATACTGAATAGGGAAAAGCTGTTGCATTCCCCTTGAAAACTGGCACCAAACAAGATGCCCTCTCTCACCACTCCTATTAGACACAGTACTGGAAGTCCTGGCCAGAGTAATCAGGAAAGAGAAAGAAATAAAGCCCACCCAGATAGGAAGAGAGGAAGCCAAACTATCTTTGCAGACAACATGAAAATATATATCTAGAAAATCCCATAGTTTTGGCCTAAAAGCTCCTTAAGCTGATAAAGAACTTCAGTGAAGTCTTAGGATACAAATTCAACATACAAAAATCATTAGCATTTCTATACACTAACAACTGTCAAATTGGGAGCCAAATCAGGAATGCAATCCATTCACATTTGCCAAAAGAAGAATCAAATACTTAGGAAGACAGTTAACCAGGGAGGTGAAAGAGCCCTACAATGAGAACTACAAAACATGCTCAAAGAGATGACAGAAACAAATGGAAAAACATTCCATTCTCATGGACAGGAAGAATCAGTATTGTTAAAAGGGCCATTCTGTCCAAAGCAATTTACAAATTCAATGCTGTTCCTATCAAACTATCGATGACATTCTTCACAGAACTAGAAAAAACTATTTTAAAATTCATATAAAATGAAAAAAGAGCTTGAGTAGTCAAGGCAATCCTAAGCTAAAAGAACAAAGCTGGAGGCATCACATTACCCAACTTCAATCTATACTACAAGACTATAGTAACCAAAACAGCATGACAACTTTACAAAAACAGATACATAAACCAATGGAACAGAACAGACAGCCAAGAAATAAGACTACACACCTACAACTATCTTATCTTCAACAAACCTGACAAAAACAGGCAATGGGGAAAATGATTCCCTATGCAATAAATGGTGCTGGAATTGGCTACCCATAAGCAAATAATTGAAACTGGACCTCTTCCTTAGACCGTATACAAAAGTCAACCTAAGATAGATCAAAGACTTAAATAAAAACCAAAAACTATAAAAATCCTGGAAGACAATGTAGACAACCATTGTGAACACAGGAACAGGCAAACATTTCATGATGATGATGCCATGATGAGAATGGCATGGGAGAAAATGCCAAAATGGGAGAAAATTTTTGCAAACTCTGCTTCTGACCAAGGTCTAATATCCAACATCTATAAGGAACATAAACAAATCTACAAGAAAAAAAAGCAAGCCCATTAAAAAGTGGGCAAAGGACATGAACAGACACTTTTCAAAAGAAGACATACATATGGCCAACCAGCATATGAAAAAAAGCTCAAGATCATTGATCATTAGAGAAATGCAAATCAAAACCACAATGAGATACCATCTCACACCAGATAGAACAGCTGTTATTAAAAAGGCAAAAAATGACAGATGTTGGTGAGATTGTGGTGAAAAGGCAATACTTATACACTGTTGGTGGAAGTGTAAATTAGTTCAACCATTGTGGAAAATAGTGTGGCGATTCCTCAAAGAGCTAAAAACAGAACTACAATTCAACCCAGCCATCCCCTTACAAGGTACATACCCAAAACAATATAAATCATTCTACCGTAAGGACACATGCACACGTATGTTCACTGCAGCACTATTCACAATAGCAAAGACATGGAATCAACCTAAATGCCTATCAATGGCAAACTGGATAATGGAAGTGTGTTACATATATACCATGGAATACTATGCAGCCATAAAAAAGAACAAGATCATGTCCTTTGCAGGAACATGGATAAGGCTGGAGGCCATTATCCTTAGCAAACTAATGCAGGAACAGAAAACAAAATACCACATGTTCTCACTGATTAGTGGCAGCTAAATGATGAGAACACATGGACACACAGAGGGGAAAAACAGACACTGGGGTCTATCAGAGGGTGGAGGGTGAAGGGCGGGAGAAGGGAGAGGATCAGAAAAAAATAACTATTGGTTTATTTTTTAGTACCCGGGTGGTAAGATAATCTGCACAACAAATCCCCATGACACAAGCTTACCTATATTATAAACATGCACTTGTATCCCTGAACCTAAAATAAAAGTCTATTTTTAAAAAAAAAGAAAGAAAGAAAAAATGTCTGCCTGATGGTAGGGGGTTAAGAAAGTATATATCAGAATAAACCATAGCTGGTTCTCAGGATAACTGAAAATAGTACATTTGTTCTATTATGTTATAGATTATTTAAACCAGGAAAATTAGTATTAATAACAAGTCCTATGAAAACTGATATATAAAAAGACAGATGAAAGAATGAAGGAGAAAATGTAAGAGAAAAAGAAATTTATCCTTTTTTCAAAGCTTTCCACAGAATCTTCAAATAACCAAAATTTGCCATGTATACTCCTATTCTACCATGTAGTTCTATTTTTCCCATAGGCCCAGAACCAGTATAAATCCCTAGGCAACATGCTCAGACAACAAAAGTAATGTACCCTCCCAAGGACCAATATGTGTACTGTTGAGCAATGATTCACTCAAGCAGATGTCAGAAAAGAAAGATACAGAAAAGCTAAACACAAGATGACTGCTAAATGGGATTCATAATTAAAGTCAACTGAAAATCCAATTTAATATAGAATATTTATTTTAACATATATTTATTACTTTCATAGGTTGCAAATTTCTCATAAGGACCTAAATTCTTCTACTTCCCAAGTATCACTTACACCCAGAATAAAGCCATAAAAATACCATATTAAGATAAATAAATAGGACTTTCCCAATATGATATCCAGTTTTCAAACAATTCTAGCAGCTCTATTACAGCTATTACAGCAAAGACTGTCATCTCCACAGACTAACAAGAATAAAGTAGTACAATATATACAGTAAGATTTAATTTGCATTGTATTCTTATTTTATGACAACTCATTCTCCCAAAAAAGTTACTATGTAAGAAAGAGAATTCTCCCCCAATATGAAAAGTTGTTTACTAAGACCTTTTGATTTTAAAGCAATTAATAGAACAAGATCTAGAGAATTTAAAAGGTTTATTTAAATTCAGGAATATATAATTCAATCTCAAGGGTTAAAAGATCTTTCTAAAATCTATGTAAATGAAATTAAAATTAGATTTAAATTACTATGAATTTCCTTCTGTCAAATGAACCCCTTGTAATTTGTTATATAACTAATATCACATAAGTACCATATATAATACATATTATTTACTAACAATAAAGAAGACATTCACCAAAAGAAAAGTGAATTACATGAAGAAAGAAGACTTTGGATCCAGAAGACAAAAGATCTAACTCCGGAGAAAAGTGATGGGAATTCCAAGGCTTACAACAGTGAATTAGTCACAGGTACATAGAAAGCTTAGTAACAACAAAATACAATTATTAAACACAAGGAAATCAAATGTTATAAAGGAAAGAATAGCTATTAAGATACAACACAACTGTGACGTGAATAGTGTTAATACATGGAATGATACAAATTCTGAAATAATAAATGAACAATTTAATCAATCAAATTTAGGATATAAGCAAATAAGAACATGTGATGAAGGTTGGAGAAAGTGAAAGATAGCCAATTATCATTTTCCACAGTAAGAAGTCAATAAATAATGCTCCAAAATCAATATTCAGGAAAAAAACAAGAAAAGCTATGTTATTTTAAAATATGGAAGTAAACACCAAAATGATTCCTGAAAATTTGTGAAACTAGTTACAGCTAGAAAAGGAAACATTAAAAAATGAGTTCTTGTCCACCCCCGCACCACACACAAAAAAATGTAACTGGGATTCTGAAACTTGGGACACCAGGACAGAGAGATAGATGAGCCGTAGACTTTCTTGTGAAGACCAACAGTCTCCGATCTTTTTGGCACCAGGAACTGGTTTTGTGGAAGACAATTTTTCCACGGATTTGAGGGGTGGAGGAATGGTTTCAGGATGAAACTGTTCCACCTCAGATCATCAGGCATTAATTCAATTCTCATAAAGAGAAGGCAAAATCTAGATCCCTTGTATGCACATTTCATAATAGGGTTTGCACTCCTATGAGAATCTAATGCCACCAGTGATCTGACAGGAGGCAGAGCTCAGGTGGTAATGCTTGCTTGCCTGCTGCTCACCTCCTTTTGTGTGGCCCAGTTCCTAACAGGCCATGGACTGGAACTGGTCCATGGCCCAGAGGCTGGGGACCTTAGCTGTAGATACTAGAAAAAAGCAGGAAAAAAGTTGTCTCTTTGAGAAAGTCTCCAACTCACTGTTATGTGACATCTACAAATTATGATCTTTCATTTATGTTTCCCATAACAAAAAATCAGCAAGCAGTGCAGAAAACAAACCACTGTTAATAAGAGTAAAAAATATTAATGAATAAAACATTTAGATCCTCAAGCACTGAAGGTATTAGAATACAGAATATAAAACAGCTATGTATAAAATATTTAAAAACAAATTTATGAAATCATGAAGATAAACTATGAGAAAGCACCAGCAACAAGTAGACAGATTTTAAAGAAAAATGAAAATCATAGAAATGACAAATTGTTGAAGTAAAAAAACTCACTGAACATGTTAAAAAGCACGTTAGATGCAGTTGAAGAGAGACTTAAGGAAATGGAAGATACATAACAAGATAGTTTAGAATGTAACCCCAGATTGAAAAATAATGAAACTTTTAAAATGAAGCTAGAGAGAGAGAGGTCTGAGTGAGAAGACATAGCATATGTCTTATTGGACTTGAGAAAGATATTAGAGAATGGGGAAGAGGCAATATGGTTTTAAAAAAAGGTAATGGCTGAGTATTTTACAGAAATGTTGAAAGATAATAAACTTTTAATCTAGGAGGCCCAATAAACCCCAAACTGGATAATTAAATCTACACTAAGCAAAAAAAGAAGTTGTAAACGAGTGAAGATAAAGAGAAGATCAGAAAAGTACTCAAAAAGATAGATCACCCGAGGAAAGAATGCATAAAGGCAAATAAATTTACAACCAACCTCTCAGCCAATAGTAAATGATATCATTATATAATTTTAATTAAATACTTACATATATGTTACCTATTTTTGTGCGTACCTAATGTTACATTGAAAAAACAGTAAAGAAAGAAAAAAGATATTGATTTTTTAAATAATTCAGGATTATGTTTTTTAAGATTATGTATCTAAGTACAGGTCACATTATATACTATATATTTTTTGATTATGATGAAAAAATTTAAAAACCTAGTAAACAAAATGGCATATAAATTTAAATGCATGCAAACTGGACAAGATGCAAGTATGTTAAGAAATTACAGATATCCTCCATATTGTACAAATTATTATAGAAGTCTTTTCAGATATGTCTAAAACTAAATGTGTTCAATGAATTTTCAAACAAATTCTCAACATGTGATTGGGACACCATTTTATTTGAGATTTTATAGAGAGAAAACTGAAAAAAAAGTAATAAATATTTTCAAAAGGAAAATTAAACTTGAAGGTCTTATTATAATTAAGAAATTAAAAATACTTCACCAAACTAAAAGTTATATGATTACATTATACCAAAAATGACCTCATGACTTATAGCCAGCCTTAAAATTTATGAATGTTATAGATGATAAAAGAGAGTAATCTATTAATTTAACACCAATTTGGTTGAAATTACAATTTAGAGATAATGTTCTTTTAAATTTAGAGAGAGATTTTCATCATATACTCAATTCACAAGATACCAACCTTTAAAAATAGCACACAAGTTCTAACATGTAAATATCTGGGCAATTAGTTTAATATTGAGTTGACACAGACCAGATCCACCATAGATCACTAAAATTTGTCAGTATTTTATTCTGTTTAATTTTAGCCTGGGAGACAACTAATGAGAAAAGTGTGCTTTACTGCTCTCCTCGCTGCCCAAATGGCTCACTTATCCACATTCCACTCAGGCTTCACCCTGAGGTGGAAATCAGGGTGTCAGTGTCATTTGCAGTTACATCCTACGCTGAAACATGAGAGCTGAAATAAGAGTTAGAGACCAAAGTTGCACAGTACTAAAATTAAACATACATGCCTCTTGGCAGCTATAGAAGCTTACCAGCCAATGAGACTGTCCTATAATATATCAAGTAATATTAGGAAAAAGTATCCTGTGTTTTTTCTTAAAGCAATGAATGAGACAAAAAAACACAAACCTATTAATTTACATCTAAGTTGTTAAAACTCACTATTTTTCTATTAAGCAGCTATAGTAAAGAAATTTGTAGAATTGTATAGCTCCTAAGAAATTACGTGCTACTCTAATTTTTTAAGAATAATTTCGATAATTTTGGCTAAATAGTTAAGGAAATAACAGAAATAAAATAAAAGAGGAACCACTACTTCAAAAACAAGGGTAAGGAATAAAGGCAAGAGGGGAATCAGAGACTAAGAAACGACAGAGCAGAGATGAGCTGCCAACTACTAGCAACTTTATCTAGGGGAATTGTCAAATTTGGTATAAAGGAATATTAAGATTTGTAGCTGTGTGTATATGGTAGCTGATCACTTCCTCTTCTCATAGGATGTAGAAAATTGCAAGAGAATTCTATCCCTTTGTAGCAACAAGAACTTTTCAACATTCATCAGAGCAGAGTTCCTAAGGGAATCCAATGAATAAAAACTGTGAAAGTCAAAGGTCTCTCACAGGAGAGAAGAAATGAATAGTGGCTATCATTCTTGGCAGAGTAGTATGAGAAGAAAGTTGATAAGAAGAAAATAACTGCACTTTAAAAAAATGTCAAAAGACCCAGTTGGGGGATGCATGATAGTTCAGAATCACTGAGAACTCTAGACACAGGGGATCCTACCCACTTGCCATCTATTTTCCACAGGTGTCGATCAATTGTTCATGAGAATGACAAGAAGCAGGGCTGGAGAGATAAGACGCCTGCTGCAGTGCAGGCCCATAGATATGAATAAAGTCTGAGTGCAAAGCAGGAGAATGAAAAGAAATCTCACGAGTATTCTAAACCTTAAACTGAGTACCAGGAAGGGCAATCTGTGTCTGGCAGAAAGAAAGAAGCACTGAGAGATACCTCCCTAAGGCACAAGTCAACAAGGCATGCAGAATTCTAAAGGTGTATCAGGAGAACTAAGCAGAAACTACAAACCATACAAAAACAAAGATCCTAATCTTGCTCTCAAAAAACACAGGGTCCTGTAGTGAACTTAACATAAATTTTAAAAGAATAATATATAGCTCAAATATGGAATAAAAGCCAAATACCAGACCCAACGGAACTATGCTAATGCCATGACAAAAGAAGAGGCACGTATTTTTGTGGACATAAACATTATTTATCATAGGCTCCATTCTCTTTATACACAACATTTGACATTACATAAAAAACTACTGTGAAATATAAAAAAGCAAGAAGAAATGACTGATTATAAAAAGAAGAAACAATCAATACACCAGTCTCAGAGGTGGCCCAGATATTGGAATTATCAAACAAGGACTTTAAAACAACTTTGATAATAAAGATGTTAAGTAATTAAAAAGAGTAGACAATATGTTTGAATCGAAGGGAAATTTTAGCAGAGAGAAAGTATAAAAAAGAGTCAAATGAAAATATTAGATTTTTAAAAACACAATATCAGAGATGAAAAACGATTTCCCAAATGGACATATATCGACCAATAGATTAAAAAAGCTCAGCAAACTCCAAGAAGAATAAATACAAAGAAACGAGATCTAGATATATCATCATCAAACAGCAGAAAACCAAACGTAGAAAAAAATTTTAAATCATCCAGAAGAAAAAAAAAAAAGACACAATATATATAAGGAAATCATAAAAATAATTTCTCATCAGAAGTAATGGTGACCAGAAAATAATAGAATTTTTTAAATGTTAAAAAAGTCAAACTAGATTTCTATGCCCATAGAAAATGTCCTTCATCTAAAATGACAGAGAGAATTTGTCTTCAGAAAATTTGTGCTACAAGAAACTGTAAGATAAATGCTTTAGATTGAAAGGAAATTATATTAGATAGAAACTTAACTCTAGAGAAGGAATGAAGAACAAAGGGTAAATATCTTGGTTAAAAAAAAAGAAGAGTTCCTTTTGCTACTTTTTTGAAGCATGGTCTCACTCTGTTGCCCAGGTTGGAGTGTAGTGGCATGATCACAGCTCACTGTAGCCTCTATCTCCCATATTCAAGTGATCCTCCCACCTCAGGCTCAGGGGTGCCACTATACCCGGCTATTTTTATTTTATATTTTTGCAGAGATGATGTCTCACTATGTTGCCCAGGCTGGTCTTGAACTCCTGAGCTCAAGCGATCCTTCCCCCTCAGCCTCCCAAAGTGCTGAGATTACAGGCATGAGCCACAGTGCTCGGCCTAAGTTAACATTTTATCTCCTTCTAAATTACTTATGTGTCTTATTTCTCATTTGTCACAGAATCCACCAGGAAGATGTAATGGTAACCTCAAACCATGAGTCAGTAATTAATACTTCAAAATGTTCCAAAGTTATCCTCTGATTTTATAATCACAATGTTAACTACTAAAACAATAAAGGTAATTATAGTCAGCTTTGACAATGAAAAGCTCAGAACTACTTTTTTTTTTTTTTAATTTACTTCAAGTTGTGGGATACATGTACAGAACATGCAGGTTTGTTACATAGGTACACATGTGCCATGGTGGTCTGCTGCACCTATCAACCCATCATGTAGGTCTTAAGCCCCGCATGCATTAGGCATTTGTCCTAATGCTCTCTCTCCCATTGCCCCCCACCTCCCAACAGGTACCGGTGTGTGATGTCATCCTCCGTGTCCATGTGTTCTCATTGTTCAACTCCCACTTATGAGTGAGAACATGTGGTATTTGGTTTTCTGTTCCTGTGTTAGTTTGTTGAGAATTATGGCTTCCAGCTTCATCCATGTCCCTGCAAAGGACATGAACTCATTCTTTTTTGTGGCTGCATAGTATTCCATAGTGTATATGGGCCACATTTTCTTAATCCAGTCTATCATTGATGGGCATTTGGATGGGTTACAAGTCTTTCCTATTGTAAACAGTGCTGCAATAAACATATGTGTGCATGTGTCTTTATAGCACTATGATTTATAATCCTTTGGGTATATACCCAGTAATGGGATTGTTAGGTCAAATGGTATTTCTATAGAGTTCTAGATCCTTGAGGAATCGCCACACTGTTGTCCACAATGGTTGAACTAATTTACACTCCCGCCAACTGTGTAAAAGCGTTCCTATTTCTCCACAGCCTTGCCAGCATCTGTTGTTTCCTGACTTTTTAATCATTGCCATTCAAACCGGTATGAGATGGTATCTCATTGTGGTTTTGATTTGCATTTCTCTAATGACCAGTGATGACGAGCTTTTCTTCATATGTTTGTTGGCCACATAAATGTCTTCTTTTGAGAAGTGTCTGTTCAGGTGGGGTTATTTGCTTTTTCTCTTATAAATTTGTTTAACTTCCTTGTAGATTTTGAATATTACACCTTTGTCAGATGATTAGATTGCAAAAATTTCTCCCATTCTGTAGGCTGCTTGTTCACTCTGATGATAGTTTCTTTTGCTGTGTAGAAGCTCTTTAGTTTGATTAGATCCCATTTGTCGATTTTGGCTTTTGTTGCCATTGCTTTTGGTGTTTTGGTCATGAAGTCTTTGCCCATGCCTTCATCCTGAATGGTATTGCCTACGTTTTCTTCTAGGGTTTTTATGATTTTGGGTTTGACATTTGTCTTTAATCCATCTTGAGTTAATTTTTGTATAAGTGTAAGGAAGGGGTCGAGTTTCTGTTTTCTGCCTGTGGCTAGAAATACAACTTACAAAGGACATGAAGGAGCTCTTCAACGATAACTACAAACCACTGTTCAAGGAAATGAGAGAGGATACAAACAAATGGAAAAAAATTTCATGCTCACAGACAGGAAGAATCAATATCAAAAATGGCCATACTGCCCAAAGTAATTTACAGATTCAATGCTATTCCCATTAAGCTACCACTAACTTTCTTCATAGAATTAGAAAAAACTACTTTAAATTTCATATGGAACCAAAATAGAGCCAATCTAGCCAAGACAATCCTAAGCAAAAAGAACAAAGCTGGAGGCATCACGCTACCTGACTTCAAACTATACTACAAGGCTACAATAACCAAAACAGCCTGGTACTGGTACCAAAACGAATATATAAACCCTTGGAACAGAACACAGGTCTCAAAAATAGCACCACACATATACAACCATCTGATCTTCAACAAACCCAACAAAAACAAGCAATGGGAAAAGGATTCCCTATTTAATAAATGGTGCATCTATAAAGTTAATATCTTTTTACTAATTCCATTTCCAGAAATCTATGTTAAGGAAATACAGAAATTGCTTAGTATTAAAAATGTCCCATAGAACCATCTAAAGGTCCAAAACTGAGGACTGGTTCAACAAACTGTGGTGTTAGCCATGTAACAAAATGGTAGCAGTCTTTAAAAGATAGTTGTGAAGATTATGTGATAATGATAACATTCTTGTGACATTAACAGAGATTTTAAATACAATTTAATAAAGGTCAAATAAGTATCAGTAGAATAAAAACCTAGAAAGATGTATGTTTTAAAAAATTTCAAGTGGTTTGTGATTTGGTGGTGAGTTATTTTTCTTCTGCTTTCCATATTTTTTTAATACTCCAAATCCTATTTACTCAATATATAATTATTTTTATAATAAAGAGTTAAGGTTGGGTGCAGCAGCTCGTATCTGTAATCCCAGCACTCTGGGAGGCCCAGGTGGGCAGATCACTTGAGTCTAGGAGTTCGAGACCAGCCTGGCCAAAATGGTGAAACCCCATCTCTACTAAAAATACAAAAATTAGTAGGGCATGGTGGTATACACTTGTAGTTCCAGCTACTTGGGAGGCTGAGGCAGGAGTATCACTTGAACTCTGGAGGTGGAGGTTGCAGTGAGATGAGATTGCACCACTGCACTCCAGCCTGGGTGACAGAATGAGACTCCATCTCAAAAAAAAAAAAAAAAAAGGACCTTCATAAAATATATGAAGATATCTACAGATTTTATGCATTTAGAGGATAAATCAGATTTAAGTTATTCTTCTGCCTAAACACTGCTTTACCAATCTACTTTAAATTAAATCCAGACTTCTTACCATAGCCTACAAAGCTGTATACAAGCTGATTCTCGCCTCTCTCTGAATTCCCATCCGGTGGCACTCTCCCTATTGACCATACTCCAGCTACCTTTCAATATATCAAATTTTTCGCTGTCCCTTCAGGTTAAATCACTTCTTTATGATCTCTTCAGAGAACCCTGTCACTTAACACCCTATCAA
Source organism: Mandrillus leucophaeus (assembly GCF_000951045.1). NCBI lineage: Eukaryota > Metazoa > Chordata > Mammalia > Primates > Cercopithecidae > Mandrillus > Mandrillus leucophaeus. The sequence continues at coordinate 1,348,940 of NW_012108364.1, forward strand.
ATTAGGTTTTCCCATTCTTTGATATCACATTACCTTGTTTGCTATTAATTAACATTTATAATAATGTAATTTTTTGCTTACTTATTACCTCCTTAGATGGAATGCAAGCTCATACCCGGAACCATTTCTATTGCTCAAATTACATCCAATGCCAAGCACAGTGACTGGCACTTAAAAAACACAAAATCTGTAGAATAAATGTATAAATATATTATTATATCTATCTTTAATTTTACAAACAGTTATTACAAAGTGTAGCTCCATTTCATCCAGAAGTAGGTATTGTAAAGTATGCTTCAAATCAAAGAATACTCCAAATATTACTCAATAAGAGACACACTGTGATTACCAATGACAGGTAAAACTGTTTTCTGGACTAGTTTCCAATATTTCAGGGTAATACTATTTTATGTATGCTATTCCTTTAGTCTTTATTCAGATTATACAAACAATATAGAATTACTGGGGACATTGTAGAATCAACAAAAAAGGCGGGAGAAGAAAAGGAAGTTTTATTAATCAATATTAACATTTTGCTATAGATGAAACTCCTCATATTTGATGACTTAAAACCCTAGCTGTTCCAACATTGTAGCCCATGAAGTTAGTATCCCCAACAAGTATATATTCTAAAAACAACTACTTTTTCTTTTATGAAGAGCCTTTTCCTGTGTCATTTTTCCTGTGTCAAAGTAGATAATACTCTCTAGTATTCCTTTCCCCTTGTCCCAGACACCCCTAAATCTCCAAGTAAGCCTAAATTGTTTCTTATTCCAGTTCTATGTGGGCTTCCACCAATTCTACATAGCACAACCTGACAGAATTCAGACTCGCGCCCACTGCCTCACAATCACATATAGTTTATTGAGATTATCAATCAAGGTGTTCTCTACTCCTCTACCTTCTGGATAGGTATGTGGCTTAAACCAGGTGTCATAAATTGGTCTTAATTGCCTACTTAAATCTATATATATTTCATTTTACCCTATGCATATAATTGGTCAACATAACAATCCTCTTCCTTCCCTCTCCCTTTCTTTCTTTAACTAAAATTTATGTTCAAATTATTGTGTTAGCTACTCAAGGTTCAAAGATGAATAAAGGAAAATAGCATTCTCAAGGAATCTTGTGGTGACAGTAGGCAAGAGAAAGAAATCAAGGGTATTCAGTTCGGAAAAGAAGAAGTCAAATTGTCCCTGTTTGCAGATGACATGATTGTATATTTAGAAAACCCCATTGTCTCAGCCCAAAATCTCCTT
>NW_012108364.1:1351608-1365140 GCF_000951045.1 Mandrillus leucophaeus
AAAAAAAAAAAAAAAGAGAGAGACAGCAATAAACAATTATAAAATAAGGGACAGGTACAACTTTAAAACTGTGGAAAGGGTAGGGTTATATGCCTCATAATGAAAGGAGAAGGGACATAGTACAAACGATTTCTAAGTAGAGTCCTAAAGAAGGAGAAGGATTCTGCCAATCATACAAGAAGTAGGAAAGAACAACACAGAAACAGACACTAGCTTGTGCAACAACACGGAAATAAGGAAAAGTATGATACGTTTAGGAACATATGAGTAGTTTTAAAAGGATGGAGCAAAAATATGTAGGGAATATGGCTAGATCATGAATGCCCATTCTAGGGAATTAATCTTTTATTCTGGGAGAGTGAAATACAACTAAAGACTTAAATATAACTGGGGAAAAATAAAATCTCAAGTGTGCATTTAAGAAAAATAAAAATTAATGGAGCATGGACTATGGATTGGGGGATTTAGGGTACTAAGTAGGTAAACACTATTTAGCACCACTACTTTTAAAATTATTTAAGGCATTTGGGACAAAAATCACAAAGGCATGACCTGAGATAGTAAAAGTCATATTGAAAAGAGTGACAAATTTCTAAAAATATTTTATTTTAGAGACAGAAATAAGATTATATAACTAAATAGATTTAAGATACAGGAAGGAATAGTTTGAAGCACTGAGAGGATACAATGGTACAATCATTTATGAAATGTACTAAAAAAATGAATTTGAAGAGAAAGAGGAAGATGGTAATTTGAGAAATTAGGGATGTTTATGGGACATCTTTACCCACATAAACATATTGAGAAGCATTTAAAATATATAAGATAACATTGTGTTTGTGTTAGGGTAGGGGGGATTCCCAGAGCTACAACTGCAACTGAACTACAGGGAAGAAAGCAGTTAGGCTAATCAAATAATAAGAGAAATCTGAAAAGGAAATTAAGGAATGGTCAAAAGGACAGAATCAGGATACAAAAACTAAGACTATCCTATGTCTCTTTCCTCAGCATTTTCAAGAGAATGGTCCAAGCACCAAATGCTAATAAAATTGGGCTTTTAAAAACATTTGATTTTATGAAAAGAATAATAGTCTTCTCACTGAGGTTTTATTTCCCTTGGTTCTCTTTCTTTCCCAATAATTAACAATAGTCCTATAACTAAATCTCCTTGGAGTGGCATGGTTCATCTCTTGATCTTCCCCAATCCCTTTAAAAATGGAACCAAACAGTCAGGTGTGGTGGCTCATGCCTATAATCCAGCACTTTGGGAGGCCGAGGTGGGTGGATTACCTGAGGTCACCTGAGGTCAGGAGCTGGAAACCAGCCTGGCCAACATGGCAAAACCCTGTCTCTACTGAAAACACAAAAATTAGCTGGGCGTGGTGGCATACGCCTGTAATCCCAGCTACTCGGGAGGCTGAGGCAGGAGAACAGCTTGAACCCAAGGAGGCTGAAGACAGGCTATTTGAAAATACACACCCAGAGGTGACAAAAGAAAAAAGAAAAGAGTGAAGCACATCTATCTAGATCCAGAAAATAAATTCAGAAGGTCAAATCGAAGAGTTATTAGCCCTAAAGAGGCAGGGAGAGATATAGGTGTAGAAAGTTTATTCAAAAGGATAATAACAGAGGACTTCCCAAACCTAGAGTAAGATATCAATGTTCAAGTATAAGAGGTTTTACAGAACACCAGCAGATTTGAGCCAAAGAAGACAATCTTATGAAATTTAATAATCAAACTCTTAAAAGTCAAGGATGAAGAAAGGATCCTAAAAGCAATAGAAAAGAAACAAATAAACTAACAATGGAGCTCCAATATATCCGGCAGCAGACTTTTCAGTGGAAACTACAGGCCAGGAGAGAGTGGCATGAAATACTTAAAATTCTGAAGGGAAAAACTTTTCACTCTAGAATAGTATATCCTGTGAAAATATCATTCAAACATGAAGGAGAAATAAAGACTTACCCAAATAAACAAAATCTGAGAGATTTCATCAACACCAGACCTGTCCTAAAAGAAATGCTAAAGGAAGTTCTTCGATCAGAAAGAAAAGGACACTAAGCAGTAAGAAAACATCTGAAGGTACAAAACTCTCTGGTAATAATAAGCACACAGAAAAAAACACAGAATACTGTAATGCTGTAATTGTGTACAAACTACTCTTAAGTAGAAAGAATAAAAGATGAACCAATCTAGGACAGTAACTACAATAACTTTTCAAGACATTGACAGTACAATAAGATATACATAGAAAAAACAAGTTAAAAAGCAAGGGGGTAAAGTTAATGTGTAGAGTTTTTGTTAGTTTTCATTTTTCTTGATTGCTTGTTTATGCAGGCAGTGATAAGCTGTCATCAGTTTAAAATAATGGGTTATAAGATAGTACTTGCATGCCTCATAATAACATTAAATCAAAAAACATACAACAGATACACAAAAAATAAAAGCAAGAAATTAAATCAAACCATCATAGAAAATTAACTTCCCTAAAAAGAAGACAGGAAAATAGAAAAGAAGGAAGACCACAAAACAATTGAGAAAACAGTAAGAAATGGCGGAAGAAAGTCTTTACTTATCAATAATAACACTGAATGTAAATGGACTAAACTCTCCAATCAAAAGACATAGAATGGCTGAATGGATAAAAAAAACAAGACTCAATGATCTATTGCCTACAGAAACACACTTCACCCATAAAGACACTCAAATACAAAATAAAGGGATGGAAAAAGAAATTCAAAGCAAATGGAAACCAAAAAAGTGCAGGAGTAGCTATACTTATATCAGACAAAATACATTTCAAGACAAAAACTTCAAGAGACAAAGGAGGTCATTATATAATGATAAATGGTAGATTCCGGAAGGGGATATAATTGTAAATTTTAATGTACCAAACACTGGAGCACCCAGATATATAAAGCAAATATTATTAGAGCTAGAAAGACAGACCCCAATACAATAAAAGGTGGACACTTCAACAGCCCACTTTCAGCACTGGAGGGATCTGTCAGAAAGAAAATCAACAAAGAGATACCATATTTAATCTGCACTGTAGACCAAATGGACCTAACAGATATTTACAAAACATTTCATTCAATGGCGACAGAATACAAATTCTTCTCCTTAGCACATGGATCTTTCTCAAGGATAAATCATGTGTTAGGTCACAAAACGAGTCTTAAAACAAACAAACAAACAAAAAACTGAAATAATATCAAGCATCTTCTCTGATCATGGTGGAATAAAACTAGAAATCAGTAACAAGAGGAACATTGGAACACATGAAAATTAAACAACATGACCCTGAATGTCCAGTGGATCAATGAAGAAATTAAGGAGAAAATTGGAGGGTTGGGCGTGGTGGCTCATGCCTATAATTCCAGCACTTTGGGAGGCCGAGGGGGGTGCAGAACACAAGGTCAGAATTTCGAGACCAGCCTGGCCAATATGGTGAAACCCCATCTCTACTAAAAATACAAAAATTAGCCATGTGTGGTGGTGTGTGCCTGTAGTCCCAGCTACTCGGGAAGCTGAGGCAGAAGAATCGCTTGAACCGGGGAGGCAGAGGTTGCAGTGAGCTGAGATCGTGCCACCACACTCCAACCTGGGCGACAGAGTGAGACTCCGTCTCAAAAAAAAAAAAAAAAGGAGAAGAAGAAAATTGGAAAATTTCTTGAAACAAATAATAATGAAAACAGCGAACCAAAACAGCAAAAGCAGTACTAAGGGGGAGTTTATAGCTAAGTTTATAGCTATAAACAAATACATCAAAAATAAGAAAAATTTCAAATAACCTAATGATATATCTTAAATAACTGGAAAAGCAAGAGCAAGCAAATCTGAAATCTGTAGAATAAAAGAAATAATAAAGATCAGAGCAGAAATAAATGAAATTGAAATGAAGAAAATGCAAAAATCAATGAAATAAAATGGATTTTTTGAAAAGGTAAACAAAATTGACAAACTTTTAGCCAGATTAAGAAAAAAAAAAAGATAAGATACAAATAAAATCAAAGATGAAAAAGGAGACATTACAATCAATACCACAGAAATTTGAAGGATCATTAGTGGCTACTATCAGCAACTATATAACAATAAATTAGAAAATCTAGAAGAAATGGATAAATTCCTTGTTACATGTAACCTACCAAGATTGAAGTATGAAGAAATACAAAACCTGAACCAACCAATAGCAAGTAATGAGATCAAAGCTGTAACAAAAAGTATCCCAGCAAAGTCCAGAACCAATTGGCTTGACTGCTGAATTCTACCAAACAATTAAAGAAAAACTAATACCAATCCTACTCAAACTATTTCCAAAAATAGAGAAGGTAATACTTCCAAACTCATTCTACGAGGCAAGTATTACCTTGATCCCAAAAGCCAGACAAAGATACATCAAAAAAAGAAAACTACAATGGACGCAGTGGCTCTCACTTGTAATCCTAGCACTTTGGGAGGCCGGGGCAGGGGGATTGCTTCAAGCCATGAATTTGAGACCAGCCTGGGCAATATGGTGAAACCCTGTCTCTACAAAAAATACAAATATTAGTTGTGCATAGTAGCACATGCCTGTAGTCCCAACTACTTGGGACGCTGAGGTGGGAGGGTCACTTGAGCCTGGAAGGTCAAGGCTGCAGTAAGCCATGAGCATGTCACTGCACTCCAGTCTAAGTGACAGAGTGAGACCTTGTCTCAAAAACAAAGAAGAAAATTACAGGACAATATCTATAATGAATATTGATGCAAAAATCCTCAACAAAATAATAGCAAACCAAATTCAGCAATACAGCAATACATTAAAAAAAAAAGCATTCATCATGACCAAGTGGGATTTATTCCAGGTATGCAAGTATGGTTCAACATATGCAAATCAACTAATGTGATACATCATATCAACAAAATTAAGGACAAAAACCATATGATCATTTTGATTGATGCTGAAAAAGCATTTGATAAAATTCAACATTCTTCCTTGATAAAAACCCTCAAAAGGCAGAGTACAGAAGAAACACAACTCAACATAATAAAAGCCATATATACAGACCCACAGCTAGTATCATACTGAATGGGGAAAATCGGAAAGTACTTCCTCTGAGAACTGGAACATGACAAGGGTACCCACTTCACTACTACCATTCAACAGAGTTCTGGAAGTCCTAGCTAGAGCAATTAGACAAGAGCAACAAATAAAAGGCATCCAAATTGGAAAGAAACAAGTTAAATTATCATTGTTTGCAGATGATATGATTTTATATTTGGAAAAGCCTAAGGACTCCACCAAAAAAACTATTAGAACGGAAAAATTCGGTAAAGCTGCAGGATACAAAATCAACATACAAAAATCAGTAAGATTTCCATATGCCAACAGCAAACAATCCTTGAAAAAGAAATCAAGAAAGTAAACCCATTTACAATAGCTACAAATAAAATAACTAGGAATAAATTTAACCAAGGAAGTGAAAGACCTCTACAATGAAAACTATAACCCATTGATGCAAGAAATTGAAGAAGGCACAATAAAATAAAAATATATTTCATGTTCATGGATTAGAAGAATCAATATTGTTAAAACATCCATACTACCCAGAGCAATCTACATCTTCATTGCAATCCCTATCAAAATACCAATGACATTCTTCACAGAAAAAAATTATCCTAAAAATAATACGGAATCAAAAACAGACCCAAAATAGCCAAACCCATCTTGAATAAAAAGAAAAAAATTGAACATTACCTGATTTCAAGTTTTACTACAGAGTTATAGTAAACAAAATAACCTGGCACAGGCATAAAAACAGACATAGACCAATGGAACAGAATAGAAAACCCAGAAACAAATCCATCCATCTACAGTGAACTCATTTTCGACAAAGGTGCCAAGAACACATATTGGGAAAAGGACAATCTCTTCAATGAATGGTGCTGGGAAAACTAGATATCCATAGGCATAAGAATAAAACTAGATCCCATCCCTCTATCTCTCGCCATATGCAAATATCAAATCCAAGTAGATTAAAGACTTAAATCTAATACCTCAAACTATGAAACTGCTAAAAGTAACCAATGAGGAAACTCTCCAAAACATTGATCTGAGCAGAGATTTCTTGAGTAATACCCCACAAGCAAAAATGGACAAATGGGATCACATTCAGTTAAAACACTTCTGTACAGCAAAGGAAACAATCAACAAAGTGAAGAGACAAAACACAGAATGGGAGAAAATGTTTGCAAACTACTTATCTGACAAGGGATTAATAACCAGAGTAGACATGTCTCAAAAGAAGACATACAAACTGTAAATACAGAGCGACCAAACTATCGAAGAATCCCACTGCTAGGTATAAACCCAAACGAAAGGAAATCAGTATATCAAAGAAGTATCTACACTCCCATGTTTGTTGCAGCACTGTTCACAATAGCCAAGATTTGGAAGCAACCTAAATGTCCATCAACAGATGAATAGATTTTTAAAACGTGATGCATATACATAATGGAGAGGCATTTAAAACCTAAATGCCCTGAATGGGTTTTAGGAAAGACACTTTACTTTAAATGCTCCTCTTTACTCATACTACATTTCTGATGGAGACCTCCTAATTGAAATAAGATCATTTTTCCCTTACTTCATCATTTATATTGAATCTGCCCTCAATTATTCAATCATTAACTAAATTAACATTTATTAGGTATCTACTATAATAGAAACTAATGGCATAAAGACAAATTAAAATGTAATAGCTGCCCTTATCAACATTTATTTAGTAAAAACAACAAAGTAAATGAATGTCCTAGTCACAGTTGAAGTTTAATGAAAACAGAGAGGAGCAGAAGGCTTTGGAGTCAAAGGTGTGTGTCCATATCCGGCACTGACTGTTGTGTATTCTTGACCACATCACTTCACTGCAGATTTCTTAAATGTAAAATGAGACTAACGCCACGTAACTTGTAAGGTTGTTATGAAGTCTGAATGAGACATTTATAAGATGCCTATTATACAGTAGGAACTTAAAAAGTAATAGCTACTCCATCATTATCATAATCATCATCTTAGATTAAAAAATTACATGGAGACCTAAAAATAGCTCTGCCTTCAGCTTTCCTGTAATTACAGGCATCACGTTCCAACACTAAAATTTGTTGAATTATCTGGCTAAGGTAACCAATCCTACAAAACAATCTTCCAAGAGAAAGACAAAAAGGAGAAAAGACTCAGTGTGTCCTATGGGGGAGGAGAGGCAGTGCTGTGGTAGGCACATTCAAAAAATGAAAATCTAGTAGGGTTAAAATAATAGGCAAGAGTGGGGTATATTTTAATCAAGCAGGTCTTTATAGCAGGTCTTTAAGGACACTGGCTTCTATATATGCCTAAAGGAAGCTATACAAAATAACACACCTTTTCTCCATTTATGTATGTCTTTATGATAGTTGGCACAGAAAGAACTACTATTCTGACCCAACTCCTGATACCTGAGTAAAATAATTCTGCATACTAGTCACCCAGTAAAGAGCAGGGGGAAACCCTTATTTATCTAATAATCTAAGGAGCCAAGACTGATAACCCTGGATGATATTTTTTTCTAAATGTTGTCTTAATCAAGATCAGATTGCTTTATGGTTGCACCAGAAGTACAATGCTGATATCCCTCACTTATGAGAGATGCTATCTCTGGTGCTGTCCTGTGTTTTCTGCTATTCTGCTTTCATGTGTTTTTACTCTACAAAAGGGGTCTGCAAACTACACTCTGCAAGCCAAAATTGATCTGCCATCTGTTTTTATACCATCTGTCTTTATACACATTGCAGACTGAGAATGGTTTTTACATTTTTAAGTAGTTGAAAATAAATCAAAAGAATAATATTGCATGACTTTTTGGAAATCATATGAAATTCAAATTAGTGTCTATAAATAAAGTTTTATTAAAATGCAGCCACATTTATTCATTTACATATTATCTATGGCTACTGATAGGGTTTGGCTCTGTGTCTCCACCCAAGTCTCATGTCACATTGTCAGGGGAGGGGCTTGGTGGGAAGTTAATTTCACTCTTGCTGTTCCCATGATAGTGAGTTCTCATGAGATCTGATGGTTTAAAAGTGTGTGGCACTTCCCTGTTTGCTCGTGCTCTCTCTCTCTCTCTCTCTCGCTCTCTCTCACACTCTCTCCCTCCCTTCCTCCCTCCGTCCTGCCACCATGTGAAGAAGGTGCTTGCTTCCCCTTTGCCTTCCACCATGATTGTAAATTTCCTGAAGCCTTCCAGTCATGCTTCCTGTTAAGCCTGCAAAAATAGTCAGTAGAACCTCTTTTCTTGATAAATTACCCAGTCTCAGGTAGTTCTTTATTGCAGCATGAAAACAGACTAATACAGCTACTTTCCTGCTAAAACAGCAGAGTTGAGTAGTTTCACAAGAGACCATTCAAAGACCATGCCACAAAGCCTAAAAAATTATCTGGTCTTTTACTAAAAATTTGCTAACTCCTTATATGACAAGGTATGGTTTCTTAGCCTAAAAGCTGAGAGGCACTGAACGCCTATCAGTTCCTCAATAATGCAGGTGAGTGTCTAATGAATTTTCCAGTGAAACTCTGATAAGATCATTCTGATTCTCTTCTAATGATAATTCCAAGTAACAGCCATTATTTATTCAGTGCTTATTACCACATGCCAGGTATTACCTTCATTTTACAGATTAGGAAACTGAGGATCATTGAGAAGTGGTAACATGTTCAAAGTTTTACTATACATATGAAGTCAATCCCAGTGTTGTCTCCCCTAAAGCCTGTGGGCATAAGCAGTACTGCCTGGTAAAAGAGAACAGAGATGAATGCATTGAGAGTGATGATTTCCCTCAAAGGACAATAATATCCCACAGTGATGTAGATAATGATGCAATAATAAATATTTTATTTATAGAAATCAAAACCAATATCCCTGAAAGAATATATACTCTACCCAAGAAAATCTTTTGAAAATGACTAAGAACTTAACTTACACATCATAATTATCTTCCATTGTTAATTTCCTTGCTTCTGTCAGTAGCATCAAATTCTTAGGTAACGGACTAGCTACACCACCTTTTGCCCTTGCCAGTAGATCATACTCAAACTGGTATATGTACATGAAAAAAGTATAATCATAAAATAGCAACGTTACCTAAATTAAGAAGTCAATATTTTATTGTATCTTCAAGTTTATAACAAAATGTTTCCAAAAGAAATGGCCGGGCACGGTGGCTCACACCTGTAATCCCAGCACTTTTGGAGGCCGAGACGGGCGGGTCATGAGGTCAGGAGATAGAGACTATCCTGGCTAACAGAGTAAAACCCCGTCTCTACTAAAAATCCAAAAAGTTAGCTGGGCGTGGTGGTGGGCACCTGTAGTCCCAGCTAATCAGGAGGCTGAGGAGGGAGAATGGCATGAACCCGGGAGGCGGGGCTTGCAGTGAGCCGAGATCGTGCCACTGTACTCCATCCTGGGTGACAGAGCAATACTCCATATCAAAAAAAAAACAAAAAACAAAAAACAAAAACAAAAAAAAAAAAAGAAAAGAAAAAGAAAGAAAAAGGAAAAAAGAAAAAAATAGGCTGGGCACAGAGACTTATGCCTATAATCTTAGCATTTTGGAGGCCAAGGCAGGCAGATCACTTGAGGTCAGAAGTTTGAGACAGCCTGGCCAATGTAGTGAAACCCCATCTCTACTAAAAATACAAAAATTAACCGGGTATGGTGCCACATGCCTGTAGTCCCAGTTACTTGGGAGGCTGAGACAGAAGAACTGTTTGAACCCAGGAGGCGAAGGCTGCAGTAAGCCAAGATCGTATCACTGCACTCCAGTCTGGGCAATAGAGCGAGATCCTATTTTCTTTGTAATGAAGTACAGTAATACACATGGTTTTGGTTGTACACTGATTCTAATGTAGAGGCCATACTTTTCGTTTGGCATGGGCACATTACTTAATGTATAACTACTATGTGGTTAATCCACGTATTGAATTAAGCTAATTCTATTTAACTCTACATTTAAACTGTTGCTTAATTTTATTACAAGTATACAAGGTGGACTAATATAGTAAACTTTGGAAATTTAAATTTCTTTTAAAGATACTTTTACATTTTTTAATTACATGAAGGATTTTGTATATCTAGTATATACTTCACTTTGTTGTCTAAAATACAAAATGTCTTTCATTGTGATATCTGCATTACTTATGATTCTTAGCCTTTATATTCATCTCTCTTCATGAACACTGAAATATTTATTAGAAATTACATAAACCCCACAATCCATAATATAATGACACATTTCACTTTCAAGTCAAATTAGAAAAATCTAAAAATAGGCTAATGGACAATAACATTAAGGAACCAACTGTTCAAAGTACAAAACTCTAAAATAGAATCTTGGAAGAAAATACTCTGTTATAAAAATATTGTTTCTAAAATCAATGTTATTTTATGACTATAAAAATCTGTTTAAAAAACATTAAAATTGTGTTTTAAGGTTACTGGCAAAGACTACATTTTTGCATTTTATGACAGCAAACGACAAAATTAATCAAATACACCACACTTAAATACTAATTTCTAAAATAATTTTAAGAAAAAAGGACTTATTGGCCGGGCGCGGTGGCTCAAGCCTGTAATCCCAGCACTTTGGGAGGCCGAGACGGGCGGATCACGAGGTCAGGAGATCGAGACCATCCTGGCTAACACAGTGAAACCCCGTCTCTACTAAAAAAATACAAAAAACTAGCCGGGCGAGGTGGCGGGCGCCTATAGTCCCAATTACTCGGGAGTCTGAGGCAGGAGGCGTAAACTCGGGAGGCGGAGCTTGCAGTGAGCTGAGATCCGGCCACTGCGCTCCAGCCTGGGCGACAGAGCGAGACTCCGTCTCAAAAAAAAAAAAAAAAGAAAGTAGAAAAAAAGAAAAAAGGACTTATTTATAATAATCTAATTGAGAGAAAAAGTTGTATCTACTAAAGTAGTCTTAAAACATTATTTCTGTACTTGCAAAGCTATATTGTTCTATATACCTAAGAATCTGAAACACTTAAATCAATTATTATCATAGGCAAGATCTTACACTTAAAACCTTTTGGAAATATTAAGGATTCAATAGTAATCAGTACCAAAACATGAAAATTTGCATGTACTTTCAAAAGATAATCATTAAAATGAGGTCTTCCCTACTTAATCTTTCCCTGGTTATCAAGATCTATATAATAATGGCAGGGCACTAAAGGTAAATGGCAGGGTACAGCAGACACCACAAGGTGGTGCTAACATCCTCTCATAACTGTCTGCTGTTCTTCAGATGTGTCCTAAAGTGAGACTCTCCAACCCTCAGGGTGGATACCAACTGAAACAATCTCTAGTCCAAAAGAAAAAGCAAAATATTAACAATTTTTGAAGGTTTTTGACTACTGGGTGTAAAAAATATTTTGAATTTATAATCTTTCAGAATAAATATTTGGTTTGTGTCAACATTCTTCTCATATGGTTACAGTATTATACAGGTAAAGAAAATAACTCCATAAGCAACTATCTTTACACTATTGTAATATGAAATCACTACTTTACACTCAATGAATACACTATTATCAAGCACAAATCAAGACTCCCTTACCAATCAATAGTGGGACACTGGTACAAATTATAATTAAACAGTCCAGTATTATGAAACCCACACTGATACTGCCCAAAATCTGTTCCTCAGATTAATATTTTTATTCAGTTCTCATCTTCTGAATGTAACGAACTCTTAGAAAAACATGGAGTTTCCTCACAATTCATCTTCTGAAGGCACCAAACCAACTGCTGGAGTCAAAACTTCCTCAAGATGCTTTTAATCAGTCAGACAGACATAAACGATGGAGGCAGAGGAGCACCGTTCTTTTTCCAGAAAAACAGCAGCAATACAAATGCAAAACAGAATTGCCACTGGGCACATATATTAAGTGTGGGGTGTGTGTGTGTGTGTGGGTGGGTGTGTGTGTGTGTTTGTGTGATATTTAATCCTCAAAATAAACCATCCCCATTTTACTAATGAAGAAACTGGGTTTTAGAAAAGCAAAATTGCCCATGGTCACATAACCAGTACAGTCAATCTGACTTCCGAGCCTCTTTCCATTATGCCATAAAATAATTTAACTCTTGATGAGGATTTTTAGTACTTAAATGACAACAAAGTGTTAAGCATTTTACATTTACTTTCTTATTTAATCCACACAGCAACCCTAAAAGATAGTATCTTCTTATTACAGATGAGAAAACGGAGACATAGAGAGGTTGAATGACTTTACTAAGACCTTACAGCCATTAAGTAGTAAAATGGGGGATCAAATCTAAATAATGTGGCCACAAGAAGTATACCACTGAACACATCACAGTATCATCACTCACAAAATACACGATTATTTCTTTTTGGAATAAAATAAATGGCTGTTTAATGGGGAGTAAAAACAAACCAAAAAAAACTTTATTAAGCACACAAAATGAATAAAAATGCTAGGACAGATGTTATGAACAGAGACCTAAAAGAGCTTGAGCTATTAGAAACACAACAGTTTGTTAATCTGAAACATACAGTGACAGAAACCACAAAATAGAATAGAAAAAGTAAAAAAGTAAAACTAGTTACCAACGGTTAATGAAAAAAATGAGATATTTAAAAGGGTAAAATATGATTAATTACAAACAATAGCTGACATGGTATAAAAAACATAAGCAACCACTTCAGATACAGCAGGTAGGGAACGTCAGTGAAAAAGAAGACAAACTGAATCTTTCTGGAGGCAAAGGTCTGAATAGGTGAGGTAGAGGTAAAAAGGGCATTCTGATCAGTTTAATAATATTTGTGTGAAAATACAGATGCAGAAAAGAAAAAGTGTGCTTAGGAGTTGATCAATTAGATTGAATGTAGTGTTTTCACACAGAAGAAATTAAAGTAGAAAAGTTGAATTAGCTTTATTCTTTCAGGGTGCTCAAAGCCTAGAGGTGAATAAATATATCCATGTTTCTAGTAAATTAATTACATTTTCTATAATAAATATTTCAGAAAGCAAAAAAATAGTTTTCAAATTACATAAAGAAAAAATAAAAAGGAAATTGGATGATTATGACATAGGAAAGGAAGTAAAACAGAAATGAAAGAGCTAATACAGAAAAGGTTGAAGAAATTATTAAGTCTATAAGTTTGCAATTCATAAAATATTCAATAATACTGGAGATTCTCCAAAGTAATTAATTTTAACTTTCATCCTTGTATAGTACATGGAGTAAAATTATAATATAAAAGTAAAGCTCACCTTTTAAAATTACTTTATCAAAAAAAAAGTAGTAAAGACACTTTGTTTGAGACAGGGTCTCACTCTGTCCCTGAGGCTGCAGTGCAGTGGCTTGAATACAGTTCACTGCAGCCTTGATTTCCTGGCCTCAAGTGATCCTCTCACCACAGCCTCCCAGTAGCTGGGACCACAGGTATGCGTCACCATGCCCAGCTAATTTTTAAAAAAAATTTGTAGAGACAG
>NW_012108364.1:1366250-1367374 GCF_000951045.1 Mandrillus leucophaeus
AGATGGGGTTTCACCACGTAGGCCAGGATGGTCTCGATCTCTTGACCTCATGATCCAACCGCCTTGGCCTCCCAAAGTGCTGGGATTATAGGTGTGAGCTACCACGCCCAGCCGGTAGGGGATTTTTAAGTTAAGAAAAGCAGTTGGAATTTTTAATTCACATTATGAAAAGAGAGGGCTTTAATAGGGGAATGGCATAAGCTGATTTACATTAAAGGGGAAAAATCACTCTAAGTGAGATGGAAAGAATGTTAACAGGGTAAGCTTAGATTATTAGAATTTAAGTGGTACAGCAGTTCTTAACCTTTTCCTCGCCCCAGCTGCCTGAGGGAAATTATATTCTCCAACAAATAACGGCAATGGAGTTAAAACTCCTTGCCCCCTTTCAGAAAGTCTGTTCTAACAGAATTATAGATAGTACTCTTCCAAAGCTTCCTCTCCAACTCCCTTTCTCCCATGACTAGGCTTTTTGTTTGTCTGTTTTTTATATTATTAATTTTTCTCTCCCTAGGCTAAAAATCCACTCTGAGTGTTGCTCAAATCAGAGCTGGATTTTTTGTCTCAAAAGACTACTGGAGCCCAGCTGGCGTTGTGGCTCCTATAATCCTAGCACTTTGGGAGGCTAAGGTGAGAGGACCGCTTGAGCCAAGGAGTTCAAGACCAGCCTAGGCAATACAGCAAGACAAATAAATTTTTAAAATAAAAAATAAAACACTGTTGAGCCTTGGCCTCACTAAATATTCTTGGTATTTTAAGAACTTTTAATTCTGAATAGAGGCAGCTAAAAAGACATCTCCATAAATAACCAGAATGAATTTCTAAAATAATAGTTTGTCCAATATATAAGACATATAACTAAACCATAATAGGATATTTCCATTTAAAAATCCAATTTTGACATGCTTTCTAAATGCAAAAAAAATTTATGCAGTTTTAGAATAAAGTTATGTAAATTCCAGGCACATGAACACACTAAAGACATCTATAGAAAATTAAAATCACTCTCAGGAATCTGATGAAATAGCAAATTTTAGTTTAAGTTTCCCATTTCTTTGTATCCGGGGATATTTGTTCTTTATTGTTTAGAAAGCACTGACTTTGCAATTAAAAAAAAAAAAAAAAAA
>NW_012108364.1:1372224-1373449 GCF_000951045.1 Mandrillus leucophaeus
AAGACACTTTGTTTGAGACAGGGTCTCACTCTGTCCCTGAGGCTGCAGTGCAGTGGCTTGAATACAGTTCACTGCAGCCTTGATTTCCTGGCCTCAAGTGATCCTCTCACCACAGCCTCCCAGTAGCTGGGACCACAGGTATGCGTCACCATGCCCAGCTAATTTTTAAAAAAAATTTGTAGAGACAGAGTCTCACCTTGTTATCCAGGCTGGTCTGGAACTCTTGGGCTCCAGCAATCCTCCTGCCTGGGCCTCCCAAAGTGCTGAGGTTACAGGTGTGGGCCCCCGCACCTCGCCCAAGATACTTGTTTTTAAGTATTTTACTTCTTTTTTAGGGTGGTAAGAAAGAACGCAAAATAATTTATTTAGTGCTTCATGAAAAACTCCTAAATACACTATTTCATTTAAATCTCAGAACAACCCTTTGAGATATTATTTTATAGAAAAAGAAACATAGTCACAAAGGTATAGTGACAGTCTAAATTACAAGTCAAAGTGCTGAGATTTAAATTAGTTTTCCAGTCTTTAACCTGAAAATTCTTTTTCAGTGTTATTATTAGGCCTCTATTTTCACCCCAATAAAAATTATAATACAAGCAAAGAGTTTCCGAAAATTGTGGACAATATTACCTGTGCCAGATACCATGATATGACATGGGTAGTACCCCTAACCTAGACCAGTGGTTCATTCATTCATCCATCCAACAAATATTTCTTAGGCACCAACTCTATGCCAAGCACTAACAATATAGTAGTTAATAGAGAAATAAAACAAAGAAGCAAACACAGAAGAAAACATCAGATTGTGACAAGTATACTTATAATAATTATAAGTAATAGAAAAGAGAATGACTGGGTGACATATTATTGAGTGGTCACAAATGCCTATGAAACTGATATGTAAGCTGACATAGGACCAGTCAAGTACAAAGCAGTAAGATAACCAAGCAAAACAGAAGGCACAGCTAGAACAACAGCCCTAAATAGGATCAAATTTGGTACGAAGGAAAGGGAAGAGTCATAGATTCATTTAGAGAGGTAGGTAGGGTTTGGTAGGTAGGGTTTTTGTTGTTGTTGTTGTTGTTGTTGTTGTTTTCTTTTTGAGACTGAGTCTCACTCTCTCACCAGGCTGGAGTGCAGTGGCGCTATCTAGGCTCATTGCAACCTCCGCCTCCCAGGTTCAAGCGATTCTCCTGCCTCAGCCTCCTGAGTAGCTGGGATTACA
>NW_012108364.1:1374489-1384182 GCF_000951045.1 Mandrillus leucophaeus
TTTAGTTTAAGTTTCCCATTTCTTTGTATCCGGGGATATTTGTTCTTTATTGTTTAGAAAGCACTGACTTTGCAATTAAAAAAAAAAAAAAAAAAGGCAGCGGGAGGGGGCTAGAGTAGGAAGCTCACAATGATTTTCTCTAAAAGTTATAAATTTTCATCTATTAAGAGAGAAAAATAACTTCCCAACTTGAACCAAATGTTTCCAAATACTATCCAAGTCTCAGAAAGCAAACTATGCTTCTATTTTTATTACCCTAAACAAGAATTATTTATAGTTATAACATGTTACAAAACCAGGAAATAAGACTTAAATCCCCTTTTCTTATAAAAAGAAGGGTAATACAACAGGTTATTTTGTTAATCATGGATCTGATAATTTTAGAAATCAATTCAACCACATTTAATTATAAATGACACATTTATGTACCACAAAGCTTCATAAAATGCAAAACACAATTACATAAAATCATAGACAATATAATAATATAGTGTAATCTTCAACGTTTTTATTTTTCATAATAGTTTTTACTGCTACAAGTCAGTAAAGAGCCTTCATCAAGGATATGAAATCTAAGACTTCTTTGGAAATATGTTCAGTCACTTTGGGGGGAAAATAGAATTTTGGCAAAACTTAAGGTCAAATAAATGGAATGACAATAAGCGGATCCAGGAATGCATCTAGTGCTATTTTTTTTTTTAAAGTAAGTGATAACATGAGCAAACAAGTGCTAGGTATTCTGGGTTTTTTTTGAAAGAAGTCTGTCTGCTCTAGGAAGAATATATCCCCTCAAATGAGCACTTCAATTTACATGTAACGTGTGCCTTCAAAATTGATGAACCAATTTGTATTTGTCCTGAAATTAATAACCTTTAATCCTTTACAACATACTGCTCCACAACGTCAAAGAATTAGAATACTGAGGTTTCTTCTAACTCTACATGGTTAAATGTTTCACCACATAAGTTTCAGTCATGCAATTTTCCTTAGAATACAGTCACTACATCTGCTTTTCTTTTATCAGTTTTTTCCAAGGACTGATACATAGTTGACTATCAAGAACAAAAGTGTGGTCAGGCATGGTGGCTCACACCGGTAATCCCAGCACTTTGGGAGGCCAAGGTGGGCAGATCACTTGAGATCAGGAGTTCAAGACCAGCCTGGCCAACATGGTGGAAGCTTGTCTCTATTAAAAATACAAAAATATTAGCCAGGGATGGGGGAACATGCCTGTAATCCCAGGTACCTGGGAAGATGAAGCACAAGAATTGCTTGAACTTAGGAGGTGGAGGGTGCAGTGAGCCAAGATTGTGACACTGCACTCCAGACTCGGTCTGGAGTAATACTATGTCTCCAAAAAATAATAATAATAATAATGTTTTTTGTTTGTTTTTAAGTAAATTCATTAGAACTTAAAGTCTGGGGAAAAAAGCATTTAATCAAATTATACTATTATCACATACAATTTTTACAATTTGCCCTTTGTGTGTGTAATACTACACACACACACACACACACACACACACACTCTTGAGGAAAGAGAAAAGAAATGAACATAGTATACACTGGTCAAGAAAGTGATAGTTGGAGTTAACTTTAAGTTTAAACTTACCTCTTCAGAACCATAAAAGGTTCTGAAGCAAGGGAATTATCTAATCAGAATCTGTGTAGGAAAAGATAGATACGTGAAAGGGATTGATTAACTAGGGACAGAGAAACCTGACATAAGGCTACAAACGCTGTAAAATAAACATAATTAAGAGAAAATATACATTTAGGTACTGATTAGTTGAAAAATTGCCTTATTTTAGAATAGTATTTCCAATTCAAAAATCTATTTCTCCAATAAAATAAATTATAAAAGGTAGGGGAAGTCTCCCCAGGAAAAGTTAAGAAGAAAAGCTCCACTTTTTATTTTTTATTTACCATTCTGTGTTTCTTTTATTCTAAAAATACTGAAATAATTTTATAATTTAAAAACTAATTTAAAATTATATCTATTTGAATATGAACAGTACTAAATAACTAAAATTAATTTCAAGGTAACTCAAAATATTACATATTACAATCTCCTGATTCATATTATAATTCATTTTACATATTACATACACATATAATTCATATCATATATAATTTATACTGCATATTATACATATTACAATTATATATTACATATATATTCATATTACAATCTCTTGATTTATCCACCTCCTGCCATCATATAGTTTCACTTTATGAATACTATCCAAGTGATTTCATTTTAGTTGTTAACCTATTTATCTATGTAATTATTTTTAATTTTTTATTGGCTGTATCATTTTTCATTGCATCTTTGTGCAAATCAGAAACCCATGTTAACTTTAATACTTCTCACTTGGTGACTGTCACATATCAACAGCATCACTAAATCTTGAAAATTTTACCTCCTAAATTATCATCAAACCTCCCTACTAAGATTAAACTCCTATTTGTCTCTCATAGGAACTGCTACAATATTCTCTTTACTGGTCAAGCAACACTCACTCTCATGCATACACCTACCTATCATACCAGTTCTCCACAGGGCAACCAAAACGATCTTTCCAAAATGCATTCTGATCCTATTAACACCAGCATTGCCCCTTTCAATGGCTTACCATTGCTTTAAAAATGAAAACCTGAAACCTTACATGGAACACAAGTCTCCACAGGGTGTGGCCACTACGTTTCTCTACAACATTATCTTGCACTACTTTCTCTGGAGCTCTCTCCCATCCTTTACTTCCTCCTACTCACCAAATTATTTCTCCCCCTTCATTCTGTTTGAAATGTCATCATCTTGACTGAGTTAATTCCTACAGAAATTCTTTCATATCTAATCTCAAACTTCACTTTTGAAGAAAGTTTCCTGTGATCTTCCAAACCAACAGAATCTCTGACTGTATAATCTCGTAACACTGATGTATCTCTCTTCTGTGATGTTTACTGTAATTGCAATTTTATATGTGTGATATCTTGTCCTTCCCACTCATATGCTCTATGATGGTTAAGTGTCAGATATTTCTATGCATTTTTGCCATCCACTGTATCTTTGCCACTCCACCAAAAACAAGTGACTTAAGTATTAAAAAAAAGTACATACTGAAATAAATGAACACAATGTAGAGACTACAAAGTATTTAAAATCTTCCTTCCTCTCCTCTAATCACCAGAAACAACCACCATTAATATTCTACTGCATATTCTTGAAGACTTGTTTCAAGGATTATAGAAACGTATGTATCTATAATTATATATTTTTAAATACTGAATCATAATTAGGGTTGCCAGATTTAGCAAATAAAATACAGGAGGATCAGTTACATTCAAATTTCAGATTAACAATAAAAGCATGTCCCAAACATTATTTGTTGTTTATCTAAAACTCAAGTTTAACTAGGCATCATGTATTTTAACTTGGCAATTCTAATCATAAAATACATACTCTCCTAAATGTGATTTTCTCCATTATGGATTCGAGATTTAGTTTTTGGTATATTTGTGGGAGATCTTAAGTTGTACCTCCAATAAGAAACTATTAGTCTGAGAAGTAAAAGAAAGAAAAAGCATGATATTTTCAAATATAAAAAATATCTCATATCCTTTAAAAATATATTTTTATTCTTTTAGTGAGGTAGGAAGTAATCCATTTCAAGTACAAAAAACTGACATACTTGAAGTGTTATAAATTTTCTCAGAATAATATTCAAGGTGGGCAATTGGCGGCATGTTTTCATGCTACAAAAAAACTCCTCTAATTCAATTTCATGTGTAATTCCAAAGAAGTAAATTATTTTAACTATATATTAACATTGTATCATTAAAATTATGGGAAGAAACAAGTAATTTATACTTAAGAACAACACACTATAAATTACTGAAAAATAAAAGTATTTGTTAGGTGGTTCCTCCTTGTAAGTAATGATCGTACTTTATTATTCCATGAAGATAAAATGATATGACCAAACTTTTATCATTTAAAGAAAACTTTAAAATGTTAATGCTGACCCTAATTCTCTGATCAAAATCACCATATTTGACTTTTAGAATAGATAGTTGTTTTAAATGGTTCCACAGGGAAACTAACATCATCTAATTTATGTCCATGATGTTTAGCACTGCAGAGGTAAAACAAATAACTTTTGCATGTCATCTGAAAAGTTTATTTTCATGACTGCTTTATTTAACAATCTTGATTTCATCTATAATCACAAATGCAATGTGCTAAATATGGGCTAGAAAGTGAGTTTATTTTGTTAGCAACTTAAAAAGACAGGCCATAAAAATGATGTTTGTACCAAACAGAGAATCCTTATGGCAGGCATACTCTATTAGTAACCCTGTTGCAGAAAGCCCTCCAATGCGCAGAAATATGTGGCATCAGTCTTGTGCCAAAAGACCAAGGTGACCATGAGCTAACTGGAGTCAGCAAGTATATCCACTATAACCTGCTAGAAAAGAAAATTAACAGTGTTAACAAATGATTGAACCAGGCTCTGATCCTCTTGGAGATCATGTATGGATACCTGGATGACCCCAGGCAACTGAGCAGAGTAAGATGTACCTGCATAGGCATTCAGGATACCATGGACCATATGGCCACAGTACAGTTCATCAGCAGAGAGGTGGCCAAATGGCCATATCATCCACCATCCACTGTGATCATCAGACAAGGCTCAGCTCAGGGGTAAGAAAGGTCTGTGCCAGGCCAAGGACATAAATCAGAAAGCATAATTTCCTGGCAACTGCAGATGTGAACTATAGTGTGGGCTTTTAGAAGCTTGGACCTAGAATCAATTTGAAAGCTACATATACCCTAGGATTCTTCTTATTCCACTACCCCCACACCTCAATAGTGGTGGCTTGCAGGGCATATACATTGGAGCTGGGGAGGCTGATGCAGTGGATGGCAGGAGTTGAAGTGCCACAAGATGAATGGTGTGAAGCTGACAGGCACAATCTCAAGCTAGATCTGATCCACAGATGTGATCCTAAAGGTGGCAAACACGTACTGTGGAGTACCAGTGGCCTAGTGTAGAATCCATCTCATACACTGGCCTGATGATAACCTGAACATGGGTGTAGAAATTGTGGCCCTCAGTGTTCTCTTAGAACCACAGAATAAAGAAATAACTGGGTAAGACAGGCTAAGGAGACAATGCCAATCCAAGATAAAATCAAGGATCACTTGGTACCTGACCCTGATTGCCATTATAAATGACAGGTAAAAATTAACCTCAACAAGCTGAAGCCCTATGTAAATAAGCCCTTTACCCCGACCTGGCCCACACTGTGGAAGAAGTAGGTACTGTAGTGGAGAAGGAGGGATGGACTTTGGACATCAAAGTGGGTCTGATCAACAACTGTACCAACTCAAGCTATGAGGACATCAGGTGCTCAACAGCTATGGCCAAGCAAGTGCTAGCTCATGGGCTCAAGTGCAAGTCACAGTTCACCACAGCACTGGGATCTCAGCAGATCTACACCAATATTGAGCATAAGAGTTATTCACAGATCCTATAGGATATAGTAGGCATTGTCCTGGCCACTGTTTGTGGCCCTGCATTGGCCAGTGGAACAGGAAGGACATAATAAAGATGAAGAAAAATGCAATCCTTACCTCCTACAAGAGGAACTTGACAGGCCACAATAAAGCAAACCTGAGGCCCACGACTTCATCATGTTCCCAGAGATCCTCAAGTCCTAGCCATTTCTGGCACCATCAACTTCAACCAAGAGATTTACTTCCTGATAACCATGTACAGCGAGAAGTACAAATTGGAGGCTCCAGATGCAGAAGAGCTTCCCTAAGCAGAGTTGACCCCAGGAAGGACACCTACCAGCACCTCCACCACAAGGATATCAGTAGGCAGAGGGTGGATATGAGCACAACCAACAAGTGCCTGCAGCTCCTGGAGCCTTTTGACAAGTGGGATGGCAAAGACCTGGATGACCTAGAGATTCACATATCCTTACAAAAATGAAAAGGAAGTATACCACTGACTATATTTTGATTGTTGGCATATGGCTCAAGTTATTGAGGCACCAGTACAACATCTCCAATAACCTGTTTATTGGTGCCATAAACACTGAAAACAATAAATGTCAACTCCTTGGTAAGGCTGTCACCAGGAGAATGCCCACTACTGTAAGAAACATGCCATCAGATGGATGGTTATCAGAGATGAGAGCCATGGCAAGCTGGGAGCATACAGCACTAGAACTCTGCCACCTTGGGAGACAGGGCATCATCATCAAGAGCTTCACCAGGATCCAGGAAACCAATTTCAAGAAGCCAGCCTGTTGCCCCTTACCTTTACTGACATGACAAACTACAAGATCTACCCTGTGTGTAATCTCATCATCCAAGGCTAGAAAGGCTTTGCCCTGGTGAGCCCCTCAAATGTACCATCAAGAACTCCAAGAGGATTCAGGAAACCATCCTTCTGAACCACAAACTTCTACAAGACCCTGATTCAATGGTTCCATGCTGACAGTACTCTGAACAGAATGATGGAGCTGTAGTACTGGGCTCCATGCTCATCCAGCCACTGCTCTGCCTGCCCACCTGCCTGCCCACTCTGCTATCTGAATCCAGCTCAGGTGTCACAAGTGTAGTTCCTTGTGTGTCATGAGAATTGGATCTGATCCAGCTATGGCTTTCTGCTCTAAGATGGCATGGCTAGACACTTCTCCCTGCCCTCCCCTCCCTTGACCTGAAGAATAACTCATGGTTGGAGGGGTTCTTAAAATAATTTTCAGCCCCTTATCTTCCTTTTTTCAGTTTGACTCAGATCTTGAGCAGCTCCATGCAACTGTTTTTTTTTTTTATGACAAGACTATTACCTAAAGAACTTTTTCTCCTGCCTCATCATTTCACTGGCGACTGAAGGATTTTAAATAACCTTTTGCTCATGTAGGGAAAATCAGAAGCTGAACTTCACAAAAAGTGTATATAAGAAAAGGGGCATAAAAAAAATAGCACAGATAATTTTAAGTAAAAGTCAATAAATTAAGTTCTACTGGCTGTTTTATATGGTTCACAAACAATGGTTTTACAATTTTAAATAATTTTTTTAAAAAGAAAAAATATATAATAATGTGTATATGTGAAAGTTACACAAAATACAACCAAACTCATTCCTTTATATAGCCCATGGGTGGTGTTGCACTACAATGACAGAATTCAGTAGGTGCAATAAAGGCTGTATGGCCTACAAAGCCTAAAATAATTCCTATGTGGTCCTTATAGAAATAGTTTGCCAGCCCTTGATTTTGAAAAAGAAGGTTAAGGTGGGCAGATTTGCTCTAGCAGATACCAAGAACTATAACACTTCAGTAATTAAGACATTGGTATAAAAATAAGGAAACAGAAAAGGAAGCAGACTAAAGAGCTCAGAAACAGAGCAATGCATACCTAGCACACTATAGTATTGCATACCTAGCATTGCATACTATAGCAGTGATGGCTTTGTAGGTTAAGGAGAAAAGATAAACTATTCAAGAAATGGTACAAGGAGAACTAGTTATCCATACAAGGAAAAAATGGATCCCTAACTAACACCAAAGAATGAGGTGGGAGAGACTCAATTCCTAAATGATAAGAGGAAAACTGGAAAATATTTTTTAAATATGCAGAGGATCTTTAAAATTTCAAAGTAGAAAAAGATTTTTTCAACAAGCCACACAAAACACAAACCATAAAAGAAAAAATAGATAAATCTGACTACTTTAATACTGAAATTTCCCATGCATCAAAACTCATTATGTAAAAAATTGGAAAGCAAGTCACACATATAATTGGGAAGAATTAGAATCCACAATATAAAAAAATTGTACAAACCAATGAGGAGAAAAAAACTCACTAGAAAAAAAGAGGAACAACTGAGTAACCTGAAAAAAAAAAAGGTCAAATTCACTAATAACCAGGGAAAGGCAAAATAAACCTGCAATGACTTAACATTCAGATCAGTAAAAATCCATAAAAGTCTGACAATACAAATATGGGTGAGGATGTAATATGAAGTAATGAGAAGTCTCTTGCTTTTCTAAAGGAAATATAATGTGGTACAGCTACTTTAGAGTAATTTGGCAATATCCAATAAAGTAAAAGACATACCTACCTATAACTCAGCAATTTCAACCTAAGTATAGAACAGGATAAATTTGAAAACACATATATAAGGAAACAATATACTTTGTCTAGACTAACACTGTGGAGCTTCCCCCTATGTTTTCTCCTAGTAGTTCTACAGTTTCAGGTTTTATATTCCTTTAATCCATTTTTGACTTGATTTTCGTATATGGTTTGAGATAAGGATCCAATTTCATTTTTGTGCATGTGCACAGCCAGTTTTTCCAGTACTGTTTAATGAAGAGACTATCCTTTCCTCATTACGCATTTTCGGCACCTCTGTTGAAAATCCATTGACTATAAATGAGTGGGTTTGTTTCTGGGCCTTCTAACTTGTTCCATTGATCAATGTGTTTATTTTTATACCAGTATCATCCTGTTTTGGTAACAATAGCTTTATATGTTTTGAAATCAGATAGTTGGATATCATCATTTTGTTCTTTTTGGTCAAGACCGTTTTGGCTATTTGGAGTCTTTTGTGGGTTCATAAGAATTCAAGAATTGTTTTTTCTATTTCTGTGATAAACGACATTGGACTTCTGATAGGGATTGCACTGAATCTGTAAATCGTTTTGGATAGTACGTATGTTTTCACAATATTGATTCTTTCAATCCATAAACACAGGACATCTTTATATTAATGTATGTTTTCTTCCATTTCTTTCATCAGTGTTTTATAGTCTTCAGAATGGTTTTACAATTTTAAATGATTGAAAAAACATTTCATTGTCTGGGTTTAATTTATACTTACATTTTTGTTGTTGTTGTTCTTGCTATTGTAAATTGAATACATTTCTTAATTTCCTTTTCAGATAGTTTGTTATTAGTACACAGAAATGCTACTAATTTTGTATGTTGATTTTGTATTCTGCAACTTAAAGCACAGGTAATAACAACCACAAAAATAGACAAATGGATGGCATCGACCTTAAAAGCACAGCCAAGGAAGCAATTAACAAAGTGAAGCAAACCCACAAAATGACAAAAAAAATTTGCAAAGCATATATCTGATAAGGGGTAATATATAAAGAACTCAACTCAATAGCAAGAAAACAACCTAACTGAAAAATGGGCAATAGGCCAGGCACAGTGGCTCACGCCTGTAATCCCAGCACTTTGGGAGTCCAAGGCGGGTGAATCACGAGGTCAAGAGATCAAGACCATCCTGGCCAACGTGGTGAAACCCTGTCTCTACTAAAAATACAAAAATTAGCTGGGTATGGTGGTGCACGCCATACCCAGTGGCCTTAGCTACTCCGGAGGCTGAGGCAGGAAAATAGCTTGAACCTGGGAGGTGGAGGCTGCAGTGAGCAACATTGTGTCACTGCACTGCAGTCTGGCAACAGAGGAAAGAGACAAGAAGAAAGAAGGAAAGAAAGGAAAGAAAGAGAGAGAGAGAGAAAGAGAGAAAGAAAGAAAGAGAGAGAGAAAGAAAGAGAAAGAAGGAAAGAAAGAAAGAAAGAAAGAAAGAAAGAAAGAAAGAAAGAAAGAAAGAAAGAAAGGAAGGAAGGAAGGAAGGAAGGAAGGAAGGAAGGAAGGAA
>NW_012108364.1:1384337-1402967 GCF_000951045.1 Mandrillus leucophaeus
AAAGAGAAAGAAAGAAACAAAGCCAGCCAATAAACCTGAACATTTGCCATTTGTGTCTCTCAAAAGAAGGCCTGCAAAAGGCAAACAGGTATATGAACAAAATGCTCAGCATCACTAATCAATAGGGAAATGCAAACTAAAACCACAATGAGAAGTCACCTAATACCCATTAGAAAGGCCTTTATCAGAAAGATGAAAGATGACAGGTATTGGTGACAATGCAGAGAAAAGGGAAATCTTTTACATAGTTGCTAGAGATGTAAATTAATACAGCCATTATGGAAAACGGTTTGGAGGTTCCTCAAAAAACTAAAATTACTATATGGCTCAGTAATCCCACTTCTGGGTAAATAACCAAAGGAACTGAAACAAATGTCAAAGGGATATCTGCACTGCCATGTTCACTGCAGCACTATTCACAATAGACAAGATATGGTATCAGCCTAAGTGGCCATCAACAGATAAACTGATTTTTTTTAATGCAGTATATATACACAATAGACTACTATTCAGCCTTAAAAAAGAAATAAAAATTTGTTATTTTGCAACAACATAGATGAACCTGGAGGACATTATACTAAGTGAAATGAGCCAGGCACAGAAAGATACACCATATGATCTCACATGTATGTGAAATCTAAAATAGTTGAACTTGTAGAAGTAGCACAGAATGATGGCTACCAGAGGCTAGAAAGATGTGAAGAGAGGGAATGGAAATTCTTGATCAAAGAGTACGAAGCTTCAGACAGAGAGGAGGCATAAGTGTTGAGATCTATTGTACAGTAAAGTGACTAAAGTCAATTAATAATGTATTATGTATTTCAAAATAATGAAGAGAGTAAATTTCAAATGTCTCACTGTGAAAAAGGATAAGTAAATGAGATGACAGATATGTTAACTGTCTTGATTTAATCATGCCACATTGTATACAAATATCAAGACATCACTCTGTGCCCCATATATGTATACAATTATGATTTGCCAATAAAAAATAATAGTAATTTTTAAAATAAGAGTATACAATCCAAAATTGTTTTACCAAATTCTAAAAATAAATCATCAGCAATAAAAATAAATTGCAGTACATTGTATTCATAAAACTGGAATTACTATATAGCAATTAAGTGCCTGAATTAAGAATTATAGAACTCAAAAAAGAAAACTCTCCCAACACCAGTCGGGAGCCTCATGTCTGCACTGTCCAGGCCAGGCTGTGGTTTGGCCCTGAAGCCAGTAGAGGAGGCCTCTTGACTATGATCTCTGTTTTGTGTTAAATGTTTTCTCCTCCTGTGCGGCCCAGTGCCACATGGGCTCCGGTGGGACGCCTGGGGGTTCGACCCAGATTGCTGATGTTATTGATGGGAAAGGCAAAACAGACAGAAAGATCCCAGAATATCTAATACATTTTAATAGTTGGAACGGAAGCTGTGATAGATGGGCAGCCAAAGATCATGTGCACTGTAATACAGGTGCAAATCAAGGATGACAGCATGAATTGGCAAGAAAAGCTGCAGCTCACCTGAGAGGCACAGGAAGAAGGAAGTCTGTCTGGCATCGACTCTATCTAAAAAAGCCTCCCAGTTGAAGACAAAGATGAAAATGCTGAAAATTCAATAAGCAGTTCTCCAACAGTAGTGAAAACAAGGATGAAAAATAAGTGAAGAAAGTGTTATTGAAGAAGAGACAAGTGCAAGAACAGAAAGGGAAATGGAAGAAAGAATAATAACTATAGAAATCCCTGAAATTCTGAACGAGCAGCTTCAGGGTGATCGTTACTACATTAACAGAAGGAAACAGTTAATGAAACTTCCATGACAGACCAACATCATAATGATTTTGGAGTCCTACGAGAAGCATTTTGCTATCAATACAGCTTTTTCAGCCAATGAGAGGCCTTGCCACCATTACACTATGCAGCACGCCAACATGAAGGTGCATTATATCCCAGCAGAAAAGAATGCTGACCTTTGTAAGGAGACGGTGGATGGGTTAAGAATAACCTTTGATTACACTACCCCATCAGTTATAATCTATCCATGAGAATAAGCTCGGTATAAAAAGGTGACTTCATCTAAGTGTTTTCTTTCAATTAAGGAAAGCATTACAGACAATAAAAGGAACCAGGGAGAGTTCTCTCCCAGCCCACCTTTGTTGAATCCATCCACACCACGGTCCACAGAGAGTCAGACAACCACAGCTGAACCAGCCACCCACAAAAGGCACAAAGCCAAGCTGGAAGCATTGCAGGCTGTGAGGCGGTCCACATGCCACATCACCAACTGCAACAGGCTGGCTGAGAGCAGGCGTCACCTCACCCAAGTGCCAGCAGCAGGCCACATCGACCAGCATGCTCCAGGCTGCTCCTGAACCTGGAGAAGAAAACACCTGTGCATCATCTTCAATCTCTGCCTCCTAGCAAGGAAGAAAGTGCTGCATTTACTGGTTTTGAAGGGAAAAGAACTAACTAAATAAATGAAGTCCTCTCATGGAAGTTTGTGCCTGATAATTACCACCCAGGTGACCAGCCACCTCCACCCCCTTCACATTTACGGGGCACAACATTTGCTGTGACTTTTGGTAAAACTTCCAGAAATCCTTGGAAAGATGTCCTAGTCTGAGAAGAATCTGAAGGCTTTATTGAAACACTCTGATCTTTTCTACAATTTTTGGCAGAATACCATGATGACTTATTTCCAGAGTTGGCTTATGTTGCTGTCTGTGAGACATATTACAGCACCTAGAAACCCCTGGCAATTTATTAAAGTGTTCGTGAGTCTGTAACAATAACTTCTCCATCTAGCTTTGCACTCTGGGTTCCAACTGTTCCAACCAACAAGGCAGTGGGTCTTATTTACCCAGAGCACAAAAGTAACACCCACGTGGGGACTCTGGCAGAGGTGGGCCCTGTTGTTTGAGTTGCCCACATAACTGCAGTTATTCTGTTAGGAATTACTTCCTGGGTGTCTGAAACTGTTCTGACAAGATACTTGCTACTAAGGAGGCTATCTGTGATGGCAGAAAAAAAGGGCAACTGTGTTCACAGTGAAATGTTCATGAAAGTATACATAGGTTAGGCCATTTCACTAGATGTTGGAGTTAGTAAGCAGAAACCACAATATTTTGTTATTTGTTGGCATTAAACAGAATTTTTTTTGCAAATTATTTTTACTCTATTGATGAGACTGAGCAACTCTGTCCAACAAATTTTAGTTTGTATTTGGAAACCACAAAGTAGTCTGAAAGTATTATAGAGAGAATTGTTATTGAAAGGGGGGAAAATGCAGTTATACATTTGCTTCTAACAGTGAAACATGATTTTTGGTGACCTAAAGAAAGCACTGCCTTTCTTGTTTGAGATTTTACAGCATACTTTGTTGTGCAATGTTATGGTTCCCTTTCTGTAAAACATTACTTTTAGCAACCTAAATACAGCCTGTCTTATTTGAAAAAAACTGGAAAAAAAAAAAAACTGACGTGGTTTAGATCTGTGTCTCCACCAAATCTGATATCAAACTGTAATCTCCAGTGTTGGAGGTGGGGCCTGGTGGGAGGTGACTGGATCATGGGATCGATTTCTCATGAATGGTTTAGTGTCATCCCCCTGTGTACTGTCCTCACAATAATTAGTGAGTTCTCATGAGATCTGGTTGTTTAAAAGTACATAGCACTCCCTCTGCATTCTCTCTTGCTCCTACTCCGCCTCCACCTTCCCTCACAATTTTAAGCTTCCTGAGGCCTCCCTAGAAGTCAACCAGATGCCAGCATCATGTTCCTGTACAGCCTACTGTGAGCCAGTCAAACCTCTATTCTTTACAAGTTACCCAGTCTTAGGTATTTCTTCATAGCAATGCAAGAACGACCTAATACAAAAACTCTTCCAAACTTAATATTGAATGAATGTTCAAAAGAATACAGATAGCAAACAAACCAAAACATGCAAAACAATATGAAACTTAAATATTTTTAAAATTATATATATATATATATATATACTAAAAGTATTTACAGGCACAGGAATAATAATCACTAACTTTAGAATAGTGTCCAGCTCTGATATGGTGAAACAGGAGAAAGAACATCATGAGGAAATTTAAAAATTGCCTTTCTTTTTGATCTGAGATACTCATTATATTATTCTCTATTTGCATATGTGACATACCTCATAATAAAAAGGAAAAGAAATAACCACTGATCTACCACAGACAGAGTGGGAGAATACATGTCTTCCTGTAGTGGACCTCATTATTAATCAAAGATGCTAAAATTTTATCATGGAAACAACCTCTGTTAATTAATAAAAATTATAAGAATGCCCAAGCTTGAAAACGATAACATTCTGCAACATATAAAGGATTGAGAGGCACTGAATTTCAAAATAATGCTTCCGTGTATAAGCAACATAAGGTAACAAAATAATTTGACATTGTTTTCATTAACATTGAATCCATTTTTATATGCCAGGAAAAATAAAAGCTAAAATTAAATATAATGTGCTTAGAATAGGCTTTAACATGTGAATCACATACCGTCAATACTGTGAATTCTTAGAACTCAAATCTTATTTTCTTAGTAAGTATATTTATATATATTTTGAAATACAAATATATCCTTGTAGAAAAATATTCTGTGGGTACCCTAACAGATTACAGAAAAAGAAAATGGAATATAGTATGCAAGAAATAAGTACAAAAACCTCATGAGAAAAAGACCTAAAAAAATGATGAGATACACTATGTTCAAGGATTAAAGACTCAATATTGTCAAAATGTCCATTTTGTTCCTCAAGATTATCTACAAATTCAATGATATCCCAATCAAAATTCTAACAGGTGTTTTTAATAGAAACTGACCAGTTGATAACAAAATAAATAGAGAAAACAAAAAACATATAGTAGTTTACATAATCTTTTTAAATAGCAAAGTTAGAGGACTCATATTACCTGATTCAAAGATTCAGTATATAGCCACAGCAAACAAGACCATGGTAACTGGCATGACCATGGACAAACAGATTTAAAAACCAGAACAGAATTCCAGAAATAAAATAATGCATATGTTGTCTATTGATTTTCAACAAACATGCCAGGGCACTGAATGGGGAATCTTTTCAACACATGATGCTTTAATAGCTGGACAAACAAATGAGAAAAAAATCCAAAAACTTGATCTCTACCTCACAACTATTCATAAAAGTTGATTTTTTGAATCATAGAATTAAAAGTAAAAGCTAAACTATAAGGCTTTTAGAGGAAAATATAGAAGGATATCCTGGATTTCTTAGAGAAGTCACAAAAAGCACTAATCATAAAAGCACAAATAATTAAAAAATTGACAAATATGACTTTACTAAGGTTTTAAAATTTTATTCTTTGTAAGACATTGTTATGAAAAAGGAAAAACAAGGAAAAGACTAAGAAAATATATTATCCACACATATAGCTGACTTGTATTCAGAATACATAAGGAACTCTTACAATTCAATTAAAGACAAACCATTATCATAAAATGGGCAAAAGACCTTCAAGTCTTTTAAGACACTTCACAAAGGAAGCTACCTGAAATGCCAAAAGGATGAAAAGATGATTATTATTAGTTACTGAGAAACACAAATTAAAACAAGAATGAGATATCATTTCAAGCTTAGTAAAACATAAAATGACTACACCTAATATTGGCAAAGATATGAATGGAACAATGTAATTCTCATTGTAACACACATTGTTGGTGGGAGTGTTAAGTCATATAACTACTTGGAAAAAAGGTCTAATAGTTTTTTATAAAGTTACACATACACCTACCTTATAATAACAATTCCACTTCTAAATATGTATGCAATAGAAATGACAATATATGTCCACAAAAGGCTTGTAAAAGAATGTTATAGCAGGTTTAAACACAATAACTACAAAATAGAAACAATATAAAAGTTCATCAACAGTAGAATGAAGTAGTAAACTGTACTGTATCCATACAATGGAATATTATTTGGTAATCAAAAACGATAAACTACTGATATACACAAGACAAATGATTTCAAAAACATAGTGTGAAACATTAGACACTGATACATACATATATACATCCAGAGAATTATTCTGAGTGAAAAAAGCCAATCCCAGAAAGATTATATATTACATGACTATTTACATAACATTCTTGAAATGACAAAATTGGAGACATAGAGATATTAGTAGATGCCAGGGGTTAAGACTTGGGGTTAGAGTGGATGGTGGGGAGGAAGCAGAAGGAAAGTAGATGTGGACATAAAAGGGTAACACGAGGGATTCTTAAAGTCATGAAACTATTCTGTATCTTGACTATGGTGGTAGGTACATAAATCTACATATGTGATAAAAACTACATACAATTAAATACATACAAACCCAAATGAATACCAGTAAAGCAGGGGAAATCTGAACAAGATCTATGAATTGTATCAATGTCAGTATCCTGGTTGGGGTATTACATTATAGTTTTGTGAGATGTTATCATTAAGGAAAACTGAGAAGAAGATACATAGGATCTTTCTGTATTATTTCACACAACTGCATGTGAATCTACATAATTATCTCAAAAGAAAATGTTTAATTAAAAGAAAGTAAAGTTTAAAAATCACCATACATGTGGCCTTTACTTTTCATGCACATCTTTCTCCAAAAACAGATCTCCTGGGCATTAATTTTACATGTCCCTGACCCCCTTCAGATAAAAATAGTTTTAAAACGTAAGAATAATGTTACATTTCTAAATGTCAGATTCTAGTCTAAAATACATAAACTCTACAAAAATTCAAACTCTCATTACAAAGCTGCCACTAACCTAATACTATTTAAATAGACAAAGTACTATTATTTAAAAAGATTTCTGATACTTACATGTCTGAAGAATTATGATTATTCCCTCATGTAGATAAAGCACTATCTGAAGTCTAAGCTCTTCTCTAAGTAGGCCTTGGAATCATTTTTCTACTTCATCATTAAGAAAAATAAGCAACACTATTATATTTGACCACCCTGCTACAAAAAAACATGTGAGCCAACTCTTTTTCCTTTCCTATCAACATGAGATTAATGCAATACCAATAGAATTTCAACATAAATAAATAGACAAGAAAGTGTTATTAGAAGCCTGATATTTAAAAAGTTTAGAATTCATATGGGAAATTGAGAAGAAATTTTATTAGGGAGAGTCAGGAAGAAAATGAATAAAGTCTCTTAATCTTAAACTTTTATCTTGTTTTCTGTACTGTGCTTTTAAGGATGTTCTGAAGAATAGCCTATGACTGTACATAAAGCACTGAACTGAGGATTCAGAGTAAGTGTAACACTGACTTTACAAGTAAATTACTGTAAACATCCTTTCCACACTGTACCACTTGGGACACTCAGAGAATGTACTGAATTAACTCTTTAGAATATATAAAAGAATATTTTATTTGATCTAAAACACTTGAACTGATTGAACAAAAAAAAATTAACTGTTCTCTTACTTCCATAAAGTGGCCATATATGAAAAGATTAATATAGTAACTATAAATCTTAACATTAATTCCTGATTTTTCTATTTCCTTGCAAATACTTGAGACTTGTTAAAAATAATCATTTAATCCAATTATCTCAGGTTTACTATTTAGCCATTTTGTTTATGAACCACAAGACAAATACTGAAAAAATGTAAGTCACAGTCTATTGTTTAAATGATCCAATGAGTCTTTACACTAAGTTCACCTAATATAGTTTTGGATGTCAGAACATAAGACTGGCCAAATTTCTATTTAATTTATCAATATAAGAAACCCCATTAAATTCATAATTTTCTACGATAAATAAAAACAAAGCTCAATTCTAATATATGTTGCTGGAGCAGCCAAAATGTTGTTACAAAGATACTCAAATTTCTGAAAAAATGATTTTGAGATAAATTTTTTTAAAATCCCTTGAACAAAACAGAATGTACACTATACTGTGGTAAGTATTCCTTTATCTTAAATTACTAAAGTTATCCTTATGTAGTTACAATGTTGAACTTCAAATACAATTTCTTGTCAACCACCTATAAAATGCTGTAAGATCATGCAATGTATTCTACTGTCCCATGTAAACATGCAGTACTTTAAATTAAATTTCATTATTTTTGCAGCAGCTTTCAGATTTCATTTCCATCCTTAAATTTTACAATTTAACCTACACCAAACAACATCACCAAAGTCAAAACGTACTAAGAAGCTTATTATATTGATTTGTACAAAAATGCACAAATACAACCTACATGTTTCATATGTTATTAATATAACTATCCAACTGGTTACAGGTTATATTTTAATTGTTTTCTTGATTTACTATCAAGTATCACTTTTTTAGCAATTCTGAATTTTAAAATTGATATTCCAAATCAGCTACTAGTAGTGTTTATGCTAATGAGAACATAAGTCTATCTAAATGTTCCTTATAAAGGGATCTTGGTTGCCCTACAGCTCTGAACTGCAAGATTCTAGAAGTAGTGTATAAGTAGTGTTGCTACAGAGGCCAACAGTTCTATGGTCATTTACCTGTCAATGTAGTAGCTACTGTAGTAAATGACTAGTGAGTAATGCGATGACAAGCAACACTACTTAAAATGAACAGGTTGATCCCTTAAGTAAGGTTTTCTAAGCACTTTATAGGACCAGTGCATTATTTAAGAACAACCACAACAAGTAAATTGCCAGCATTGTTCATTTAAGTTTAAATTTTCTTCTATAGGTCTCATTCTCTGCCACAAACCAGATAAGTAAGAGTTTAGTGGAACCATCCATCCTTATTCTGAAAAGAATATAAAAAAATTAGAGGAAATTCTATGGATATTTCATAAAATTATCTGTGATTAAAGAATCTGAAGGAAAGCATTTTACTGTACATGAGAATGAAGCTGAAAGGTGAAGGAGCAATTCTTACCAGGAATACAAGGAATTTTCTTTAAGAGACTCAACTTCACCTAATACTCTAATGCAATAAAAAACTAAATTAATCCTAAATTGCCTTAAGACAATGGGGACAAAAGAAATAACATTTTGCTTAATGGCTTTAGATACTAAAAAAATGATACCATGGGTACTTGGAGACTCTCTACAAGCCACTAAGAAACAAGATATTGATAGTTTCAGTTCTGGTTGAAGACAGTGACTAGATAAAATAACTTGGTACCACTATAACATCCTTCTAATCCTCCACTTTTCAACCCAGCACTCCATTATCCCACAACTTAGAAGGTAAGAAAAAATTAAAATATAGATAGTAAGTGCTTAGATAAACAAAATAGAGGGAGAAAAGCGGGAACACTTAAGAAACAATTCAGGCTAGGAGTAGGGGTAAGGGAAGACAGGGAGAAGGTAACAGAAGGAATAATGCATGAGCTTTAGGTCAGGGATAAGAAACAACTATATTAAGTGATGGTTCAGAAAGTGAAATCCTGTTCTCTGACTCTGGTTCTTTATTCAGTACTGGATTAAATTCCTGAATTCTGCTTTCTCATCCAAAGTCTCAACCTACAAATAGAAAATATTATTAAAATTACATACCCCCATCACTGGTCTCATCATTCATTCTCCGTGAATGGCATAATATAATAGCAATGAAGATAATACTATTTTTAATATTATATATATGATCAAAAGTTTTAATAAGGGGTACTTAACAGAAAACAATTCTAGTCCAGTGTGTTCTGGAATAGTAGCCACAAAATAACTAGTCCAAACAACATGTTCAAATATTTAAAGACAATTTTAAATTCTTTTCTAAAATCCTTGGAAGACACGCCTCTCCAAATAGGCATCTCAAAGGAGTTAATATATATTACAGAATAAAACATATACTCTAAACAGTGACTCTCAAATACAGCACTGTCTGGAAACATTTTTGGTTGTTACATTTCCAAGAGTGCCACTGGTATCTAGTGGGAAGAGGTCAGGGATGCTACACAATATACAACAATATATAAGACAGGATTATGTGGCCCAAAATGTCATTCACGCCATTGTCAAAATACCATGCTTGAAAGGAAGACTGAACACTATCATTTATTTTATCTATTTTATTTTTATTTGCTGTTAGAATTACTGTGTTGCAGTCTCTTATTAGAATCTGTCAAGATGATAAGAATGACATTATTAAGTGAAATCCTAGAGGAAATATATTTGTAGGAAAAACAGAAAGATAAAGTTCACTGAGAATGCTTAGAGGTTATGTTTAATGTAATCAACTACAGTTGATGGCTCAGAAAGAAATAAGTTGCTTCAAAAATGAAACTGGCAATAACACTCAAATATATCAATTTTATTTATAAACTGGAATTAACAGGGTTTTTCCTCTTAAAGCAGATGGATTTCCTTGAACTACTAAAAACAAGCATTGGATGTCAAGGCAAAAAAATGTGGACATAAAATTCTGATCCACATTCCCTAAGGTGATTTTGTCAAAACAAAATATATAGACCACCAAAATGTTCTTCCATAATACCTTAAAAATGTGTCTTTTCAAAATTAATAATCTTTCATTTTACTAAACACATGCTTGAATATAAGCATTGACTGTAATATACTATAGTTGCTTTTATTGAAATGAATCTTTTTTTCAGAATATGCCCCAAACTAAAATACAGGGTTTATACCTATCAAAACAAAGCCAAGAGAATTAAATTTTCACTCAATATGTTTCACATAAAAACAGAAAGATAACATTTCACAAGTTTGAATACTTTAGAAGTCTATAATCCAGAAAGAGTCCAACTGGAAGGAATCTTAGAAATCATCATGAGCTAGACTTTTCAAAAGAGGGTACTTATATATATAGGCATATACAATGGTAAGCTAAGAAGCACTCAAATGAAAAAATAAGCACAGTAGGTCTTAGTAGATGAGCAACTTAATCTAATAACTAGGGGTAGGAGAGGTAAACAAACAGAATGCATTGTGGAGTAGAATGTCAAACTTACAAAAATTTTTAATCTAAGAGACGTAAAGTAGATTTTCCTTTTGCAGCTGCTTGCTTTGGGCTGGAATTTTCAGAGGTAAGAATTTACACTCTTCTTCTACTGCAAGGATGTAGCTGAACTAATTGAGAGCTCCTCAGAAGATATCAAAGAATACTTTGATTTAAAACACTCAAACTGATTGAAAAAAATTAACTGCTCCTTTATTTGGATAAAATAGCCATTTTATAAAAAGACCAACGTAGTAACAAAAATCTTAACTTGATCAATTCCTGATTTTTCTGTCTCCTGGCAAATACTTAAGACCTGTTGAAAGTTATCTTATCCAATCATCTCAGGTTTAAAATTTAGCTATCTTCTCCTACAAGACACCTGTATCACCAAAGTTGGAAACAGAGAGTATCCAGGTCCCACTAAACCTTTCAGGTTGCCATTTGTCCTTGCTTCCTCTACTTCGTATCTGTTTTCCCAGCTCAACTTCCTGCCTTGCTGATCTCAGGTGACAGCACCAAACACAAAAGAAATAGTTCCCACAGAATTTTTTTAAAACTCCCACAATTGAGTATGGAGAAATCTTTATAATAAATCCTTTCTATTAGCAGTCCCGAGCCATTTGGCAGTAGGGACAGGTTTTGTGCAAGAAAATTTTACCACGGACTTGGTTCAGGGATGGCAATTGTTTCAGGATGAAACTGTTCCACCTCACATCATCAGGCATTAGATTCTCATGAGGAGCGTGCAGCCTAGATCCATTGCATGCGCAGTTCACAATGGGGTTTGCGCTCCTAGGAGAATCTAATGCCATAGCTGATCTGACATGAGACAGAGTACAGGTGGTAATGCTGGCTAACCAGCCACTAACCTGCTGTGCAGCCTGGTTCCTAATAGGCCATGGAACCATTTTGGTCCACGACTCAGCAATTGGGGACTTCTGCTTTAAAAGTATATCTCCTAGTGGTTCTGCTTCTTTAATTAAACCTTGACTGATAGAGAATTTCTGTAAGGTATATTTTATGTATTGTTTGAGAATATTCTGTTACATTATAAATCAAGAAAAACAGGATAAGACTCACAAGAAATGTTAACCATAGATAGCAAGTAAACTAGCATCTTATGAGATACAGATAGAAATCATAGAAAGTGTGAATAGGCAAAGTAGCTTATGAAACAGTAGTGATCATAAAATGTGTTAAATATAGAGAGTAAGTTAGTCATCTGTAAAGTGGGCAGGGAATACCTAAACATTCCATGCCACCAGATTCAGATAGTGTGGTCTTTCCCATCCACTTATACAGTATCCAAAGTGTGTTGACTGCCCTATCTCTAGTCTCTTGCCTGTACCTTGTGTTCTAATTAACCTCATGTGCTCTTTCCATCCCACCTGTATAATATCTTATGTGTGTTGACTGCTCTATCTTTCTCACCATGCTTCTACCTTGTGTCTGATTAATCTTGATTGTGCCCTGATGCAAATTTTTGTATTTATTTGACTGGGCAACTGGCATTTATTTGACTGACTACCTATATTAATTATTAATACATTAAATCTAAATACTACATTAATGTACATTCCATCTTGACAGCGAAATCCCAAATAAAATCACTGTTCTTTAATAATATTTAGTTAGTCATTGGTAAACTTCAA
The DNA here is from genome assembly GCF_000951045.1 of Mandrillus leucophaeus. Taxonomy (NCBI): domain Eukaryota; kingdom Metazoa; phylum Chordata; class Mammalia; order Primates; family Cercopithecidae; genus Mandrillus; species Mandrillus leucophaeus. Next base: position 1,396,948 of record NW_012108364.1, read on the forward strand.
AAGTCGAATTGAATTGGGCTGACTCAATTTCTTGCAGTTGCCATTCTACCCAATTAGGTTGACTGCAATTCTGTGTTTTTTCTTATCTAAGACACCATCAATCATGACATACAATTATTTTACATGTACATAGAATTGGAAGACCCAAGGGGTACACCTTTGTTTAAGATTAAAGAGAAAAACTCTTCGAAGTAGATACAAATAGGAAGAAAACTCATAAACTAATCTTTGTACTAGGTGGAGGGTAGGGGAAGAAATCTCATAAAATTGAATCCAAAACCCAGTATTAACAATTATGGCAGTCTAAATTCACACTATCAGTGAAATCCAAAAATCATCTAACAAATAACTTAATTCAAAGTGGTCTCATGTGTCTGAGATGACTGCCAGGAGCAAACACAAACTCCCTCTATTGGAGCTGAACTTCAACAGAGGCCAGTAGTAAGAGGCCATTTATTTTCAGGAAAGTTAAAGTATGAAAAAAGTATCTCAAAATTGATAAAATAAATTGTGATGAATGATATATTTGTAGGAGACTAACAAATACATGAAATTTATTAATATGCAGGGATGGCTGGGCATGGTGGTTCATGTCTATAATCCCAGCACTTTGGGAGGCTGAGGTGGGCAGATCGCTTGAGCTCTTGAGTTCGAGACCAGCTTGGACAATGTGGCAAAACCACGTCTCTACAAAAAATACAAAAATTAGCAAGGCAGGAGAGCCTGGGAGGCAGAGGCTGCAGCGAGCTAAGATTGTGCCACTGGGCAACAGAGCGAGACTCTGTCTCAAAATTTTAAAAAAAAAGTTACCTAGAGATGATGGATAGAAATTCTGCCTTATTTCAAAGTATTTAATTTTTTTTTCATAAACTACTTACTTACCAATTAGACAAATACACATACAGAAGAGGACATTGTTTAAGCTCTCCCTAAGCTTAGAATATAGTTGGGAAATAAGATACTCATATCAAACATAAAATGTAAACAACACAAATTTATTCACTCAATACATATACTGAGTACCTGTTGCACATGCCTGTTTTTTCAACCAGGGTTCCTCATCTAAACCCCAAAGCACAGAAAATTATTTGAGTCACTATCTTCACAATTCTTCCACAATTCTTCCAATATAATACATTATTTTTTTTAATGCACAGAATAGAAGCAAATGCAGTAAGAAATTGCCAAGAAGGAAAACAGAAGAGTAAGAAATAATTTTTGTTTTCAGTAAGCTGGTTACAAGGGTATGTAAGTAAACCAATCATTAAGGTACAGCTTTGGAAGTATTGAGAAATGACACCCAAAAAACATATCCTATGTGAAACAAATACATAATTTAATCTGGGCAAAAATCTAAAGAAGAAAAATTTATTTTGGTTGAGATACTAAGGGCCGTAAAAGGAATGCATGATTTAAATATTTGGAATGTAGATGCGAAGAGATAAAATAAAAAGTATTAGAAGAGTTGATAGGCATTTATATAAAGACCTAAACAGGAAATTAGCTGATACTTGAAAGTTGATATGTCTGTTTCTTCCCAAAAGTGATCTTTTCTCTAAGAGGAACTAACAAAAACATCTTGACTAGGTCCTTGCCAATCATGGAAAATAATGTTAAGGGAACTAAATAACCCTCCCTTGAGATGCCAGATTTAAGTTGATTGACATTTTAGCTTGAGCTACAGATATACACAGATAAGAATTATACTGTTAAGGTTGCTTTGAATAACACATATCACAAAATTGCCTTTGATGGGGAGGTACCATTTACTTAGGAGGTAGTATTCTGAAGAACAAATAACAATGAAAACAGTTTGTTTCACTAAGTTAGACAGCATATGAGCAGTTGCAAAGGATGAAACATTTGAATTTTATATGATAGTCTGCACAATTTATAGAGAATGAGTGAAAGAAGGCAAAATTAGCAAGAAAACAAACTATCCAACCAATTCTGTGATTGATGGTGAGAAGTTAGTCTAAAGCAGGGTAAGTGGAAATAAAAAGCAAAAGATGAATTTAAAAGAATCTTGGCCAAGCACAGTCGCTCATGCCTGTAATTCCAACACTTTGGGGGGCCCAGGTGAGAGAACTGCTTGAACCCAGGAGTTTGAGCCCAACCTCGTCAACATATTGGAACTTTGTATTTTTTTTCTTAAAGGAGAGAACCTCAAAGAATTTTAAGATCTGTTAACTAATTGGACAAGCAATAAAGCATAGATTAAAATATGTCATTAGCCATTTGAGAACAATAATGCTAGCCTACCTGTTTAGAACCTCAATGAAAATGAGAATGATTATGAAGTGTTTTTAGATTTTATCTAAAAGATACCTTAATGTGATCATACAGTGGAAGGAGAAGGAAGAGCCTTTAATTAAAAATAAAATATCAAAATGCAACAATTTTTAAAACCATATATAATCTTTGTAACTAGATATAATCCACAGAACTGACTACATTATAGTAACGAGTCTTTATAAACAATTGGTTCTTTTCTTTAGAATACAAGATTCAAGGTAATCTATACCCTTGTGCTCTATCACTTGAAATACATGATCAACAAAAACGTTGAAAATATATCTTATAATTAATACACTTTAAATTAAACAGCTATATATGTGGCTTTCAAACTTAGGAGCAGGATGTTTTTTCTTTTTTTCAAACAAAATCTCATGGAGTAGTCCAACAAATAAATCAGAAAAAAGGGAGAGCTGCTTTGATACAATCTAGAAGCAAGGGGCCAGAACCCCAGCCCCACGAAAACACTAAGAAATCTTTCAGCTCTGCAAGCAAAGTTTTAAAATAAAATTAAATGGGAAAAGGAACACAGTATATTGCTTTGGTCCAGTGGAATAAAATCCACATAACGCACGCTGGAATTAAATTAGCTATCTGATTGAGGGATCAAAATATTGTGGAATGGGCAGTACTTAAAAGCTGAACAGAATAAAAAGGTTAATATTTGGTTAGAGTAAATAGGAGTAAATAGGTACTTAATAATTATTTACTTCAACGGTTTGAGAAAGTGAAAATTATCATGAGAGACTGTAATAGATTAATTACTTTCCCATGTTCATACTGCTGCTTGGCTTCTAAGCCTAGGTTTCAGAAAGAGTTTGATCAACTGCTGAGTTTTAACGATCTCCTACTGCTTTTATCTTTTAGTAAAGCTTCTGCCTACAAAGACCTCCCCCAAGAATCATGGAGTATGAACTATATGATTGCTCATATCTGGATGCTTGTAACTCAGCCTGCATTCATTACTTCACCCCATTAACATTCCACACTGGGAGTCCTTTGCCAGTTTTATGAGGCGAAACCACAAAATGTCAGGTTAACAAAATCCTCACATAGCAATTTCACCTTAAAATACTGTCAAGGACTTGCTTCCAAGATATTCAATAAATCACTAACTCTATAAAGCAGGTTGCAAGTCAAATAATTACAATATTTTGCATCAGAGTACAATCAAGATTAATCAAACTACAAGCTAATTATTTAGAACCACAAGCTTATTGGGGAGGAGGAATACAGCACTATGTTTTCAAGTGTACTTGGTAGCCTATCTAAGTTTTAATTGTGCTTCGATAGGAGCCTATCTAAGTTATACTTAACTAAACTCTATTACTTCCATTCCCAATTGTTTAGACACTTGATTTGAGATGGCATGATATAACAGAGAGCTTTGGGGATATAAACATATTGGTTCAATTCCTGGTTGTGCCACTTATTAGTTACGTTTCTTTGAGATGGTTAATAAGCCATATTGCAATATATTGCATAAGCCTGTTTTCTCAATGCAAAAATGAAGGAGTTCTTTCTTCATTGGGCTATTCTCAGTTTTTAAAGATGTAAGAAAATAAGCACCAACCATAGTATCTGGTAATAATGTTCAATAATTGTTAGTTTCCTTCCCTCTATCCTTTGTTGGGACAGAACATGACCAACTTTTGTAAGAGTTACTGTTTAAAACTCTTTATGCTCCCCGAGAAGATTACTAAGAAATCTCTGTCTCTATAACTACCGTCATGCAGCTAAGAGTGTCACAATAGGTATGAAAGGAAAAACAAAGTGAAGTTTGTTGTGTATACATCAGTGAACACATATCTATTAAACACATTCACCTATACTTCCTCCCTTGCTCAACAGGAACGAAAGAATATGAACTGGCCAAGCCTGTCTACCCTACCCTCTAGGCTGAAGATCTCAGTCAGTCATTCCTAGTATTTGGCTCTCTTGTGATAATTATTAAACAGTGTTGGATTACTATGTCCTAAGCAAGTAATTCACATTCTGATTCTGTTCTACACTTTTCTGATAAAAATTATTTGTACATCTTTTGTGACTTAGTACAGAGAGCAGAAGATAACACACATCAGAAAGAATTATCAAGGAATTAAGACAATCGTGTTTAAGAACTATACTTTATGTGTTTCTTGTGTCCTTGTTTCTATCCTAATGATGATTATTCCTTTTCTTTGTATCCATTCCAATTTCTTCAAATTCCTTTATAAATGCAGATACAAAACAGAACAGAGTAAGAAACCAAAATAAGGTTCTTGCAATAGCTAAGTCTTTGCATGTTTATACTTCCCATCTCCAGGAAAAAAATACAGACATGTGGATTGCAATCATGTTAAACTCCCAATTCAATATTTAAAGAGCAGTCACGCTGTCAATCTTATAAGCAAAATAAGTCTAATGACCAATCCTCAAATTAAAAATGTACTTTATTTTCCTCGTTTATTCTCTTAAGGAACGATTTGTAGAATATTTTTAGGTACAAAATTATATTCATGCCTCACAGCAACATAAAGAGCAGCAGCATATTCTTGAGTTCTTGAAAACAAATAGAATCTCTACTCAGGAAAAAAAGTACTAGCCTTAATTAAGTGAAAATCTTAGTGATCTACTAAAATCTAAATCTAGCAATTCAGTCTAATCTTACTAACTGAATACATTTTAATAGAGCATTTATACATTTTAATGACGCAGTTAGCTCTGAAGTGTTCCATGAAAAAGCTGGCTATTTTGCTCTATACTATTAGTAAACAGCAGTCAATTACAAATGGCTATAGGAAAAGAACAAAGTTACAAAAAGGAAAAGTCAAAAGCAAGGGCACAAACAACGAGGCTGCTCATCTGAAGGATACAGCTAAAGGAACACATGGTCTTTGGCTAGTGAGCAAACAGGTGTCTAATTTTATTGTATTCTGTAACACCTAATAGCAGCTTGTATGGCTTCCTATAATAATTGTGACACAAAAGGCAAAAATAGCCTTCCTAGGAATTTACATTTTGATACAACTCAAAGAAAACAAAAGTCTCACTTTCATTCCCACAGTCTAAGTTATGGAACCTTTTAATTTACAAAGAGATAGAAATGAGATTGAAGACAACTAAATATATACTATGGTTAAATCATAATATTCTCAATACCCCATAATACATTTCTCATATAGTGGGAATTAAATGGTTCATAAGCTTACTAAGCAAAAATAATGTTATGTGCAAGCAAAGTAAAATTGCAAATGTTATTCAAGTACAAATCTAAAATTCACCTTCTCAGCCTTGGAAATGAATAAATAATTTCTCTGATGTACTTACATTTTTAAGAAATAATTACCAGAAAATGGATAAAAACATGGTTTAAACTTTTATTAGGAAAAATATCGTCTCTCTTATCTAATATAGTCATCTATATTAATTATTTAAGTACATTCAAAAATTGTGAGTAGGTCAGGCATGATGGCTCATGCCTGTAATCCCAACACTTTGGGAGGCCGAGGCAGGTGAATCACTTAAGGTCAGGAGGTCGAGACCAGCCTGGCCAACACAGTGAAACCCCGTCTCTATAAAAATACAAAAATTGGAGCAAGATGGCCGAATAGGAACAGCTCCAGTCTCCAACTCCCAGCGCGAGCGACACAGAAGACCGGTGATTTCTGCATTTTCAACTGAGGTACTGGGTTCATCTCACTGGGGAGTGCCGGATGATCGGTGCTGGTCAGCTGCTGCAGCCC
>NW_012108364.1:1408442-1417171 GCF_000951045.1 Mandrillus leucophaeus
GCAGCACACCAACATGGCACAAGTATACATATGTAACAAACCTGCACGTTATGCACATGTACCCCACAACTTAAAGTATAATAATAATAAATAAATTTAAAAAAAAAAAAATACAAAAATTAGCTGGGCATGGTGGTGCCACCAGTAATCCTGGCTGCTCAGGAGGCTGAGGCAGGAGAATTGCTTGAACCTGGAAGGCAGAGGCTGCAGGAGCCGAAATCACGCCACTGCACCCCAGCCTGGGTGACAGAGCAAGACTCTATCTCAAAAAAAAAAATGAAAAAAGAAAGAAAATTGTGAGTCAAAATACCCTCAGCTTCAAAACAACCTAAAACCATCTGAGCCAATCTAAATTATAACCTGATAGTTTTTTAGTAGTTTATAGAATGTTCCAGAATCTGACTTTGGTACTACAGTCTGTAACTGACAATAGTTACTTTTCTTGTGAAGTGACTGAACATTTAAAAAGACAATTGTTGGTAAATCAAATGAATGCTAAAGATTTGTTTAGTTTTAAAGATTTCAGCATGTACTGGCTCAAAACCAAACTAAAACTGAGTAGCCAAAGGTGAAAGGCAAGCAGATTTGCCAAAGCAGCAATGCCTGACCCAAAGGTGACCTGGAAGAATAAAAAGAAGAGAAAGTAGGTAGACAATTTTAGCTTGTTCACACTGTGAATATCAAAGCAAAGTGACTGCTTTAAAAACTCTTATTCATAATAATCATCATATATTTGAGTTAAAATTTTAATAAACATGTATTTGGAAAAAATACTTGTAAGGTTCACCATTCTATAAAACACAAAGCAGCATTTACGGATTAAATGCTTTCTCTGTCAAATAAATGACAATTTACAAAGGAAAACTAGGGGTCCCTTCTAACATTTTCAAAGTAATAAGTACCATTAAATTTGCCAAAAGTAACCATTCTATCTTACATTAGTAAATGGTTTGAATCAACTAAGATTGAAATTAAACAAGTAACAGAACAAAGATAGCAAATATTTACTAAGAAAACAAAATATATCAACATTAATTGGCTGAAATCACAGGAAGAGTAAGAAAATTGAAGAAGAGGAAGAAATTCCTGATGCTGTATTTTAAACATTAGTGTAACAAAGATCAGGATTCCCAGGAGAAGGGAAGTCCTTGGTCTTCTACATAGCCCCCACTATCCATCCTGACATTAGCAAAACAATATAAATAAATAAGAAAAAACATCAAGATTCTGGGAAAAGAGTGACATTCCCTGCCCATGGTTGCCACTGAGGCTGATTGCCACCATTAGGGCCAAAGCAAAAGCCATTGCCAGTGGCCCTGCCACTCCAAGTAGCAAAGCTACTGTGCATTTATAAGCACCCTAAGGACAGGCTACCCCACCCACATCCACCACCTGAGGCCAAAGCAGGCATTCTCCACTTGCATGCCTACACTACTGACACTGAAAGCAACCTTGTCTTCTAGAGCAGCAGGGCCACAGCACAGGCACAGCTAGCCCCACCTACACATCCCACCAGAAAACCACCATAGAATGCATGCAGAATCAACACCAAAGTTCCCTAACCTAACCAAGATGATAGATACATCTTCAGGTAAAAGCTCTCCCCTCTGCAAACAAATTCAAAAAATTGGAAGGAGTAAAAGTTCTACCAATGGGCAGATATCAACATAAGAACAAAAGAAACACACAAAAAAAGCAAAGAAATATGACACCTCCCAAGAACACAATAATTCTCAAGTAACAAATTCCAATTAAAAAAAGAAATTTACAAAATCCTGGGAAAATAATTCAGAATATTGATTATAAAGAAGCTCAGTGAGATACAAGAGAACACACATAAATAGTGCAAAGAAATTTTAAAAAAACACACCAAGATATGAATGAGACATTTACCAAAGGATAAGCAAAAGAACCAGGCAGAAATTCTGGAAATAAAAAATCTGCTGAATAAACTTAAAAATATACTTGAAAGCTTCAATAATAGACTAAATTAAGCAGACGGAAAAAATTCAGAGCATGAAGACAGGTCTTTTGAAATAACCCAGTTAGTTAAAAAAAAAAAAAAAAAAAAAGAGAGAGAGAATTTAAAATAATTAATAAAGCCTGCATGACACATAGGCCATCATCAAGCAACCAAATATTTGCATTTTCAGTGTCCCAGAAGGGAAAGAGAAAACAAAAGGAATAAAGCTATTTAATGAAATAATAACTGAAAACTTCTGAAGTTTAGCAAGAGATTTGGATATCCAGATTCAGGATGCCAAAGATTCCATCAAAAAATAAAAAAAAAATTTTTTAATTTAAAAAGCCTTGAATGTAAACAGATTCACTTAAAAAATATAGACTGGCTAAATGGATTATAAAAAAACGTGATCTAACTATATGCTGCCTACAAGAAACTCATCTCACCTGTAAACACACATGAAGATGGAACATAAAGTGATGGAAAAAGATATTCCATGCAAACTGAAATAGGAAAAGAGCAGGAAGAGCTATACTTATATCAGATAAAAAATGCTTCAAGTCAAAACCAGTAAAAAGAGACAAAGAAGGTCATAATATAATAATAAAGGGATCAATTCAGCAAGAGGATATATTATTTAACAATTCTAAACATATATGCACCCAACACCAAGCACCCAGATATATAAAGCAAATAGCATTAGCTCTAAAATGGGAGATAGGCTGGCTACAGTGGTTCTTGCACATAATCCCAGTACTTATGGAGGCCAAGGCAGGAGGACTGCATGAGGCAAGGAGTTTGAGACCAGCCTCAACAACACAGCAAGACTCCACCTCTAGAAAAAAATTTAAAATTAGCCAGGCACAGTGATGCACACCTGTAGTCCCCTGAGGTAGGAGGACAATCACTTGAGCCCAGGAGTTGGATACTGCAGTGAGCCATAGCCAAACAACACCACTCTAGCCTGGGCAATGGAGCAAAACCCTGTCTCTTTAAAAATAAATAAAGAGAGATAGACTCCAATACAGTAATAGTTGGGGACTTCAATACCCCACTCTGAGCATGAGACAAATCATCTAGACAGAAAATTAACAATGAAATACTGGATTTAAGCTGTACTTTAGACCAAATGGACCTTACAAACATTTACAGAACATTTAATTCAACAGCTACAGAATATACATTCTTCTCATCAGCACATAGAACATTCTCCTAATTAGATCACGTTATGACATAAAACAAGTCTCAACAAATTTTTTAAAAATCAAAATTATATCAAATATCTTCTCAGAACACAATGGGATAAAACTAGAAATCAATAACATAAACTTTGGAAACTGTACAAGTATACAGAAATTAAACAAAATGCTCCTGAATGACTATTGGGTCAATGAAGAAATTAAGGAGGAAATTAGAAAGTTTCTTGAAACAAATGAAAATCAAAACACAACATACCAAAACCTAGGGAATACAGTAAAAGCAGTGCTAGTTAGGAAATATATAGCAATAAATATCTACATCAAAAAAGTAGAAAGATTTCAAATATCTAATGATGCACCTCAAGGAATTAGAAAAGCAAGAACAAACCAAACCCAAAATTAGGAGATGACATGAAATAATAAAAGTCTGAGCAGAACTAAATGAAATAGAAACTTAAATGAAAAAAGGATCAACAGAAGGAAAAGTTGATTTTTTTAACAGATAAACAAAATCGATAGTCAGCTACTTTGAATAATCAAAAAAGAGATAAGACCCAAATAAACAAAATCAGAAATAAAAATAACCAGTGAAATAGCATATACTATTGCTACTTTCAGAATTAACAAAAATAACTAAATGAAATTATATTTAGGGAACAAACCAAAAGGGACTCAGTATCTCAATATTCAGGAATTTTAAAAAAGTTCTACCTATGAAATTTCATTTTATTGTTCATAAACTGTAAGCATCTTTCTTAGGAAGCATTTGAAAATAGAAGACTTTAAAATATTTCTTTACTTTTTATATCTGTGAGTAAAATTATATAACTATACAAGCTGTGAAGCCTGAGGACAGAAATTTTTAACAATTTTTCAAAGGGTCAAGCTAACTTAAAAGTTAACATTTAAAATACAATTGAAAAGGAAAAGGAAACCTTAATGCTATTTTCTCTGAAGTAAGACAGACATATATTAAAAGATATAGAATACATATATAGAACCCTAATTATTACCATTCTTTATCAAGAGATTAAAGACAACAGGTGAATTTTGGAGTGCCCTTTAATGTTAACCAAACTCAGATCCACAATTTTATCAGCAGTGAACCCATTATTACCTCTTTGAAAAATCCAAGAGTGTATGTACTTTTATTCATGTAGTAATACTTGTTTAATTGAGTTAATTAATTACAGCTTAACCAAAAAGCTCAAACAGACCTCACACAGCATTCAAAGCATAGCTTGAAATCTAACCCTGCCTCCCTTTTCTTTAAATTGGCCCTGAGGATGAAGTCAATAAACTGTCAATTAATAACATACTTTCTTTGATGACTCTTTTGTAATTCACTATCATCCCACTTCATAAATTTTTTAGTGTAAGTTCTGGGATTTCAAGTGAGATGCCTCTTCCATGGGAAAACTCAGTTTAAGAGTTTTCTGCTGCCAGTAAAACAATAAGACAAACTGGCTGATGATCCTCCCACACCATAGTGTGTAGGTGTAAGCACTCAACCAGTGAAAGTTTAATTTGTTCCACCAAAAGCACAGAAAACTACTCCAATGTATTCACTAAATAAATCTGAACATTAGTCTCTTGCATTTGGTTAAGACCTAGTTTGAACTAGGTTACTTGTAGGCAAAAACAATCCTGAATCAAATAGGGTTAATACAATAAACATACTTAGTATCCCACTGCAAGGTCCAAGATGTTCCACTATATATATTCTATCAACTTCTAATGGGAATGCACTATTTTCCAAGGCCAGCTTCCCCCAAACAGCATTATCTTCTCACTTAATAGTCAAATACCCCTAAAGTATAATGAAGACATATAACCTCTACGTCACTAGTCCATCTGGCACTCTAGACATCTCTTTTACCTACTGTCTACATATTCTTGACCTATTGACTCAGATTCTTAGCCTCTTGCCCACTCTCAGGGAAACTCCCTAATTGATATATTTATCCTGCCCACATAGTACACTGACCTCTTATCCTATAAATGACAGGTCCCTGTCTTCATGCCCTTAATTCACTCTAAGGATTAGTCTTCCTAGTTGCCAGATGCCCTTAAATCGACTTAAAGAATCCACTTCACATTTATTACAACGAATGTGCCAAACATAAGGGAAAACTTTTGTCTTAATAGTCATCTGATAAAACAAAAATAAACAGCATTAACAAAAAGTATTAAAAAGAGAGTGGTGATATAACTAGTTTAAGTGAGAAACAGGCAATTTTTGACAGAGTTGATAAGTACTAACAAGAAAGCAGACAAGACTAAATAGTTAACACCAAAGTGATAAACCAGTAAGAGGAAGAAACTAGCAGAGTGGCTAATGTCAAATGGGTAAAAGCCTGGATGTCAGTCCATTTCTTTATTTTTGCCTCTTGATAATAGCTATTAGCAGTTAATTCCCATTATTCCCATTAAAGACAGGTCTATCATGAAACTTTTACCAAATATTTTTAGTTCAAAATCTTTTACTAATTCAAAACACTTTTACTCAACACCAACCATATGCCTAAAAGTAAACACTAAGCACTTAGAGATAAATAGGCCCTGTATTTGAACTGTTCATAATTTAGTGGGAGACACTGATAAAAAAATTAATGATCATATTGTTTGATAAGTGCTTTACTAAAGATACAGTAATCCCTCAGTACCTGGGGGAGCGGGTCTAGCAGCCCCAGTGGATATCAAAATCTGCTGATATTCAAAACCCTTATAAAAAATCGTGTTGCGTTTGCATATAACCTACACACATCCTCCCATACACTTGAAATAATCTCTGGGTTTTATAATACCTAGTACAATGTAAATGCCATGTAAACAGTTATTATACTGTATTGGTGTTTATTTGTATTATTTTTATTGGTTGTTTTTTCCCTAACATTTTTGATCCACGATTGGTTGAACCCACAAATGTGGAATGCATTGATACAAAGAGCCAACTGTATTCACATGAGGTTACAGAATGTAGAGGAGAAGCAAATACAATGTACACCTAACCTATCTTGGGAAGCAAATTTGTAAATAAATTTTCAATGAGGTAATGATTGAGTTGAAAAAAGTGGAGAGAATACAGTAAGAGAAGAAGAAAATTAGGGAGCTTTCTATGCACTAAAAATTGTTTACACTAATGAAAATGGTAAGAGAATGGCATTTTCATGGAATTACAAATAGTTCCACATGATGGGAGGATAACATACACATGAAAATACCACACAATATGAGGTTCATGTTGTCCTGCTAAGAAGTCTGAACTTTATACAGAAAACATTGGAAGGGAGGCAGTAAAATATATTTTGAAAGGAAGCAAAAAGATCAGATCTGTCTTACAGAGAAGGTTTATAGAAAAGTCTCAGAATTTGTTCATTGCCCAGATACAAAAGATGGAAAATGAGAGAACAGAAACGTTTAGGATGATCCCTAGGATTATGAATGGACTGACTGATAATACTACCATTCATTGTACAGAGAATAAAGGTCAACGCATAGGCTTGGAGTAAAATGGTAAAATTAACCTGCAAGTGCTGGGTCTAATGTACTCATAAATTATCCAAGAGACAAAGTTCATAGATAATCAAAAATTTATTGGCAGTCCAGGAAAAATGCTGGGACTACCAACGTTAGAGAATAGTACAAATTTAATATTTCATATTTACAGACTTGACTGGCATTATCCAAGACTGGGTACATAATATCAATTCCTTTTAGCCACTGGATTCAATGCCTTATTCCATGAAAAAAAAAAAAAGATTTTTTCTTTCTTAATCCTTGACTATCCTCTTATAGGGAAGTGCTTTCTGATAAAACAGAAAACAAAGACTACCTTATTTCTGTTTTTTGGATTCCAGTCACAAACTCATGCCATTATAATAGTAACTACTATTTTGATGTGCCAAATCTTATTCTAAATGCTTTAATTACATGAATTCATTAATCTTCATGACAAACCTGAGATAAGACACTATCATTATACCCATTTCACCAATAAGAAAACAAAGTTACCAAAGAGTCAAACTAGCCCATGATCACAAAAATCATACTCAGTGGAGACAAAAATCAGTCTCTTTATAAAGCCCATATTTTTAACCACTATACTACAAAACCTGTGATAAATGATATTACTGTAATAAATCAGGATTATGCAAACATCAAAATTAAGCTATAGAGAACTACAAAAGAAGCTATGGAGAACTACTGATGGAAACATAAATAAATATGCATATAAATGGAAAAGTAGATCACCTTACTGAGAGATCTGTAGTACAAATATTTTGCCAGGCACTGAGCTACAACCAGCAATACACAATCACAAGAAAGAAACAGATATTCTTTTTCTTTTTTTTTTTTTTTTTGAGAACGAGTCTCACTCTGCCTCGCCATTGCTGGAGTGCAGTGGTGCAATTTCAACTCACTACAGCCTCCATCTCCCAGGTTCAAGCGATTCTCCTGTTTTAGCCTCCAGAGTGGCTGGGACTACGGGCGAAGAAACACATATTCTAAAACCACATTACATGTGGGGCTGTGCAGAGTTTCTGCAGCTGCTTCAAATCTTGTTACTGCTGGAATTTTACTGAATCTAGAATGCACCAGACTTTAAAAGATTTAAAATATTCTTCATTCTTAATGTCACTTTAATTCCTTTAATGGTGGTATTATTATAGAAAAAAAATGGCTAGTTACAAAGACAAAGCACTCCATGAATCAAGGGGAATCTGCACCATAGAGGACATGTGTGCCCATTGTCCACAGCAACACTTTTGCAAAATAATGTTTCAGTTCTTCTCCTTCTCAACTAGTTTTTTTTTTTTTTTTTTTTTTTTTTTTCGGAGACAGGCTGGAGTGCAGTGGCGCAATCTTGGTTCCCTGCAACCTCTGCCTCCCGGGTTCAAGCGATTCTCCTGCCTCAACTCAGCCTCCTAAGTACCTGGGATTACAGGATCATGCTACCACATTCGGCTAATTTTGTGTATTTTTAGTACAGAAGGGGTTTCACCATGTTAGCCAGAATGGTCTTGATCTCCTGACCTCATGATCTGCCCACCTCGGCCTCCCATAGTGCTGGGATTACAGGCAGTGAGCCACCACACCCGGCCCTTCTAAACTAATTTTAAACAACAAAGACAGACATTTTCATCATATTACACACATAGTCCCCAACTTAGGTTGGTTCAACTTAGGATTTTTTGACTCTAGGATGGTCCTAAAGCAATATGCATTCAATAGAAACCGTACTTCACATGCCCATACAACCATTCTGTTTTTAACTTTCAATAGAGTATTCAGGCCAGGCGCTGTGGCTCATGCCTGTAATCCCAAGGCAGGTGGATCACCTGAGGTCAGGAGTTCAAGACCAGCATGGCCAACACGGCAAAACCCCATCCCTACAAAAAAATACAAAAATCAGCCGGGTGTGTGGCACACCCTGTAATGCCAGCTACCCGGCAGGCTGAGGCAGGAGAACTGCTTGAACCCAGGAGACGGAGGTTGCAGTGAGCCGAGATCTTGCCACTGCACTCCAGCCTGAGTGACAGAGTGAAACTCTGTCTTTACAAAAA
>NW_012108364.1:1417221-1427259 GCF_000951045.1 Mandrillus leucophaeus
GAACCCAGGAGACGGAGGCTACAGTGAGCCGAGATCGTACCAGTGCACTCCAGCCTGGACGACAGAGTGAGACTTCATCTCAAAAAAAAAAAAAAAAATCAATAGAGTATTCAATAAATTGCATGAGATATTCAACACTGTATTATAAAATAGGCTTTGTGTTAGAAGATTTTGCCCAATAATAGGCTAAGGTAAGTGTTCTGAGAACGTTTAAGGTAGGCTAAGCCAAGCTGATGTTGAGGAATATTTATAGTTATCACTGGTATTTAGCATCAAAATACTAAAGTGTTCATCTGAAGCCAACCCTGGTAATCTGGCTAGAGAGTTTGGAGCTATGGCCAGAGGAGTCAAGTAATGGCCAGAAAAGTTAGCATCTTCAAACCCTAGAGTAATGACTTCATAGCAGCCTTGTGCAGCAAAAAATCTGGATGCCCCTCCTTTCTTAGACTGAGTCCCATTAGAGATAATTGAAGTTAGGAGCTCCAGAGCCCTCTTACTTGACACTATGAGTACTGGTTCAGTTGATGGGGGAAAAAAATTAGTTAAAGTAAGAAATCACAAGAAAGAATACATTTACAGTCTAAACATTTTATTTAGCCTGGGTGCAGTGACTCACACCTGTTATCCCAGCATTTGGGGAGGCCAAGGCAGAGGGATCTCTTGAGCCCAAGAGTTTGAGAGCAGGTTGGGCAACATAATGAGACCCCATCTTTATTTGTAAAACAAAAACAAAGCCATTTTATTTAAACATAAAACGCAAACATATATGCATTCATTTGTCCTTGGATTTAGATAGAAACAAGGACTTTTAAGTTCTGCCTTATCTTACATAAATACCTTTAATATATCATCTACAATTTCTGCTTTCAACTTTTTTACTGCAAAAGCTCCCATTCCATTAAGTTAGTATGAGGATAAAACAAGATGGTATTCTTGGGACATTTACATTCAGCACATGTTTCCATTTTACGTATTAGAAAAAAATGGCATATTGTAGTAATATTAGAAACAAGAAATAAGCTTATACCTCAACCTCCAAAGTGCTGGGATTACAGGGATGAGCCATTGTGCCTGAACTTATACTTCGATTTTGATTTTGATCTTTTCCTGGACTAGCGATATACAGTATGCTACGCTCTTGCAATGCTGGGCAGTGGCAGAAAGTGATCACAAGGGTAAACAATCTGTACTCTACAGTGCACTGTGTTGCTAGATGATTTTACCCAACTGAAGGCTAATGTAAGTGTTCTAAGAATGTGTAAGGTAGTCCAGGCTAAGCTGTGGTGTTCAATTGGTTAGATGTAACAAATGCATTTTCTACTTAATATTTTCTATTTACAAAGTATTTATCAGGCTGTAACATCATAAGTCAAGGAGTTTTCATACATACATATATATATATATTTTCTGTAGCTTTTATTTGAACACAGTTTCTGACCACTTTAGATTCTTCCTGTCAAATTTAGAGCAAGTCCCTTCTGATTATAAAATCCATTACTTAACCTCTTTCAAAAGATACTTATTTCATTAATCCTTTTTCCTTTTGGCTATTTATAGGTATATCATTAATCTGTATACAAAGTTATTATATAAGTAAAATATCATACATATTAATGATGTAAAACTTCTTTTTTAGTTTTGAAATTTCAGGACATTTTATCACCTAGTATCAAGAGACAATTTTTAAATTAACTTCCAATATATCTCCATAACTGTTTTCTACTGCTTATTTTATCTTAAAATCTCAGTATGTCACTAGCATCATGCATCTATATATGATCAAACGTTTGTCAATGAGGATAAGCTCTTACATTTTTTAATACCAACAAATATTTTTAACACATCAACTAAAAAGGAGAAACTAGTCAAACATAGGATCATCAATGTTGTCCACAGCCACCACCAGCCACATGATGCCATCCTTATTTTTACTTCCATCTGTAGAATATTGTCATAATACACCAATTTGTGAGAACAGCAATAATAATAAACAAATTAACTTGGTTTGCAACACAAATGGTGACCTCTATAAAAGGGTGCCTTTATGCAATGGATGATCAACACAACAGTATTCAGTATCTGGCATTGCAACCATTTAACAGATTAAGAAACAATCAAATTGAGCTCAAGTGATTTACACCAAGATTAGGATCCACAATTAGAATTCCAGAGTAACAGCTTTAATGTTACAGACACATTTCTTCCTTCATATAACAGGGATCTTTTCTTAGCTATGCTGTATCACTCCATGCTATTTTCTAAAAATCCCCTTTGGACCAGTAATCAAAAAGGTAGTGAAAAGAAGCTAAACAAGAAGTACAAATAATTATTTGCATTGTGTGTTTATAAGTAGTTCTGATTCAAAATAAACCACTGTCTGTACTTTAGGAAAGTTACAAAAAGTTGCACACAGATAGATATATAAAATTTACCCAAGAACTGCAATATATGGGATCTATTGTGTGTCCCTTAGAGACAAATACATTTTAGATTCCATTTAAGGTGGATAAATTATTTTTTATGATATCTAAATTATTTGCTGTTTTTAGTGATCCGAATATATGTGATAAACCTGAGCAAATCAGAAACATCTAGGTCCATGTGTTTAACTTTTATAAATTTTAAATAATATAATATCTAAACATGATCTTTTCAGCTACAAACTGCAGAGGCTTACTTCAGCGACTATAATCATTAAAAGTAATGGATAAAGCTGGTCAGTAACTAAATTGATCACATCTCCCTGAAGGCCAAAAACCTAGAAGATGACAAAAGAGCTCAACATTTTCCAGCTGCTGAGGGGTAAAAGCTTTCAACATTTGGATGTATGCAGGCGTCTTATTTTCCCAGGATTTCAAAGTCCACATGCAGGCTGCTGTTCAGCTATTATAAATGAGTAATTCAAGTAGGGCATGACTGCTTCTTATATTAACCTGATAAAGATGTTTCACTCTAAATGCATCAACAGTTGTGTTAAGTCATCCCTTTCACAGGCTGGCTGAGGCTTACTTATGCCATGCTTTGTTAACAACAAATCCAATAAAAAAGTTTTCTTCACTTCTGCATTTGTTATTCTAAGGCTAAAAATCAAGTTCTACTTAATAATTAACTCCAAGCTTATCCACATAAATAAAATTCAATCTAATAATCCCAATATCTAAATTTTTAAAATTTGTCTTAGAAAACAAAGCAGCAATAACAATCCAATATCTTATATTCTACAGTCATTTAAAATTTTTAAATATGATTCCCTAATTAAACTTATCTGAATATTCTGAAATACTGTAGAGGAAAAACTACCTTACCACAAATATGTACCAAATACTTTTTAACAACAATTATACATTTTTTACTTTTATGGGAATATTGTCTTCAACTAATAATAATTACCATTTAAAACAAAAGAATGTAAGCTAATTGAAAATATTTGCAATGCTAAAATAAGAATTTTCCACTCATGTGCAATTCTTTATCACTCCAGGCTTAAATATCAATCCTTCCTTGACAGACCTTTCTAATATCATTCAGTCCTCCCTTCTTCCCTTCAAATTAATCTCTTTTTCCTCTATTTTTGGATAGCAAAACTTCTCTCCCAATCAATTATATCATTTGTGAAAACCAAATTAGAATTAGTTGTATGTGTACATAGACCAGGGCCCTGTACTGAGTAACTTTCTATACCAGCCTCTAGAATGCAGCTAGCAGCCAATAAATAAAATTAAATAGAATTCAATGAATTGAATCATAAATTATTTATGGTCTGAAATCTCCATAGCCTGTGCTCTTTCATGTAATGGTGAAGAATATGAGTTCTATATTCAAACTGCCTATGTTCTATGTAAAATGCTTAGAATAATTCCTGGCACGTAGAAAGAACTATTAGTATTATTAGATCTATTGCCTCTATTACCCTAAAGAAAACTTGGTTCTTGTTGCTTTGTTCCTCATTTCAGTAAAAGGCATTCCATTGTCCACCCAGCTCTTCAAATACACACAGTGGGTGCTTGCCTACTGTGCTCTTTCCTTTGGCCAACATATTCAATTAATCACCTCCTGTAATTCCAACCCATTAATGTCCCACAAATCTGTGTACTTCTTTCCACTGACATTACCATTTTTTCACTGCAATATATTCCTAACTTTTCTCATGGCCTCCTGTCGTTTATCCTCATCCACACTACTGCCTATGTTAGTTTCTAAAGCACAAATATAAAAAAAGCCTTTTAACTATTCCCTTTGACACTCAGTCCAAACCCTTTAAAATGACTTTCAAGGCCCTTTATAATCTGAGGGAGCTTTCTTATCTTATCAGGCACAAACTATTACCATTGATCCCATCCCATTCAAAGCTTCAATTACACAGAAATTATTTACAGTTTAGCCAAACTTGACCAATTGTTTCTTCTCCAACCCTTAATTAAGGACTCATCTTAGACATGACTTATTCCAGGAATCCTTTTCCAATTCGCAAAGACTGGGTTAAGGATTTCTTTCAATGTGAACTCATAATACCTTGTTTTGTGGCATTCTTTGAACTACATTTTAAATGTCTACTTACCTGTATGTCTCTGTCAATGAACTACATATAAGCTCATTAACAAGAGTTAAAAGGGTCTTGTTCATCTTTATATCATAAGGTTCCAGCACCAAGAAAATATGTGTTGAATGAATAAAGGAAACTACATGGTCACCTGAAAACAGCCATTTAAAGTAATATACATAAAAAAAGAACTCCAGACAACAAGAGTCAGTCTTACCTCCTCCACTCACCAGATGCTTAACTCTAATGACACTTGCCCAAATAAAATGTTTGCCTTTTCTTTTCTTTTGGACTAGAAATGATATTGAAAGTCTCCCACTCAAAATATATGTATTTTTCTACACAGGATAAGTCATTATAACAAATCTTGTTTCTAGGATAACTGATGACTAATGATTTAACAATATCAAACTGATTTTTTAAAAACTTACCAGTAACTTACTTTAATATTGCCTGTTCCTCCTTCACTCTTTCCTCTCCATTCAGTGGCTATTTATCACCCTGTCAGAGGTGATATATTTTGGCCTGGTCACCTTCTTTCTTCCTGAAAAGATTATTCACTAAGCTCTGCTTGTTCTTCATCAACTACAGCTCATTATTTCAGAAATTCTCATGCCCACATAGAAATGAATCGTCTTTAGATTCTTGACTTTTCCTTTGTCTCTGTCAACCCTTATCCAGCTACCCCAAGGAAATGTTCTATTTCTCAACTTGAGCCCAAAGTAACACTAACCATAGCTAATAATTCTAAATAAAGCCCAAATCAAGAAGAGAGGAACTGACTGGAAGTGAGGGCAAAAACAAAAAAGAGTGGCAATATCATCAACGTCTAATGTCCTATTATAGATACGCTGATAAATACCTAGATAGTGTCTCTACAGAAGTATATATTGCATTCTCCCAACTAAACCTATTTTACCTGAAGTAGATAATTTTAGATATTATTCAAATTTACTATTGTTCTTAACTCTCCCTGTAAGATTATTATCTAGACTATTAACTTCTACTAGTTTCCATTAAGAATTTGGAATATTTCAACTTCATCAAAGGTTTAACAAAAAAAGATCTCATAAGTTGACCTTGATTTCTTTTTCTCTTTCTTTCTCTTTCATTCATTCATTCATTCATTCATTCATTCATTCATTTATAGAGGCAAGGGCCTCACTATGTTGTCCAGGCTGGTCTCAAACTCCTGGACTCGTGATCTTTCCACCTCAGCCTCCTAAAGTGTTGAGATTACAGGCATGAACTACCACACCCAGCTGAACTTGGAGTTTAACTACGACAATCAATATCTTTGTTCCTATGTCAAAATACATGCAAATAGTCAAAGAACTATTTTTCAAGTGAATATCTGGATCCTGGATCATAAGTCATTGAAGGTTCTTTTTTTTTGTACTATCCGAGGTAGCTGACTAATGATAAAATTCCAACTATGCATCAAAAAGAAGACACATTTTATTTATCATTAGAAAACAATTATCAGAAAAATAAAGTTATTTTAAACATTTTAGTCACTAGACTAAAACTATTCAAAGAGAAATGCAAATTACGATTATCTTAAAATTTGGTATTTTATTCATATACACACTGAGATCCCTCCTACCTGCACCCCAAAGCATCTTCAAAAATTGAGCTATAGACTCTGTGACTTTCAGGATACATGTATTCTTTAAAAATGAAATTTTATTTCATTATTAAAGGTTATATAAGAATTGGCAAGAATACTATGTGTGAGCCAAATAACCATAATGATCTCTAAATGATTGGTTGAAAATAAGTAATTTTGGAGAAGAAATATTTTTTAATGTCTATTATGTTTGCAGAAAATATCAAAAAACAAAGAAGAGTAAAAGTATGACTGGTAGTTGACCCATAATCCCATTAAGCACTGCTAATTACTATTAAAAGTAACTTTTTACAAATACATATATATATATATATATGCATGCATATATTCATATGTATATATTGAAGAAATTTTACAAAACTGGAATCTTATATGTAGGTTTATACTTTTATTTTCTCACACAAGCTTTTAATATGAACATTTTCTTTTGACATCAAATACTTCCTACTGGCTAATTTCAAAGATATCCTTCTATGAATATACTGTTTTATCAGGTAACTTACCTACTAATAGACAACAAAGATAATTTGTGATTATCATAAATAAGTTGACATAAATACCCTTATACTTTAAATATAAGTCTTTCAAATGCATCTTGGATTACTCACTTGGGATATAGTTTTAGAACTGGGATTATAAAAGATAACCACCCTTAAATTCTTCATACATTTTGCTAAATTGGTTTTTAGAGACTCTGTACTAATTCATATACCTGCCAGACTTTTATGGAAGTACTCCTCTCATTATAAATTCCTCACTTTTGTTTTATCATGTAGTAAACATTTATCAATTTCACAGGTAAAAAAATGTTCCTTAGTGTTTTAATATCGATTTCTTTGACTACTTGTTAATTTGAATTTTTGATGTGTTTTTGATCATTTGTGCTTCTTACTTTTGTCCCCTTTGGCCATTTTTCTATGGTGTATTTGTATTTTTATTATTTATCTACAATTGAGTTTTATACAACTTTGGCTATCATATTTTTTCAGATAGATATTTTCACAATATTTCAGATTTTATCTTTTAGTGGAAATTAGATGTCATTTTTAGATTCAAAGAAAGACTTCTGATAGTTTAAATAATACTATATTAAGTGTTTTATTCTCATAAAAAATAGAATAAATTAACTACTAAAATTAAAATATCATAATCAACAGAATGTTACTTTGGTGAGGCTTGGAAACTCTACTTTCATGTGTGTAGATAGCTACATATATCCATCTATCATAGATCATATCATAACTCATCATAGATAAGGAGAGGTATCTATCTATCTATACAGTATGGAGATATATATACACACACACACACACACACACATATATCTCCTTAATACCTAAAGCAACACCTAATCTACAATAGATAACTCAAATATTTGCCATACAAAAAAAGTATTTATAAGTTAGAACACATTATTTACTTAACTAAAACAAGATTAGAATATTTTATTTATTTATTTCATTAACAAAGCCTAAAACAAAACCAAAATGAGCCTTAATCTGGCAAGTTTCAGGTACTGGCAAAGCAGCTGGCTGAAAGGAACTTAGTACAGCAATATTTGAAAAGTAAAACTCAAGTTAAGGTCGACAGAATTAGCCCAGAATTATCAACAATCAATATTTCCTTTGTCTTTAAGAAACTGTTACTTCACTACTGCCCTCTGCTGGTAGTATCATTTCCCTTTAATTCTCCCACCATACACTAAACCTTCATAAAATTATTTCTGATCTGCCTCTATATTTAAACCACCCATAGCTAAAAATATCCTAGCCATCTGGAATTAAGTAAGGCTTTTACGAAATAAATTCTGCTTCAATGTAGAACTCTACATTGTTAAAAGCACACGCTTTCAGGTTACCTGATTCTGACTCTATGTTACTCTGCACCTTTCATTGCCTTTACACTATTTTACAAATCAGTAAATTATAGATAACTGATAGCAAAGCAAAGTAATTCTTGACTGACGGTGGGCAAATTCTGTCAGGTAGAAGTTCAATTGATCTCATTTCCCCATTAAGGAAAAAGCCAGTTTGTTCATTTCCAAATCTATTTTAATATTACTGATCAACAAATGCCTCTGTTTTTTAAATTCTCCTTTGATCTAGTTGTAACATATGCCTGGTTCTCTCATTAATGATGAGTTAAATAAAATCTTTAGCACTTGTCTAACTTATATATCTATATGAGAGTTATGATTTTACATTTAAAAATTATTCTTTAACAGACTGAAGCCAGACTACATTTTTCCCCATAGAGCAATTCAGAAATGAAATATGTACCTGCAAACAATAGGGCTATGCCCAAATGGCAAAAATAATTTCCTTTGGACCAGCCTATATTTACTGAATACCTATCATACACTAGTTATGGTTCCCTGCCATTAGGAACTCCCAACTTCATGGGGAAGGAATCCTATAAACAGTTAAGACTATTTGCAGCAGGATACAGCAAAAGTGCTATGGTTGTGCTTAGAAGGGAGTAATTAATTGGGAAGGGAGGGGAGAAGAAAGGGATGGGGAGGAGGAAGGGCAAAAGTCAGAGGCAGGTGAAAATAAAACAGATATATCCTCAGTAAAACACTTAAACTCTCACATATTAACAGACAACTGAGTCTCACTTGCAAAACAATGCAATGGTATAAGAATGATTCCCATGTATACTGGACTGAATAAAAGGAATGCAAAGGCTGTCAGTAGAATGAGGTTTTTTCTAGACGGGATAGAACAACTAGGAGAAGGGGCAGGTAGGAAAGACTGATGTGCATTTCACCCCTAAGTGTTTTGTAAAGCAACTCCTATGGGTTCACTACAGCTTCTACTCCTCTTTTGGCCTATATGAAAGCTACTATACAGCCAACTTCAAAATCTGCACAGGATCACAAGGTTAATGTCACTGGATCTTAAACACAAAAGCTATGAGTTGCAAAAATAAAAACTCACATAGAAAACATATATTATATTCTAAGTAGAAAATAAAGCAATAATGGTACCTTTTTGATCCATATAAAACATACTTTAAACAAATTATGAGACAGTCCATATTTTCTAGTGAAGTTCACCTGCAGCCCAGTATACAATCCAAATACTTTTTGTATATTAATTTACTATGAAAGGCACGAGGCACATCCCCCATATATCTCCCAACTTCCTGAGACCAGCACAAACACATTCCTCCGTATTTCTCTCAAACTTCAGAAAAACACCACCTAGGAAATCCCCGATAAGGACACAGCGGGAACCAATAAAAAATGCTAAATGTGCTGTAACCGAGAGAATTACCTTGTTCCCCGTAACTTTACATATCCTGTTTACATCGGGCTATAAAAAGCAAGCACTCGCATTGTTCGGGGCCCTCTTGTATGCTGTGGAATGGAGGGACCAAGTTCGAACTTGCAGTAAAGATCCTTGCTGCTTGGCTTTGACTCTGGACTCTGGTGGTCTTCTTTGGGGAACAAACGCTCTGGGCATAACAGCTGGGGGCTCGTCCGGGATTCCCCAAGCCCAACAGACCCCTGGTCAACGGATCTACTAAGATCGATCTACTGATAGGTGAGCCGGCTTGTCTCCGTTTGTCTGTCTGTGTCTGTTCTGAATCTGAATCTGTGACGCGCGAGGTCTGAAACTGGAGCTGGCACAGTCCTGGCGGACGCACTACAGGACGGCCAGTGGAGACCAGTGGGAGACGTCCCCTGACTCTCGTCTGATCTAGATTGCGATCCGAGCTGCCGGAGCACGATCGCCATCCGAGCGGCTAACTCTGACCCGGGCTTCTGGTGCGCGCTTGCGATCTGAGCTGCCGGAGCGCGATGGCGATCCGAGCGGCTAACTCTGATCCGGGCTTCCGGTGCGCGCTTACGATCCGAGCTGCC
>NW_012108365.1:0-1640 GCF_000951045.1 Mandrillus leucophaeus
AATCAATTCCTTGGTGGATTAATAATTTATTGTAATATGAGTAACTCTCCTAAAACAAGTAGGCCATTTTGTGCTTCCTTCACCCACAGTTTTTGCCACACGCAGAGCAGAATTAGATTGAAGTCAACGGTTTTGCCTGGATTTTGAAAAGTCCAAAATATATTGGGAAGTATCCCGGGGTGGGTGAGGGAAGAGAGGGAGGAAGGCTTTGAGAGCTAGAAGAGAAAGGGTGGAGAGCTTTCTGGACTAAGAAGGAGACAGAGGTCTGTGGGCCTCAAAAGCAGTGGGGAGCCTTGTACCTGTACTACGATGGTGCCCTAAGCAGGTGACAAGATATTATAGAAGGTAGATGGCTGCATAGTGTCTCTAGGGAAGTAGGACTCTAAGCATTAGCCTTCCCAACCTTGGCAAAGGTTTCCGCATCTCTCTAAATGCCATGCAAAGACAGAGGGCCTACTTCTAACTGGGACTAGGAAGAGATCAGCAGCAACCACGACAGCTTGGAAGTGAAAGCCTACTCCTTTATTTTCTAAACACCAGGCAAACTGAGAGCTACTTTTTTTTTTTTTTTTTTAGACAGAGTTTCGCTCCTGTTGCCCGGGCTGGAGTACGGTGGTGCAATCTCGGCTCACTGCAACCTCTGCCTCCCGGGTTCAAGTAATTCTCCTGCCTCAGCCTCCTGAGTAGCTGGGATTACAGGCGCATGCTACCATGCCCAGATAATTTTTGTATTTTTTAGTGGAGATGGGGTTTCACTGTGTTAGCTAGGATGGTCTCGATCTCCTGACCTTGTGATCCGCTTGCCTTGGCTTCCCTAAGTGCTGGGATTACAGGTGTGAGCCACCGCACCTGGCCAAGAGCTACTTTATTTATCAGTCACTATAGGCATAGTGCCTGTGTTTTCAAGCTTTCTAAGAGCCTCTGAAAATATTTGAGACCCAGAAAAAAATGATTGGCCCCAAGATATGAAAATAAAGTAGCAAAATTAATCAAAATTAATCAATGTTTAAGCATCTGTAAAATGCAGTCTGGCATCAACTATAACTCAACTGTTAAATAATGATGTTTAAACCTCAAGAACCAAATGAGTAACTTATTTATAACAAAATTCAAAATCTATACAAGTTATAAAAATTCTTTCAAAAATTTTACAGCAGAAAGCACAGATAATGTGCTTTGCTTTTAATATCTTTAATATGATATGGAATGAAGCTCTCACAAGTAAAAGTGAAAGCCAGGCAGGGCGGCATACCTGTAGCCCCAGCCACTTGGGAGGCTGAGGCAGGAGGATTGCTTAAGCCCAGGAGTTCAGAGTTATAGCACCCGATGATTGCACCTATGAATAGCCACTGCTCTCTACCTTGGGCAACATAGTGAGACCCTATTTTTTTTTTTTTTTTAGACAGAATCTCGCTCTGCCACCCAGGCTGGAGTGCAGTGGCTTGATCTCAGCTCACTGCAACCTCTGCCTCCTGGGTTCAAGCTATTCTCCTGCCTCAGCCTCCCGAGTAGCTGGTACTACAGGTGTGCAACACCATGCCCAGCTAATTTTTGTATTTTAGGTAGGTAGAGACAGGGTTTCACCATGTTGGCCAGTCTGGCCTCGAACTCCTGATCTCAAGTGATCTGCCTGCCTTGGC
>NW_012108366.1:0-903 GCF_000951045.1 Mandrillus leucophaeus
AAAAAAAAAAAAAAGTTGCATGCTTTGACAAAACTCAAGAAATGTAAATTGCTTAAAAAGAAAAAAATTAATATA
The DNA here is from genome assembly GCF_000951045.1 of Mandrillus leucophaeus. Classification (NCBI taxonomy): domain Eukaryota; kingdom Metazoa; phylum Chordata; class Mammalia; order Primates; family Cercopithecidae; genus Mandrillus; species Mandrillus leucophaeus. The sequence continues at coordinate 76 of NW_012108366.1, forward strand.
ATTGAAACATATAGAAATAGCAGAGGATAAATTATGGGTATGATTTAATACATTCATATTTTCTACGTCAATTTTTTAAAAAAATTATAGCGTGTGTTGGGAGATAATTCTTCATGGATCTCTCATTTCTGCACATATTCTTAGCAGAGGCATTAGCAGCTCTTGTCATGACTATCTTTCCAAGGGTGTTTGCATAACAGCTTTGGAAGATGCAGATAGTGTCTCTCCCTGGAGCAAAAGGTAGATTTATTTGCAGTAAAGGATCATAAAGCTAATAGCTACCTCTCAGACAAAGGTTGGGCAGTCTTGCTTATATTCCCCTTATAGAAGTTTGGAGTTTCCCAAGCTGGAGATTCCTCTGTTGTGATACAATTCATCGGCTGTGTAGTGTCCTCTCAGGCCATTCTACATTACCTATATGGGACTTGGTGGGACAAGAACAAATGTGTGGCCTGCTGTGCTCTGAGACTCTTCTTTTCTGATACAGGAGCTTCTTGTCTTCTGCTGGCATCCAAGAAACTGTGGCAGGCTAACTTGTTAGCTTTCAAGAAGGGTAGAATCTCAGAGCCTTCAGAGTTCATGACTGTATGTGTATGTGTGTGTGTATATATATATATAAAATATTTATATGATTCTATGTTTTAACCTTTATAAAATTACCTGACCAACTACTGGTACTAATTTTATCTAACAAGAGTGATTTTACTATACTTACTAAGGTGGTATAAGGCCTTCCTATTCTTTCTCTCTCTCTCTCTCCCCCTCTCTCAGTGCTTCTTCCTCCAACCATAGTGAAAAGGCATTCAGAATACTTGATTAAGTGTTTCA
>NW_012108367.1:0-1307 GCF_000951045.1 Mandrillus leucophaeus
AAAAATCTCTGTCTCCTATTGCAGTACTCTTGAATGAAGTCTTCCTTGTCTGTATAACTTGTCCAGTGCAATTTTTCTTTTATACTTTCCATCTTATGGTGTAAAGCTTTGTCATGTTTTTCACAGGATAAGCAGCAAAGGAAAACTGTGTCATTTTAATTGCTTAAAATATATTTAGAAATATTCAATCAGAAGAGGATACAATATATAAAAAATATAAAATACACTGTAATAAATGTGTATAACTACATGTGTTCTGAGAAATAGAATATTAGCAATAATTCTTGCCACCTCTATATCCCTCCAGGAATATCCCACTCCCTGAAGTAACTGTTCTGAATTTTATATTCAACATTCCTTTAGTATTCCTTAGAGTTTTATTATATATGTATGCATCTCTAAGCAATGTTATTAAGTTACATATGCATTTGAATTTTATAAGAGCAGTTATCAGGGCGTATTTTTATGCAATATGTTTTTATGCTCAATAATATGTTTGTGAGACTCAACTATGTGAATGACTAGCCATACTGGCTTTTTATAAACGATTCTTCTGGTAAAAAATGTCATGAAGCTATGTGGTTCTTTGTAGCAGATCTCACTGTAGAGCCACTATTTCAGTGCATAGGTGCATTGAAATGGCAGCTCCCTGGTAATCAACTTTCCTTGAATTAGCACAATGGGTTATTTGAATTAGAACTCAAAAATTCTAATAGTGCTTTTCTTTTTCTCATCTTCCTGATTCTGACTGAGGGGACATCTCCCAGAAAGTCATATCTGTGGTTCTTGGTGTTACTCCTACAGCTTTCCTTCCTCTGATAATTTTGTAAGCATCTAATTCCATTCTTCAGATCCTTTTTGCTTAAATAACTAGAGAGATTTCTGTTTCTTGTAATGAATGTTAACTAACTTATTTTCTATCCTTGTTTGTTGTCTTTGATCAAGACAGCCTTAACGTTTTTCTCAGTTTGACTAGGATTTAGACAGACTTCTTCCTGACTATTAGTCCTGATCTCCCTTCTTGTAGAGCATTTACTTTAGAAAACTTGTAAATTATTTCTCTGTCCCTTTGAGATGTAAATCTTCTCCCAGGCTGTTTCCCAAGGACCTGGGAGTCATTCCTTCAAAATGTAATCCTGTACTCCGGAGGCTAAGGTGAGAGGATTGCTTGAACCCAGGAGATTGAAGCTGCGGTGACTTGTGATCACACCACTGCACTCTAACCTGGGCACTAGGGCAAGACCCTGTCTCAAAAACAAAACAAAACAAAACGAAACAGCAAAAACAACAATGAAAGAAATCAAAAC
>NW_012108368.1:0-1260 GCF_000951045.1 Mandrillus leucophaeus
AAAACAACAACAACAACAAAATAGTGGGGAAAGGATAAACTTTTCAATAAATGGTGCCAGAAAAGTTGTTTATATGGAAAAAAAAATTAGAATACTATGTACAAAATAAATTGAAGTAAATTAAAGCCCTAAAAGTGAAAAACAGAACTTTAAAAAATTCTTTATGTCCTTGAGATAGGGAAGGATTTCTTAAAATACAGAAGAAGCATACCACTAACTGATTGATAAATTTGACTGTATTAAAACTAAAATCGGTACTGGGTGTGGTGACCCACGCCTGTAATCCCAGCACTTTGAGAAGCCAAGGTGGGCTGACCACCCGAGGTCAGGAGTTTGAGACCAGCCTGGCCAACATGGTGAAACCCCATCTCTACTAAAAATACAAAAATTAGCCAGGCGCCTGTAATCCCAGCTACTTGGGAGGCTGAGGTAGGAGAACTGCACAAACCCAGGAGGCCGAGGTTGCAGTGAGCCGAGATTGTGCCACTGCACTCCAGCCTGGGAGACAAAGCAAGACTCTGTCTCAAGAAAAATAAATAAATACATAATAAAAATACAAAAATTAGCCAGGCATGGTGGAGATGAGGTTAGAGAAATACTGGGATGGGAAGCATGCAGATCATATAGGGCATTTTAGCTTATGACAACTTTGGAGTTGGATGATAAACCATTGGAAAGTTTTGTGTAGAGGAGTAATGTGATTTCACTTACGTTTTAGAAGGATCACTCTGGCTGCTGTATTCAGACTAGACTGAAGTTGCAAGGAGGCTATTAAAATAGCCTTTAGGGCCAGGTGCCACTTTGGGAGGCCGAGGCGGGCGGTTGAGGTCAGGAGTTTGAGACCAGCCTGGCCAACATGGCAAAATCCGTCTCTACTTAAAGTACAAAAATTAGGCCAGGCACGGTGGTTCACGCCTGTAATCCCAGCACTTTGGGAGGCCGAGGCAGACGGATCACGAGGTCAGGAGATCAAGACCATGCTGGCTAACACGGTGAAACCCTGCCTCTACTAAAAATACAAAAAAATTAGCCAGGTGTGGTTGCAGACGGCTGTAGTCCCAGATACTCGGGAGGCTGAGGCAGGAGAATGGCGTGAACCAGGGAGGCGGAGCTTGCAGTGAGCCGAGATTTTGTCACTGCACTCCAGCCTGGGCAACAAAACGAGACTCCATCTCAAAAAAAATAAAAAATAAAAATATACAAAAGTTAGCTGGGCGTGGTGGCGGGCGCCTGTAATCCCAGCCACTTGGGAGGCTGAGG
>NW_012108369.1:0-1245 GCF_000951045.1 Mandrillus leucophaeus
AGAGAGAGAGAGAGAGCGAGAGAAAGAGAGAGAGAATGCGCTGTGGCTCTAAACTTGGCCTCCTGCTAGCGCCTGACTGATGGAGGAGCTGGCAGCTTTTGCAAAAGCACTTGTGAAGGTGAGGATACCTCTCTCTAGGAGGCGATGGCATTTCCTCATCTTAGAAAACAGCAGCGGATACTGGCTTCCTGTCTCTAACCGTGACCTCACAGTGCACATTGTGAACTCTCAGCCCCACTGCGGGCAGAGCTGTACCATGGCAGTAGATTGTACTGGCGTCCGCTTACCTGCTGTGAGTCCACTGGCAGGCTCCTGGAAGCTAGCCTTCGCCCTTGCTCTTTCATTGGCACTCCCTGCATTAATTTAGGAAAAGAGCCTGCAGGTAGGCAAAGGGCCAGAGCACCCCTCAATCCCAAGGAATGTGAAAGAGAAAGATGCACTTGAAGTGAGTGGGGATGTGCGGGGGGATGGGGCGGGCAAGAAAACACGTATCATCAGATAAGAAACTAAAAAAAAAAAAACTAGTTTTGAATTTCTAAATTCAAAACTAGCTTTTCGTCTTTCCATGGAGTTTTCCTGGCTGGCATTACTGGCAGAAATGAGCTGGCTAGGATTTCATGGAACTAGCAAGCTTTCTCCAGTTTACCCACATTTCCATCAAATGCTGAGTTATAAGGTAAACCTAACACTAAATAATACTTCTTCACAGTCAAATGACTTCAGGATTCTCAGCCTCTTTCCATGCATTCTAACGATGTGTAATGAGGACCCACTACACACCAGTCCTTGACTTTGTCCCTGGAATACAAAGTGAAGTAAGAAATGGCGTCTGTTCTTAGAGAGCACCATGGTGCATCACTCAAGTTATTCTCCAAGTTACCACTTTATGTGTTTTCCAAAAACTAAGGACTTTTCCAAATGAAAGAAAGCACCTGAAAACCTATAATTATCATTTCCAAGAATTTTTGACTACAGTTTAAGACAGATCCTTCATTTTGAAAGAAAAATAAATAATCGGATTTTTACTGTTATTAAGGTGTGCTTTCTTTGTCAGGATTCCCATAATGAAGGTGTCTGTTTATACTGTGTCTATACTATCTAGTGTTTTTGTGTGTGTGTGTGTGTTTTTTTTGTTTTTTTTTTTTTTTTTGAGACAAAGTTTTGCTCTTGTCGCCCAAGCTGGAGTGCAATGGCGCGATCTCGACTCACTGCAACCTCTGCCTCCCGGGTTCAAGCGATTCTCCT
>NW_012108370.1:0-1370 GCF_000951045.1 Mandrillus leucophaeus
AGAATCGCTTGAACTTAGGAGGCAGAGGTTGCAGTGAGCTGAGATCATGCCACTGCACTCTAGCCTGGGTGACAGAGTGAGACTGTCTCAAAAACAAAAAAAAAAGGAAACATAGAAAATAGTATGTAAATATTCTCAATCTTCTTAATAACTGAAGTTTAGATGTAGGTTAAAATGGGGTAGTTTTTTGCAAACTTTTTTTTAATTTTTAATTTTTATTTATTTATTTTTTTAGACAGCACCTCACTCACTCTGTCACCGAGGCTGGAGCGCAGTGGCATGATCATGGCTCACTGCAACCTTGACCTCCCAGGCTCAAGCAATCCTCCCGTCTCAGCCTCCCTCCCAAGTAGCTGGGACTGCAGGTGCATGCCACCATGCCTGGCTAATTTTTTTTGTATGTTTTGTAGAGATGGAGTTGCCCAGGCTGGCCTCAAACTCCGGCTCAAGCGATCCACGTGCCTCTGCCTCCCAAAATGATGCGGTTACAGGTGAGAGCCCCTGCACCCGGTTGTGAATTTAGTTTTTTATGATAATAAAAGAAAAGCTAGAATAGTTGTAGAGAAATAAGAATGTAATGTTATGTCCTTACAAATAAATAGAAGGTCTTTGGACAGTATTTTGGCAATGTCAACCAATAGTCTTTAAAATGTTCATAATATTTGACAGGAATTGCCCTTCTAGGAACTTATGTAAAGGAAATAATCAAAGACACAGATGAAGATCTATATATAAGAATTCTCATAGCATATATATTTTCTTGGGGAAAAAAGCAATTTTACAGTCCAATAAGAGAAAAGTGGGTGACTTATTAAGCCATATCAATATGTTTGTTTGTTTATTTTGATCAATACCTTTGCCATAATGACTTTGAAGAATATTTAACGATAATGTATGCTTATGACATAATGGTGAAAAAATGGGATACAAGCTATATGTGGGCTAGAGAATCTCAATTTAGTGACACAAAAATAAAGAAACATTTAATTTACCTACTAAAAAGTATTTATTGGATACTTTGAGGCTTGAGAAGTTCCTCTAACTATAATAATATATTGATTTAAAACATTATGATATGTAACATTAGTAGCATAGTTATTTAAAAATGTAATAATTTTAAAGAATGTATGGATCAATTAAGCACATACATCTGAATTTTAGAAATGTTAGTATGTTATAAAAACAGAAAAATGTTTCCGGGCACGGTGGCTCATGCTTGTAATCCCAGCACTTTGGGAGGCTGAGATGGGTGGATCACCTGAGGTCAGGAGTTCAAGACCATCCTGGCCAACATGGTGAAACCCCGTTTCTACTAAAAATGCAAAAGAATTAGCCGGGTGTGCTGGTAGGTGCTTGTAATCCAGCTACTC
>NW_012108371.1:0-1359 GCF_000951045.1 Mandrillus leucophaeus
TTGCCCAGGTTGGAGTGCAGGCTAATTTTTATATTTTCAGTAGAGATGGGGTTTTACCATGTTGGCCAGGCTGGTCTCAAACTCCTGACCTCGAGTGATCTGCCCACCTTGACCTCCCATAGTGCTGGGGTTACAGGCATGAGCCACCATGCCTGACTTAATAGACTAGCTTTAAAAAAACCTAAAACCCGGCCGGGCGCGGTGGCTCACGCCTGTAATCCCAGCACTTTGGAAGGCCGAGGTGGGCGGATCACAAGGTCAGGAGATCGAAACCATGGTGAAACCCCGTCTCTACTAAAAAAAAATACAAAAAATGAGCTGGGCGCAGTGGCGGGCGCCTGTAGTCCCAGCTACTTGGGAGGCTGAGGCAGGAAGGCTGAGGCCAGAGAATGGCGTGAACCCGGGAGGCGGAGCTTGCAGTGAGCCGAGATTGCGCCACTGCACTCCAGCCTGGGCGACAGAGCAAGACTCCGTCTCAAAAAAACAAAAAAAAAACAAAAAAAAAACCTAAAACCCAGTCTTGACTGGATTAAATTGATCTTCCTGACAGAAAAAAATGAAATTCTCTCTTGGAGAACTATAAGACGAACCAGAGCCTTATAAGTTTTCATACACAGTGTCTAGCATCCAGTCAAAACTTAACAGGCATAGAAGAATAACAAAAAATAAGAGGAGAAACAGACAACAGAAGCAGACCCATAAATAATACAAGCGTCTTAGTCTGTGCTGCTATAACAAAATACTGTAAACTGGGTAGCTTATAAGCAATGCAAATTTAGTATCTTTAGTAAAAAGGCTATAATTAGCTCTAAAGCAAGCTGAGAAATGTAATCTATACCTGGATGACCATGTGCCCAGTTAAAATTCTGTTATGGAAGAAGAGGTAAAAAGTTTTAAGAGATTGATTAATAGTTTGCCACAAATCTTTTTAAATTAAAATGACTAACTTTCTATTATGTGTATTTTGATATGCAGTTTTGTCATTTGGTCTTAAAGTCATCTACCTTGCCAAAGACACATTATTTCTTATAATTATTAAATAGATTATTTTGAATTGTCTATGTAGATTATCATAATCATCTATAAATAATGTCAATTTTGTTTCCTCCTTTCCAAATTCTATGCCTTTCTTTCTTTTACTAAGCTGGCTAGAACCACAAATACAACACTGAGTAGAAGTGAATAGTAGCCATCTTTGGCTTGTTTCTAATTTTAAAGAAAATCCCTTTAATGTTTGTTCATCAAGAATGATGCTTGCCGCCAGGTGTGGTGGCTCACGCCTGTAATCCCAGCACTTTGGGAGGCTGAGGCGGGTGGATCACGAGGTCAGGAGAAGGAGACCATCCTGGCTAACACAGT
>NW_012108372.1:0-1121 GCF_000951045.1 Mandrillus leucophaeus
TTTTTTTTTTTTTTTTTTTTTTTTTTGAGACGGAGTCTCACTCTGTCACCTACGCTGGAGTGCAGTGGCGTGATCTCAGCTCACTGCAACCTCTGCCTCCTGGGTTCAAGCAATTCTCCTGCCTCAGCCTCCTGAGTAGCTGGGATTACAGGTGCGTGCCACCATACCCGGCTAATTTTTGTATTTTTAATAGAGACAGGGTTTCACTGTGTTGGTCAGGTTGGTCTTAAACTCCTGACCTCATGATTCGCCCGCCTCAACCTCCCAAAGTTCTGGGATTACAGGAATGAGCCACCACGCCCGGCCCAATACCTCAGTCTTAATAACTGATAGAACAAACAGAAAATCAGCAAAGACATAGAAGGCTAAACGATAGTGTCAGCCACCTTGACACCTATAGGAAACTCCATCTAACAACAGCACAATACACATTCTTGTCAAATGGTCCCAGAACATTCTCCAAAACAGACCATTACTAGATTATAAAACAAGTCTCAATGAATTTAAAAGGACTGAAATCATACCAGTTATGTTCTCTAACCACAATAGAATTAAATTAGAAATGAACAATAGAAAATTCGGGGAATCTGCAAATATTTGCAAATTAAACAACACATATGTAAATAATCCATGGGTTATAGACTAAATCACAAGGGAAACTAGGAAATGTTTTGAACTGAATGGAAACAAAGATATGATATATCAAAATGTATGAGAGGCAGCTGAAACTGTGATTGGAGGGAAGTGCCAAACTTTAGATGTCTATATTAGAAAAGAATATAGGTCAAATCAATAACCTAAGTTTCTACCTTAAGAAACTAGGGGCCGGGCATGGTGGCTCACGCCTGTAATCCCAGCACTTTGGGAGGCTGAGGTGGGTGGATCAGTTGAGGTCAGGAGTTCTAGACCAAGGTTTCACTCTTGTTGCCTAGGCTGGAGTGCAATGGCATGATCTCGGCTCACTGCAACCTCTGCCTCCCAGATTCAAGTGATTCTCCTGCCTCAGCTGCTCAATTAGCTGGGATTACAGGTGCCCACCACCACGCCTGCCTAATTTTTTTGTATTTTTAGTAGAGACAGGGTTTCACCATATTGGCCAGGCTGGTCTTGAACTCCTGACC
>NW_012108373.1:0-1174 GCF_000951045.1 Mandrillus leucophaeus
CTCATGTATGACCTATGGGTACTGACATTATCATTATGCCAATACATTCTACAAAGGTGGTATTATTTTTAAAAATTATCTGTTCTCAAGAATATAAACTGAAGTCTTTCATAGAAAATGTCATATACATGACACAAAATAAAGTTCTAGGAATGGTCTTTTTACTGAGGCAAAACAAATTTTATTACGATTCCTTAGAATTCTTTTTTTTTTTTCACTTGGAAACAAGGCATTTCATGGAATGTTATATGAGAAAAAAATCTGAAATTTGTCTTTTTTTTTTTTTTTTTTTTTTTGCTAGAAAGGCACTTAAGATACTGTACTTTCTTCTAGAGAAAAACCTAATGTGGGAAATATTAGGTGTACATTTTGAGAAGAACTCTCAGAGCATCACTCTGTATTACTTCTGGAAATTTTTGACTGCTCTTTGGGGTTGGGTGGATACGGATAAAACCACTACTTCAAATGCAGCCTGATTTAAAATGTGAACTACTGAAAAAAAATCTTGTTAATGGTAACATCATCCACATGTTTTACCCAAGGTTTGAAATTATTCTCTATTACAGTTGGGCAATTTATAAATCCTGTCCAAGAGGCACTACATTTTAGAGAGGTCTATGAATACTATCATTTTAAAGGTCTCTTTATTTTATTTATTTTTTAAGACAGAGTCTCGCTCTGTTACCCAGGCTGGAGTGCAGTGGCTGATCTCGGCTCACTGCAACCTCCGCCTCCTGGTCTCAAGCAATTCTCCTGCCTCAGCCTCTTGAGTAGCTGGGATTACAGGCGCCCACTACAACACCTGGCTAATTTTTTTGTATTTTTAGTAGAGATGGGGTTTCGCCACGTTGGCCAGGATGCTCTTGAACTCCTGACCTCTTGTGATCCGGCCACCTTGGCCTTCTAAAGTGCTGGGATTACAGGCGTGAGCCACCATGCCTGGCCTTCTTTATTTTAAATTAATGGAATTTTGGACGGGCACGGTGGCTCATGCCTGTAATCCCAGCACTTTGGGAGGCCGAAGTGGGCGGATCACCTGAGGTCAGGAGTTTGAGACCAGCCTGACCGACAAGGTGAAACTCCATCTGTACTAAAACTACAAAATCAGCTGGGCGTGGTGTCACACACTTGTAATCCCAGCTGCTTGGGAGGCTGAGGCAGGAGAATCGCTTGA
>NW_012108374.1:0-906 GCF_000951045.1 Mandrillus leucophaeus
TCACTGCTCACTACAAATTCTGTGTCCCGGGTTCAAGTGATCCTCCCATCTCAGCCTCCCAAGTAGCTGGGACTACAGGCCTGCACCACCACGCCCGGCTAATTTTTGTATTTTTAGTAGAGATGGGGTTTCACTATGTTTGGCCACGATGGTCTCAGAACTCCTGATCTCAGATCCACCCCCCGCCTCAGCCTCCCAAAGTGCTGGGACTACAGGCGCCCGCCACCACACCTGGCTAATTTTTATATTTTTAGTAGAGACGGGGTTTCACTATGTTTGGCCAGGATGGTCTCAGAACTCCTGATCTCAGGTCATCCGCCCGCCTCGGCCTCCCAAAGTGCTGGAATTACAGGCGTGAGCCACCGCGCCCGGCCGATGATATTTTCTAAAAGGACACCTGTGTTGCTCTAGCATGCGAAGTTTTCTGGAAGAACATGGAAAAACTTGTTAAGAGTGGTTACATCCAGAGAGGATTAGTCCTTTGGAATAAGAGGAAGATGTTTACTTTTATATATTTCCATATAATTAATTTTTTAACCATGAGTATGTATTGCTTTATTTTTCTGAGATAGAGTCTTGCTTTGTTGCTCAGGCTGGAGAGTAGTGGTGCAATCTCCGCTCACCACAACCTCAGCCTCCCAGGTTCAAGCGATTCTCATGCCTCAGCCTCCTGAGTAGCTGGGACTATAGGCATGCAGCATCATGCTCAGCTAATTTTTTATGTATATTTAGTAGAGACAGGGTTTTGCCATATTGGCCAGCCTGGTCTCAAACTCCTGGGCTCAAGTGATCTGCCCACCTCAGCATCCCAAAGTGCTGGGATTTTGGGTGTGTGCCACCATACCTAGCATGTATTTTTTTTTTTTTTTTTTTATACAACACTCAATACGGTCAGTTTCCTCCAGG
>NW_012108375.1:0-610 GCF_000951045.1 Mandrillus leucophaeus
TTTTTTGAGATGGAGTCTCACTCTGTTGCCCAGGCTGGAGTGCAGTGGTGTGATCTCAGCTCACCGCAACTTCCACCTCCCAGGTTCCAGGTTCCAGCCATTCTCCTGCTTTAGCCTCTCGAGTAGCTGGGATTACAGGCATGTGCCACCATGCCCGGCTTTTATATATATATATATATATATATATATATTTAGTAGAGATGTGGTTTCACCATGTTGGCCAGGCTGGTCTTGAACTCCCTACCTCAGGTGATCTGCTTGTCTTGACCTCCCAAAGTGCTGGGATTACAGGCGTGAGCCAAGTGCTGGGATACAGACAAGACCCATCATGCCCAGCTTCAATTATGTGAATTCTTTTTTTTTTTTTTTTTTGAGACAGAATTTCACTCTTGTAGCCCAGGCTAGAGTGCAGTGGCATGATCTCAGCTCACTGCAACCTCCGCCTCCCAGGTTCAAGTGATTCTCCTGCCTCAGCCTCCCAGGTAGCTGGTATTACGGGCGCTCGCCACCACGCCCAGCTGATTTTTGTATTTTTAGTAGAGATGGGGTTTCACCATGTTGGTCAGGCTGGTCTCAAACTCCTGACCTCAGGTGATCCACCCACCTCGGC
>NW_012108375.1:660-10207 GCF_000951045.1 Mandrillus leucophaeus
GCCCGCCACCACGCCTGGCTAGTTTTTTGTATTTTTTTTAGTAGAGACGGGGTTTCACCGTGTTAGCCAGGATGGTCTCGATCTCCTCACCTCGTGATCCGCCCGTCTCTGCCTCCCAAAGTGCTATAGTGTTGCTAAGGATGAGTCTGTTATCAGCATTCACAGCATTATCAGCAACCAGATTTTTCTCTATACAGGATTTTAGAATTCACTAAAAAGCATCTGAAGTTTTTTTTGTTTTGTTTTGGTTGGGGTGGGTGAGGGAGAGAAGAGGAAAGGCTTTTAAGTACAAACTATTTAATAATTTAATAGTTATAGAAGTATTCAGATTTTATATTTTATATTTATATTTCTTCTTGGGCCAGTATTGCTAAGTTGTATATGTGTATGTGTTTTAGGAATTCGAACATTTATTAAGGTTTGAAAATTTGTTGGCATAGAGTTGTTCTTAATATCCCTTTATGATATATTTAACGTTTAAAAGATCTACAATGGTGTCCCCTTTTTTGTGTCCAATATTGTAACTCTTCTCTTTTTCCCATGATCAGTCTCACAAAGAATGTTATAATTTGATTAGTTTTTCAAATTTTTTTTGTATTTGATGCTTCTCTATCTTAAATTTCCTTTCTCCTCTTTCTTTGGGTTTAATTTGCCATTCTTTTTCTACTTTCTTCAGATGGATGCTTAAATTGATTTTTAGTTCTTTTTCTCCTCAATTATGTGAATTTCTTTTTTTTTTTTTTTTTTTTTGAGATGGAGTCTCACTCTGTTGCCCAGGCTGGAGTGCAGTGGTGTGATCTCAGCTCACCGCAACTTCCACCTCCCAGGTTCCAGGTTCCAGCCATTCTCCTGCTTTAGCCTCTCGAGTAGCTGGGATTACAGGCATGTGCCACCATGCCCGGCTAATTTTGTATTTTTAGTAGAGATGGGGTTTCTCCATGTTGGCCAGGCTGGTCTTGAACTCCCTACCTCAGGTGATCTGCTTGTCTTGACCTCCCAAAGTGCTGGGATTACAGGCGTGAGCCAAGTGCTGGGATACAGACAAGACCCATCATGCCCAGCTTCAATTATGTGAATTCTTTTTTTTTTTTTTTTTTTGAGACAGAATTTCACTCTTGTAGCCCAGGCTAGAGTGCAGTGGCATGATCTCAGCTCACTGCAACCTCCGCCTCCCAGGTTCAAGTGATTCTCCTGCCTCAGCCTCCCAGGTAGCTGGTATTACGGGCGCTCGCCACCACGCCCAGCTGATTTTTGTATTTTTAGTAGAGATGGGGTTTCACCATGTTGGTCAGGCTGGTCTCAAACTCCTGACCTCAGGTGATCCACCCACCTCGGCCTCCCAAAGTGCTGGGATTACAGGTATGAGCCACCACACCTGGCCATGAATTCTTATAACAACCTCTCAGAACAAGATATAAAATATATTCAGCATCCCAAAAAGCTACCTTATGTCTCTTCTACTTAATAATTCCCCAAAGGTAACCATAATTTTTACCTCTATCACCACAGATTAGTTTGGCCTCTTCTAGTTATTCATATAAAGGAAGTCATGCTCTTTTATGCTTAATATTGTGTTTTTGAGATCGATGCATTTTGTTGTGTTATAGGATAGATATATATCTAACTTTGAAAGAAACTACCAAAGAATTTTCCGTTTGGCTGTACCATGTCATATCCAACAAACAATATTTGAGAACATTCACGGGCAAACAAGAAAGTCCTAGATGGAAAAGTTTTTATTTTTCTTGGGTAAATGCTTAGGAGCAGAATTTCTGGATCACATGATTAATTCTTTAATTTTATAAGAGTCAAATTCGGAAGGTGGACATGTGAGTGTGGCAGTGTTTCTCTATCTCTCTGCTGCTTCTATTAACAAGCTGGTTATGGAGGCACAGAGTTGTTTGTTGTTTCCCTTTTCTTTCTTTTCCTTCTCTTTCCCTTTCCCTTCTTTCCCTTTAACTTCCCTTTCTTTTCTTCCTTTCCTCCTTTCCTTTCCTTCTTTCTTTCCTTCCTTCCTTCCTTGCTTCCTTCCTTCCTCCCTCTCCCTCTCCCTCTCCCTCTCCCTTTCCTTTCCTTTCCTTTCCTTTCTCTGAGGTGGGGTCATGCTACGTTGCCCAGACCACTCTTGAACTCTTTGCCTCAAGCAATCCTCCTGCCTCAACCTCCCTAAGGGCTGGGATTACAGGTGTGAGCCACCGCTCCCTGCCCATTGTTTGTTTTTGTAGCTGCATAAAACACCCCAAGGAACATGCTCCAAAGGTGTTGAGAAGAGGGACACAGGTTATTCATTTTTTTAAATGTAGATGGAACAGGTGTAGCATGGCTCCATAAATGTTCTAGCAGCAGATTCCTGGTCCCTGGATTGTAGTTATGGTATTATAGTTTGTTCCTGGAGGTGGTAGGTTTTGTGGCAGTTCCAATGCCTAGAATACAGATAAGGTGGTGAATTTCTAGAGCCAAGAGCTGCAGGGGCAGCTTTCAGATCCAACAGCTCATTACCAGTTGTGTTAGAGACAGCACTTCCCCAAGTAGGCTAGTTTTGTTAGATTGTTTTGAGAGTCATTCCAGGGAGGTGTACCTTACAGCCTGATCCTCCAGCCCTTACAGAGATTTATAAGTGCTAAGGTCCCTGTACTGAATTCCTTTCTGCTGAAAATAATTACAACAGTTTCTAGTATCTGATAGATATATTAACTATATACTGAACATAAATAAAGTGACATAGAATGTCTAAAATAATAACGTTGGCTAAAGAAAAGCAGAGGTCATGATCTTTGTATTGGTTAAGGCTGAATGCAGAGCAAGAAGCAATAACAATGAAATAGAATTATTATATACCTCAAATATATAAAATCAGACTTGTTCAAAATTATAATGGAAATTACAAACCACAAGTTTACTTGGCACCTAATGAGATTCTTTTAGTGGGGAAGTTGTTGACCCAAATACCTTTGAAAATCTGAAGCACTGGGTTTGCCCTCAATCTTTGAATAGAAAATAAACAATTAATGTTAAAATATATTAAATTGTGGTTACTATAATTTTTTTTTTGAGATGGAGTTTTGCTCTTGTTGCCCAGGCTGGAATGCAATGGCGTGATCTCAGCTCACAGCAACCTCCACCTTCCGGGTTCAAGTGATTCTCCTGCCTCAGCCTCCCAAGTAGCTGGGATTACAGGCATGTGCCACCATGTCCGGCTAATTTTGTATTTTTAGTACAGATGGGGTTTTTCCATGTTGGTCAGATTGGTCTCAAACTCCCAGCCTCAGGTGTGTTTACCACAAATTTTAAGTTAAACCTATACTTGTTCTTTATTTGGCATCCAAAATTTAAGTTTCTAAATGATTTTACAAAAAAAAAAAAAAAAAAAAAAAAAAAAGCACTGAGAGCTTTCCTGTAATATTCAGAGGTTTGTGCCAATAAGTATTTTCCAAGGACCACTGACCTGCCCTTGGAGTTACGTAGATCCGTTATAGGTAGCCACATTTGTTAGTATGCTTGTTTAGTGAATTGTTTTGTTCACATACAGTTCTAAGTTTGTTGGCGTGAAGTTTTTTATATCTTTATTATTGTTATTTTATTTGATGGAGTTTTGCTCTTGTTGCCCAGGCTGGAGTGCAATGGTGTGATCTCAGCTCACTGCAACCTCTGCCTCCTGGGTTCAAGCAATTCTCCTGCCTCAGCCTCCCAGGCTGCTGGGATTATAGGTGCCTGCCACCACGCCCAGCTAATTTTTGTTATTTTTAGTAGAGACGAGGGGTTTCGCTATGTTGGCCAGGCTGGTCTCAAACTCCTGACCTCAGGTGATCCACCTGCCTCAGCCTCTCACAGTGCTGGGATTACAGGCGCGAACCACAGCACCTGGCTCAAAGTTGTTTATATCTTTATAATGCTTTAGGTATTGCTAAGATCTGTAATGATGTTCCATCTTTCATTTCTAATATTTTGCCTTCTCTCTTTTTTCCATAATCAATCTCACCAAATCCAAGAACTTTAAAAAAAGGAAAAAAACAAGTAAAATGAAATGATAGCTACTCACACTGTAGTCAAATTACTGAAAAAGAAAGATAGAAAAAGTAAAAGCAGAGATAAAAGGCATCTTACACACAGAGGAACACTAATAAGAATAATGGCTGATTTCTCATCAAAATTAATGCAAATCAGAGAGAATGGGGGATATTATAGTATTGAAAGAAGAACAAATGACAACCCAGAATCTCATATCCTATAAAAATGATTATAAAATGAAGGTAAAATAAGACATTTTTATAGAAATGAAAGCTGAAGAAATTGTAGCCAGCAGACCGCATTCTTTAAAATACTTCCCTGAAGTATAGAATTCCATTCATACTGCTACTTTTTGGCTTCCATTTTGGCTGCTGAAAGTCAGCTGTCAGTCTGCTTATTACTTGCTTAATGATAACCTGTTGTGAGATTTTTTCTGGCTGCTTTTAATATCTTCCCTTTTATTTTTGTGTTCTAAAATTTTATTATTATTATTTTTCCTGCTTGCATTTCATTTGGTTTCTGAATCTATAGATTTGTGTCCATACAGCTTACTTCCCTGAGTGCCCCTCCTCACTTTGGTTTTGGCCTGGGAGTTGAGTCATTCTTTGCCAATTCATAGATGCATTTAGAATTTTTTTTAACTTTTATTTATTTATTTTTGAGACAGAGTCTCACTCTGTTGCCCAGGCTGCAGTTCAGTGGCACGATCTCAGCTTACTGCAACCTCCACCAAGCAATTCTCCTGCCTCAACCTCCCGAGTAGTTGGAACTACAGGTGCCCACCACCACACCCAGCTAATTTTTGTATTTGTAGTAGAGATGGGGTTTCACCATGTTGGCCAGGCTGATCTCAAACTCCTGACCTCAAGTGATACACCTGTCTTGGCCTCCCAAAGTGTTGGGATTACAGGCATGAACCACCATGCCTGGCCATAAATAATATTTTATCCAGAATTTTTTTTTGGCGACAGGGTCTTGCTCTGTTGCCCAGGCTGGAGTATAGTGGTGCAGTCATGGTTCACGGTAGCCTCAGCCTCCTGGGCCCAAGCGATCCTCCCACCTCAGCCTCCTGAATAGCTGGGATTACAGGCACTTGCCACCATACCAAGCTATTTTTAATTTTTTTGTAAGACAGTGTTTCAATATGTTGCCCAAGTTGGTCTCTTAACTCCTGGACTCAAGTGATCCTCCCCAGTCACCGTCCCTAAGTGTTGGGATTATAGGCATGAGCCACCATGCCTGGCTCAGAATTTTTTTCATTATGAAAGTTTGACCAGGGACCTAATCTATTGCATTAACCCAGGTAGAGGTCTTCTTTGGATATTTAATTTCAGCAACCATATTTTAGATATCTTAAGATGATTTTTGTTTTCTGTTCTTTTTATTATAGCATATCATTCTTTCTTTTCTTTCTTTCTTTCTTTTTTTTTTTTTTTTTTTTTTGAGACAGAGTCTCACTCTGTTGCCAGGCTGCAGTGCAGTGGTACAATCTTGACTCACTGCAACCGCTGCCTCCCAGTTCAAGCGATTCTCCTGCCTTAGCCTCCTGAGTAGCTGGGACTACAGGCACACGCCACCACACCCAGCTAATTTTTGTATTTTTAGTAGAGATGGGGTTTCATCATGTTGGCCAGGCTGGTCTCCATCTCTTGACCTCGAGATCCACCTGCCTCGGCCTCCCAAAGTTCTGGGGTTACAGGTGTGAGCCACCGTGCCCGGCCACATATCATTCTTTTATGGAAGCACATCTTCAAATAACTTAGAATTGTTAATTTATTTTCCTTTTATTGTTCTCCTTTTTATCTTTTCTTTCAGGGCGCTGGCATATATCTTGTAATTCTTTGTTGTCAATTTGTGTATGTGAATGAAAGACTAATGACTATTGTGATTTTCCTCAGGTGCTATGTAAGTAGGCCTGTTTCTTCACGGCTGTTTGCCCAGCTTAGAAAGTCAGCCTGGAGTTGTTGACCTACAGACAGACAGCATCACCTACAGACCAACAGACAGCATCACCTACAGACCAACAGACAGCATCACCTACAGACCTACAGACAGCATCACTCTGTAAGTTTTACTACTGTGAAAAAGCCGTGAGGCTGAATGCCAGAATGAAAAAACCTTTATGCCTAGAATAAATATGGGGCTACTGGCACTTGTGGCCCAAGAAGGGAATGGGGGTGAGATCAATTATTCAAGTAGAGACCTTCAGTTAATTTGGACCATCATGAGATGGTCTGATAATGTGTTGTTGCCATGGTAATCCGGCTCAGTACTCCAGGCGCAAACAT
Source organism: Mandrillus leucophaeus (assembly GCF_000951045.1). NCBI lineage: Eukaryota > Metazoa > Chordata > Mammalia > Primates > Cercopithecidae > Mandrillus > Mandrillus leucophaeus. The sequence continues at coordinate 6,957 of NW_012108375.1, forward strand.
TTGGTGTGTGTGCATGGCTAAGGAACCAATGGAGTGAAGCTGCCATCTGTGAGATTATAACTGAGTGCCTCTAGGTCAAAATCCTGCCTAGGTGAAACAATAGTATTTTCACTGACCAGATGAGGCAGGGAGTTGCGTCCCGAAGGAATCTCATTCCTGATACTAAGTGCCTGGCTGCAGCAGCTGGACATGACCTGTTACATAGACAGTGCCAGATGGGAAGTTTGATTGGGACAGTACAACTATAAAACAGTAATGGAGGTGTCCTAAGGCAAGCTCAGGGAGGAGAGAAGACAGAAGCTTCCTTTGTTTGTATCATGAAAGAGCATTGGATTTTGTCAGATGCTTTTTTTCTGAATCAGTTGAGGTAATCATGTGGATCTTTCCCTTTATTCTGTTAATTCAGTGTATTCCATTGATTAATTTGTGTATGTTGGCATTTATTAACCTGTTTTCCATCTCTATAGCTTCGCCTTCTCCAGAATATCACAAAAATGAAATCATCTAGTATATAGCATTTTGAGACTGGCATTTTAAATCTGATATAATGCTTTTGAGATTCACCCTTGTGTTTCTGGGGTAAATGTCACCGGGTCATGGTGTCAGATCTTTTTATTATGATGCTGGACTCAATTTGCTAATATTTGCTAATTTTAGGATTTTTGCATCTACATTTATAATGATATGGGTCTATAGTTTTCTTATCTAACTGTTCTGTTCTCTATTTTTGAAAGCGTTTGAGAAGAATTAGTGTTAACTCTTCTTTAATCATTTGATAGGATTCATCAGTGAAGCTATCTGGTCCTTGGCTATTTTTCTTGCACATTTTTTGATTACTGATTCAATGTTTATTTGTTATAAGTCAAGATTTTCTAGTGACTTTTTTGTGTTAACTTTGTATCCTGCAACATTGCTATTATATAATCACTTATTAGTATCAGGAGGTTTTCTGTTGATTCTTTGGGATTTTCCATATAGACAGTCACGTAATCTATGAACAAAGACATATATTCTTGCTTTCTTCCTTTTCAATCTGTGTACCTATTCTTTTTCTTGTATTATTGCATTAGTATGACTTCTAGTGGTGAGAGGGAGGAACATCTTTGCCTTGTTCCTTTTTTTCTTTTTTTTTTTTTTTTGAGACAATGTCTCCCTCTGCTACCCAGGCTGGAGTGCCTTGGTGCAATCTTGACTCACTGCAATCTCCGCCTCCTGGGTTCAAGTGATTCTCCTATCTCAGCTTCCCGAGTAGCTGGGATTACAGGCGTGTACCACCATGCCTGGCTAGTTTTTGTATTTTTAGTAGAGAAAAGGTTTTGCCATGTTGGCCAGGCTGGTCTGGAACTCCTGACCTCAAGTGATCCTCCTGCTTTGGCCTCCCAATGTGCTGGGATTACAGGCATAAGCCGGTGCTCCTGGCCTTTTACCTTGTTCTTGATCTTAGCAGAAAGGCATCTAATTTCTCATGATTAAGTATGATATTAGGTGTAGGTCTTTTATAGATGTTCTTTTAAAAAAATTTGTAGTGGAAAATTTCACACCTATACAAAGTAAACAGAATAGTATAATTATCCTCCATGTACTTATTACCCAGCTTCAACTGTTATCTACATATTGCTATTCTTGTTTCAGCTATATCTCCATTCATTTTCCTATCCAGCACTCAACTTGTGACTTTTCTAAAATTGTAATTTATTTTTATTTTACATAAGATGAAAATCACTTTTTGGTGTACAGATCTATGAGTTTTGACAAATGGAGAAAATGGAGTCATGTAACCCCACCCCAACCAACACACAAACCAAACCAGTTCCATGACCCAAAAAATCCTCTCATACTGCTCCTTTGTAATCAAGACCCCCCCACTCCCCAGTTCTTGGCATGCATTAATCTGTTTTCCATCTCTACAGTTTCACCTTCTCCAGAAGATCATATCAATGAAATTATCCGGTAGGTAGCATTTGAGACTGGCTTTTTAAATCTGGTATAATGCTTTCGAGGTTCACCTATATGATTGTGGGTAACAAGAGTTTCTTTTGTGTCCGGGCGGGGTGGCTCATGCCTGTAATTCCAACACTTTGAGAGCCCGAGGCAGGCGATCACTTGAGGTCAGGAGTTCCAGACCAGCCTGGTCAACATGGTGAAACCCCTACTCTACTAAAAATATAAAAATTAGCCGGCTGTCGTGGCACACTCATGTAATTCCAGCTACTTGGGAGGCTGAAGCATGAGAACTGTTTGAACCCAGGAGGCAGTGGTTGCAGTGAGCTGAGAGTGTGCCACTGCACTCCAGCCTGGGTGATGGAGTGAGACTCTGTCTCAAAAAAGTAAAAAAAAAAAAAAAATAGTTTTTTATTTCTGAGTATTCCTTTGTATGAATGTACTAGTTTGTTTATCCAACAGTTGAAGACTATTTGAGTTGTTTCCTATACTGTTTTAAGTAAAGCCACTATAAACGTTTGCATACAGGGTTTTGTGTGAACGTAAGTTTTCATTTCTCTTACATTGATTTTCTTTTTTAATTTTAATTTTTAAGAGATGGGCTCTTGCACTGTCACCCATGTTGGAGTACAATGGTGCAATCATGGCTCACCGCAGCCTCAACTTCCTGGAATCCAGTGACCCTCCCATCTCAGCCTCCCAAGTAGCTAGGACTACAGGCAAGTGCCGCCATGCCCAGATAATTTTTATTTTTCCTGTAGAGGGATCTCACTATATTGCCCAGGCTAGTCTTGAACTCCTGGCCTCAAGGAATCCTCCTGCTTTCACCTCCCAAAATGCTGGAATTACAAATGTGAGCCACTGCACCCAGCTTACACTGATCGATTTTCAAATGCTGAAATAGTCTTGCATTTCTGACATAACTTTCACTTGACTATCTTGTATAATCCTTTTTATATATTGTTGAATTTTTTCCTTAAGAATTGGGAATGTTTATCTGGTTCTTTGTATGTCAAATAATTTTAGATTACACCCTGGGTATTTTGAACATTATGTTGTGATTTGTGAAAGTGTTAAATCTGGAGTGTGTGTGTGTGAAGTTTGGACTGCAAGTTATCTCTCACTTTATGAGTTTTGAGTCCAATGAGTTCAGTTTTCAGAGCCTTTGCTCTGCTGCACTGAATTTGTCCCATGCTTGTCCCACTCAGGGGTTAGGCTGGGACTCAGGCGTTCTTTTGTTGTTGTTGCTGTTGTTGCTTTTAAATCACAGTTCAGGTTTTTGGGGGGTTTTTTTTTGTTTTTTTTTTTTT
>NW_012108375.1:12022-13288 GCF_000951045.1 Mandrillus leucophaeus
ACCTCTGCCTCCTGGGTTCAAGCAATTCTCCTGCCTCAGGCTCCCAAGTAGCTGGTAATACAGGTGTGCACCACTAATTAGTGCCAGCCAATTTTTGTATTTTTGGTAGAGATGGGGTTTCACCATGTTGGTCAGGCTGGTCTCAAACTCCTGACCTCAGGTGATCCGCCTGCCTTGGCCTCTCAAAGTGCTAGGATTACAGGTGTGAGCCACCACACCTAGCCTCGTGTGATTTTTTTATTCCACTTAATACTCAAGACAGAAATATTTCTTCTTAGTTTCTCTGGTCCTGTGGGCCAAGTTTTTCTAGTCCAGGAAGATAGGCATTTTGAAGCACTAGGCTCTCTACCAGGACATGGTTCTAGTTCCCTCGAATCCCATGGCTAGGGCCACATCTCCTGCCTGGTGAGGTTGTGGAATCCCCTACTTGTCATTCTCAGGATCCTACAATTATTCACCACCATGGAGACCCATGGTATTTGGCTACCCATAGCAGATTCCTCTGTCTTCATTTCTGTAAGATTTGTGTTCCTCATTCCTTTCTTCGTCTTTGACTATTCATTTGGGATCACTTTCTGTTTGAAAAAATCATTTAATTTTTTTTTTTTTATTTTGGGTCTCCTGATAGTGATTTTTTAAAAATTTTTGTTTGTTTGAAAATCTTTCTTCAAGTTATTTCTACTGACTATATGATCCTGTATTGACAATAATTTTCTTACAGCTCACTGAAACTATTATTCAACCGTCATAGCTTTCACTGTTTTGGTTGACACATCAGCTATATATTGAACGACAGCTCCTGTGAAGAGGTAACTTTTTCCTAGCTGATTTTAAGATTTTTATCTCCGTTTTCAGTTTTCTGCAGTTTCACTATAATGTGTTTAGCTGTGGATTTCTTTTTACCTATGCTCCCTGGAATTTGTTGGTTTCCTGAATCTGGATATTGGAGTCTTACTTTAGTTTTGAAAACTCCCAGCCATTATCTACTCAAATAGTGTACATACCTTATTTTCTTACTGGTTTTCTGTTCATCCTTTTGTTTCTGACACCTGTTGATTACTATTGCTTTCTTTGAGGTGGATTGTGTACTTATCATTTTAAAGTTTTTGTTGTTGTTTGTTTTTTAGGCAGAGTCTCACTCAGACGCCTAGGCTGGAGTGCAGTGGTGCAATGTCGGCTCCCTGCAACCTCTGCCTCCAGGATTCAAGCAATTATCCGCCTCAGCCTCCCGAGTAGCTGAGATTACAGGTGCCCACCACCACGCCC
>NW_012108375.1:13774-14821 GCF_000951045.1 Mandrillus leucophaeus
CCTTATCTGTCTTTAATTTTGACATTTATACTGAGATCTTCCAATCAGTATCTTCAATCCAGACCCCTGCCCTAAGTATATCTAACTGCTTCCTGGTCATCTCCCCTTGGATGTCTCATAAGATGTTCAAACTCAAAATGTCCAAAGGTGATCCATAATTATTCATGATCCCTATATCAAACCTGCTGCTCTTTTGCCCTTGTCAGCCTCTTCAGTTATATGCATCCCTCAAACCCTCACCTGCCATGCTTGCTATGCTCTAACCTTGTTGGCTGCATTTAGTTCCTCTAAGGTGCCATACTATTATTACATTTTTTGCAGAATGACTTTTAAACTACACAAATGAATAAATGTCATTCACAGTTCATTGTCCCTGACTCATTCCTATGAGTCAATCAACAGTTGGCACTTACTGCTACACACAAAAGGAAAAGATTGATGGCCCCTATTCTTTCACTCCTGAATCCTGGCTAGAAGGCTATGTGGGGTCTGACAATTCTTTTGCAAGGGATGTGGCTTTCAGGAGTTACAATGTTATTGGTGCGTTCTGGACTCCAACTTGGCCCCTCAGCCTAATCTCTCCCATCTCGGCAATAACTGGAGGAATGAGGTTGGACCTTAGGGCACCAGCCTACCAAGATGAACACAGTTCCTGCTGCAGCCACCCAGTGTGTGACTCCTACCCTACTTTCTGCTCATCAACTCTCTCCCCCAAAGTTGATGTATAAGAAATAGAGTAGTACCTCTCATACATATGTTTCCTTATATAACATGTAGGGAAATGAGGGGTCTTATTACTCATTAATTTAACTACTTTCTGTAGGGAGACAAGTTTAATAAACAAAAACTTTCTTCTAACTGGCTTATGATTACCAGGAGATATTTATATTTTGGTTCATGATACATATTTGGCAGGAATGTAATTTTACCCCCAAACATTATTATAGCCTTAGCTTGTAAGAGTAGAAAAATATTTATAAAGAGATTTTCACCAGGTGTAGTGGCTCATGCCTGTAATCCCAGCACTTTGGGAGGCCGAGGCAGGTG
>NW_012108375.1:17040-17910 GCF_000951045.1 Mandrillus leucophaeus
CCGTGATCCGCCCGTCTCGGCCTCCCAAAATGCTGGGATATAAGTAAAAACCACCACGCCCGGCCCACAGTTCAGGTTTTAAAGCCTTTGCTATCCCGCTTTGCATCAGTCTTGCTAGTGCATAACTCAGGAGTGGGGCCTGAGACTTGTGATTTCAGTCACAGAATTAAAGGGTCCCCTTCTCCAGCTCTTTCCTCTCCATGTTTTCCTCCACACTCTCCAGTCCCCAGAGCTCCACTTTTCTGGTCCTCTGGCTAGAAAGATGGGTTTCTCCTGGGGTTGTAGCTGTCTACACTGCCACGCAGACCTACATGACTAGAACCACCCTCAGAGTAATGAGAAAAAATGATTCCCTTCACACTTTTTGGACTCAGGATTCCCTTTCTCAGGTTTACCAGTTTCTCTGGTCATAAAGATGAGTTTTCCCTTGGAGTTTTAAGCCCCTGCACCTTCACCACCTCAGTGCAGCTCTGTGACTGGGGCCACCCTTGGCACAAAACTGAGAGAAGTAACAGGAAAAACAAAAACAAAAAAACAGCAATTGCCACACTCTCTCCAGCTTGCAGGGGTCCTGTTTTCCTTCCTCTGGACAGAATAACAGGGTTTCCCTCAGAGTTCTTGCTGCTTATGCTTGTTTCACATCATATCTGCCTTCAGGTTAAAGCTGGAAGATGGGAGTCAAGGAGGCAGGAATTGTGGGACTCACTTCTCTACAGGCCGTTCTTCAAATTTTGGCTACCCTCTTGTACTGCCTGGTGTTGCTAACTTTCCACACAGCTTCTTTGTGTATTTCTCTCACTTTTCCTTCTTCTTCTTCCTCTCACTTTTTCTTCTTCTTCTTCTCCTTCTCCTTCTCCCTCTCCCTCTCCC
>NW_012108375.1:18063-18569 GCF_000951045.1 Mandrillus leucophaeus
CAGCTCCTCTTTGTACTTCTGGTAGAATTTGGCTGTGAATCTGTCTGGTTCCGGACGTTTTTTGGTTGGTAGGCTATTAATTATTGCCTCAATTTCAGAGCCTGTTATTGGTCTATTCAGCAATTCAACTTCTTCCTCGTTTAGTCTTGGGAGGGTGTATGTGTACAGGAATTTATCCATTTCTTCTAGGTTTTCTCGTTTATTTGCATACAGGTGTTTATAGTATTCTCTGATGGTAGTTTGTATTTCTGTGGGACCGGGGGTGATATCCCCTTTATCATTTTTTATTGTGTCTATTTGATTCTTCTCTCTTTGCCTCTTTATTAGTCTTGTTAATGTTCTATCAATTTTGTTTATCTTTTCAAAAAACCAGCTCCTGGATTCAGATTTTTTTGAAGGATTTTTTTTGTATCTCTATTTCCTTCAGTTCTGCTCTGATCTTAGTTATTTCTTGTCTTCTGCTAGCTTTTGAATTTGTTTGCTCTTGCTTCTCTAGTTCTTTTAAT
>NW_012108375.1:18619-27927 GCF_000951045.1 Mandrillus leucophaeus
AAAAAAAAAAAAAGAAAAAGAAAAAGAAATTTTCGCATTCAGGCTAATGCTTGCTTTATTTTTTTCCTTCTAAAATTCCTGGGTTAGATAATCACAAAACAGAACTTTAATAAATAACTTCCATAGCTTTTTTTGCCTTGTTTTTACAATACTGTTTCCTTAATCTGGATGCTATATTAGTTTGCTATGGCTGCTGTAATAAAGTACCACAAACTAAGCAGCTTAAACAGCAGAAACTTATGATCTCACAGTTCTGGAGGCTAGAAGCCTGAGAGCAAGGTATTAGCAGGGCGGTACTCCCTCTGAAGGCACGAAGAAAAGATCTGTTCCAGGCCTCACTCCTACCTTCTGGTAGTTCCTTGGCTTGTGACAGGATCCACAAGATCTTCAAATCCTCAGATGGTGCTGTCTCTGTCTCTGTCTCTCTCTCTCTCTCTCTCTGTCTGTCTCTGTGTGTGTGTGTGTGTGTGTGTGTGTGTGTGTGTGTTTGCGGGGGGGAGTGGCTGTGTGTGTGTCCAAAGTTTCCCTTTTTATAAGGACACCAGTCATATTGGATATGGGACCAACCTAACTCCAGTATGACCTCATCTTAACTAAGTATATCTACAATGACCCTATTTCCAAATATGGTACCCATCTTGGGTTACTAGAGGTTAGTACTTCAAATGTGAATGTGGGGGGGTGGGGCATAGTTCAGTCCACAACAAATGTCTTCCTTCATTTGTTCACCTATTGATTCCTGCTCTCCCTAGTTGTCTAGTAGTTAGGAAAGGAAAAAAAAGAAAATGCCTGTCCATTTCTCATGGTTCATGGCACCCTCTGAGATCTCCCAGAAATCACCAATGATTCCTTCCTTTGTGGCCACATTGGGCCCTGTCCTACCTCCATTGCATTTATTTACACACTCACCTTTCTTCCCTATTAGGGTATAAATTGCTTGTGGGAAAGGGCCTGTTTGCTTATTTTTGTATCCCTAGCATCCAGCAGATGGCACAGCACATAATTAATGATGAATAAATATTTGTAGATTTGGGTATAGGTCAATTTGAATATAGAAAAAAAAAATAAGCTAACTCCCAAGCACTTGTTTCAAAAAAGAAGAGTACAGGGAACTTGTTTAATTAGGCTCAGCATTTGAGATAATCCTGCTATTCTTCAACACAAATAAAATCTTGCAGGCCTAGATCTTTATCTTCCAATATAGTTGCCACATGGGGCTATTTAAATTCAAACTCATTAACATGAAATATAATTAAAAATTCAATTCCTCAGTTGCATCGGCCATATTTCAATATTCAATAACCACATGCAGCTATTAGCTACTGCACTGCACAGCACAGAGAACGTACCCATCATTTCAGTAAGTCCTATTGGATTGTGCTAGTCTAGATAGTAAACATTTGAGGAGACAAAGATGTAATTCAAGTTAACAATATTAATTAATAATATTACTTAATCCTTTCGTATAAGTAGATACCACATTTGGTATTGGCAAGAAACAAAAAACAAAGTTAACTCTGATATTCAGGAACTCCCCATTTATTACTTCACTAAATTTGTTTAAAAATTTTTGCTACAGAAAGTTTGTTACATTTGAGAAATCATCTACAAAAGTTAGAAAAGCTCAGAAAATGTCTTAGCAATGATACCTCAGGAAGTGGTTGTCACTGTCTCTCTCATTATTGGATTATCAAATAAACAACTTAAAAATGAAAATAGACTCCAGATACCCCAGACACTCGTGAAGGTTATGGCTATCATGCACACATGCTGATCACTGTGTTAGATATAGAGTAGGGCCATGTTCCCATCTAACCCACAGGTTCCTAATCTGAGTCTTCTTAGAATCAAACAGTTTTAGTATTAAGCTGTGGGAAGTACAATTAAATCAAACTAAATTACATTTCTTTTAGTTTAGAAACTGCCTTAGCAACGTTTTTCCTACAAACAATTGGGTCAGATAGGACCTAGAATCTAGTGGAAGTCAAGGGAAAAGCAACTTTCCAGTGACTTATGGCAAAACCCCCCTCAGGCTTACTGTTAGACCATAAGAAACCAAAGATCACCTTATGTGTCACAGAAGGTGTTTGTGCAAGCATTCAAGACGATCAAGTCGAATTTCAGAATGGACATATTAACTTACAGACTAAACATATTGGATAAATGAAATCATTTAGTATAAAAAATAACTGTCTTTCATGCACAGTACATTCGAAGACATATTTATAGAAATATTTCAATCCTTTTCAAAATAACTACTTCAGAAATCATATTTGGTTTTGAATTATACACAATTCCTGCTTTCAGACTTCTCCGCTAGTTGCTGGTGGCCAAATATTTTCTATTATATTTGTCTAGAAAGACAACGGTTACAAAAAGTTTTTATAACCTTCTATAACCTATTACTCCAGCCTTCACATAAATTTTCTGTGGTGGCAATCAGAGTATATATATTTTTATAAACTGTCTTTTCCATTTACCTTATGTTTATCATAAGCATTTTTTAATGTTGCCTTCCTACCTTCCTAGTTATCACTTTTACAATGTATACAATAGACAAAGTACTGTACTGGGTTCTTTTAATTAAGTATTCTCATATTATTGCATATTTGCATTGCTATCAGTTCTTTGTTTTTATATATAGTATCACCACAAACACTAAAAAACTTTCTAAGACTCAGTAACATCAAGAATCCTATTTTTGTCGTGATGACAATGAATTAAAAAATCAATATTCTAACGTGTGCCCTCTTTTATATTTAGCAGAATTTAAAACAAACTAGACAATATAGACTTTTTAAAACTGCTCAGAATGAAATATCTTAATTATCTTCTACTGTTACAGAAGGCTTCTATTTCTAGATTTTCAGGGTGATGGGAAATTTAGTAGATTTTTGTTGCTGACCAAAATAAAAGATGCCCAGAGACTATTAATTACAAATAAATGAACATTTGATTTTTCCTGTTATAGCAAACCTGTGGAATTCTTCCCTCTTTTTAAATGTTTCAACACAAATTGGCATTTGCCAATTTATTTTATATATTTTACCTATATATAATATATTTTAGCAATACATTTTATAATAAATGCTTGATAAATAAAAACTTTTAGCTTATTGGTAGGTTTCCTTTAAAATGAAAAGATTATGTACAACTGTATACCTTTTCTAGCACAGTAGCAAGAAGGTTTTCAAAAATATTTAGGTAAAAAAACTGCTGTTCTATACCCTAACACATGTATACAGTTACCTGGTGTATCCATAAATATTAATAATACTTGAAAAACTTAACCTGTTAAATCCAGTTCATTTAAAAACCATAAATAGGATACATTTAAAAACCATAAATAAGATAATTAAAGTAGACATGTTCTTGCCTTTGTTCCTAAAGATAATGAACATGCCATTGACTTGTGAAGAAACTGAGGATAGACAGCAGATGGGATTTTTGGCAAACATTAGGCAAGTGTGACTGCTGGCAGCAGGAACTGGCTAATGCTCTGGCAAACAGTGCTGATAATACCTCAGTCAATTAAAGAAGTGCTGTCCAGGATTTGCCAGTCAGAAGATATCTTAACTACTTTTTCCTAAAGCCAAGAGCAGCCCCTCTATAACCTCCTATGAGGCCAAGCAGCCAATTTAGGATTCACTTTTGACAGTCTGCTGATGTCAGTTTTCCAGTGAATGTACGTTCATGCCTAGAAATATTGCTAACATAGAACGCTACTGTTTTGTTTGAGAGTATATTACAATCTGAACAGCATACATATAATTTATTCATTGACCCACAAATATCTATTGAACTCCGGTGTTGAGTACTTTAATGTTTTTATTTGTATTTTTTGAGACGGAGTCTTGCTCTGTCACCAGGCTGGAGTGCAGTGGCATGATCTCAGCTCACTGCAACCTCCGCCTCCCGGGTTCCACTGATTCTCCTGTCTCAGCCTGCCAAGTAGCTGGGACTACAGGCACACACCACTATGCCCAGCTAATTTTTGTATTTTTAGTAGAGATGGGGTTTCACGATGTTAGCCAGGATGGTCTCGATCTCTTGACCTCGTGATCCCTCTTGACCTCGTGATCCGCCCACCTCGGTCTCCCAAAGTGCTGGGATTACAGGCATGAGCTCCTGTGCCCAGCTATTTTAATATATACATACCACATCTTCTGTTTTCTAAGTTGATTATGCTGCAAGTCAGCATGAGGCTTCCTATGAATGCCATAGCTCTTCCTCCTGCACATCTCTTCAAGGCCTTTTTCACTTTTTATACTCTCTCTTGCAGAGTAAAAGCCAAAGTTGTCCTTACAAAGGCCTAAGAGACCCTTTGCAAACAAACTTCCCTTATATATCGACACCATGACTTCTTTTCTCTCTATGTGTGTGTATGGGGTAGGAAGGTGAGATGTAAAATTCCATTGCAAGCTAGGCGTGGTGGCTCATGCCTGAAATCCCAGCACTTTGAGAGGCTGAGCAGACGGATGGATCACCTGAGGTCAGGAGTTCAAGACCAGCCTGCCCAACATGGTGAAACCACAGCTCTACTAAAAATACAAAAATTAGCCAGGCGTGGTGGTGTGTGCCTGTAGTCCCAGCTACTCAGGAGGCTGAGGCAGGAGAATTGCTTAAACCAGGTAGGTGGAGGTTGCAGTGAGCTGAGATTGCACCACTGCACTCCAGCCTGGGTGACAGAGCGAGATTCCATCTTTAAAAAAAAAAAAAACCATTGCAGAAAAGCAAACAGTCCTTTTCACAGTGCTGACTACCTATTATATACTTCATACACCAGAGTGGATATAAAAGCCTCTTCCGTCAAGAGTTTCCCATAGTTCTTGAAAGGAAACTAACATACATGACAGTATGAGAATAAATAAGTTATTAATTTTAAATAACAAGGAATGGGAAAGTTCAAAGTTCAGAAATGGCATCATGAGGACTATCTTTTCATATCCAGTTATCATCATGACAACAATAAACTGAAGGCCTCCAAATCTTTATCTCTATCCCACTCCTTTCTCCTGAGGGCCAGGTGGGCATTTCTAAATGCTCCAAATCAAGAAAGAGCAACACATAAATCATTATTCTTGATTTCAATTAGTACCACCACCTCAACTCCAGACACAACCTTGGAAGTCACCCCTAAGTCATCTTCAACACTATCTGAATTTTATTTGCCTGACACTTTCTAGGTATGCCTTACCTAGGAAGAGATCCCCTTCTCTCAACTCTCATTACCAGTACCTTAGCTGGAGCCAATATCTTTTCTATACTGGGTTGTTAACAACAGTATTCTAACTATGTCACTAACTCTAAGCTTTGTACTCCAGTCACTGCCACACCAATTGATTTACATAGGGCAGATCAATCTTTCTATAATTCGGATCATTTCTGCCACCCACTATTATCCTCAGAATAAAACTCTGCATGACAACAATGGTCCTCCTTGTAACACACCCTTTCCAGATGGCATTCTGGATACTGTTAGGTCTGATGGAAGGGAAGGGGGTGCTCTTCTAGCTACCAAATCTGTCAAAGTCTATGTCAGTCAAGGGTGTCTAATCTGAGGGAGTAAAGTGGGGTCTGAGAGGGATTTTGGAAATGTGGTTCTGGGTACAAAGCCAAGGTCAGGGTTTCAGGCTTTCAGTTAGGCTCTGCACTATCCCTGTTGGGTAGTTTTGGAGGAGTCAAGGGGAATGGAAGTGGATACTAAATCATGGCTAGTTGTATTCATTTTCTATTACTATGACTATAAATTTAGCATCTTAACACACACATATTATCTCACAGTTTCTGTGGATCAGAAGTCTAGGCATGGCTAGACTGCTCAAGGTCCCACCTGCTGCAGTCAAGATATTGGCTGGGCCACATTCTCATCTGGAGTTTGAGGTCCTCTTCCAAGTTCATTCCAGTTGTTTGCAGAACTCAATTCCTTGCAGTTGTACAGCTAAGGCCCTCAGCTCCTAGAGACTGTCCCTCTCCACAAGTGGTTCACAAGATGGCTGTTTGCTTCTTCAAGGTCAACAGGAGAACATCTCTCTTATTTCAAGTCTTTCTTTCAGAGAAGGCCTGGACTCACTCATTCTTTCTGTCTTACGTGGTCTCTCTCTCTTTAGCTTCTTCAGCTTTTTCCATTTTATTATTCTTTCTTCTCTGGTACTAGCTGTAAAAATGTATCACAAAAGGGGAGTTTTTCTTCCTTTTTTTTTTTTTTTTTTTTGTAAGTTGTTGAATGATTACTGTCATCCAGTATCCTATCAACTAGGTACTATTACCATCCCTATTTCATATATGGGGAAATGAGGCACAGAAATATTCAAGAACTTGCCTAAGTTCACACAGCCAGTACTAGCTAAAGGGTGGATCTGGAATCCAAGACAGTTCGGGAGGAGACAATCAGGTAGTCTATGTCTGCTCACAAGGACCCTAAATGAAAAAGAATACAGAAGAAGGAGTAGCTGGAGACAGAAGTAGACTTTCTCTGCAGAGACAGGTATGTGGGTGTCAGGAGACAGGGCATTGAGAGTAATGTCAACCTGAAATGTAACTAAATCCCACTTGAGTCTGCCATCTAAACGGGGTCTACATCATAGAGATAATGAGATCAGATCTACTGTAAGGGTCTTGTTAAAATGAAGGGCCTATGAGTGTCTTTATCCCTTTGGAATGAAAGAGGGATAGAATGGAGGACAAAATTCACTGTACTTTCTAGTGACCCAGATGAAAAACAGAAGGCATATATATCATATTTGTGGATTGCAAAAAGTTAGAATAGCAGCTTCGTCAACTTGCAGAATAAGAATTTAGAAAGATATCATTAGGTAGGAATGATAAACTCCAGCTTACAAAGTGAAACTCAATAGTAACAAATGTTTAAGACTCTGCCTTTAGGTTTGACTTTCTTTTAAAAAAAAAAATTGTGGTAAAAAACACCTAACATTAAATTTACTGTCTTAACCATTTTTAAGTGTACAGTTTACTAGTGCTAAGTACATTCACATTGTTGTTGTGCCACAAATCTCTAGAACTTTTTCATCTTGCAACACTGAAACTAAATCCACTAAAAACTAATTCCCCTTCCACCCCAGCCCCCCAGGCCTTGGTAACACTTTTCAACTTTATGTTTCTATTATTTTGACTACTTTAGATACTTAAAATGACTGGAATCATACAGTATTTATCCTTTTGTAACTGTCTTATTTCAGTTAGCAGGATGTCTTCAAGGTTCATCCATTGTTGTAACATGTTCCAGGATTTCCTTATATTTTAAAGCTGAATAATATTCCATTGTACATACATACCACATTTCATTTATTCATTTATCTGTCCATGGACACATTTGGGTTGCTTCTACCTCTTAGCTATTGTGAATAATGCTGTGATGAATATTGATGTACAAATATTTCTAAGAGATCCCACTTTGAATTCCTTTGGATATATACCAAGAAGTGGGATTGCTGGATCATATGGTAATTTTTACATTCCTACCAACAGTACACGAGGGTCCCAACTTCTCTGCATCCTCCCCAACACTTGTTATTTTCTGTTCTTTTGATAGTGGCCATCCAGATGGGTGTGGGGTGGTACCTTATTATGGTTTAGATTTGCATTTCCCCAATGATTGATGTTGAGCGTATTTTCATGTGTTTATTTTCACTTGTATGTATTCTTTGGAGAAACATCTGTTCAAGTTCTTTGCCCATTTTTAATTGGGTTATTTGAGTTTTTTTCTAAGAGTCAAGGTCTCATTCTGTCACCCAGTTGGAGTGCAATGGTATTATAGCTCACTGTAGCCTTGAATGCCTGGACTCAAGCAATCCTCCCACCTCAGCCTCTGAAGGAGCTGGAAATGTAGGCATGCATGACCATGCACTACTTACTTATACTATGTTGGCCAGGCTGGTCTTGAACTCCTGGCCTCCAGCAATCCTCCTGCCTTGGCCTCACAGAATGCTGGGATTACAGGTGTGAGCCACTGCGCCTGGCCTAATTGGTTATTTGTCATAATGTTATTGGGTTATAGAAGTTCCTTATATATTCTGTATATTAACCCCTTATCAGGTATATGATTTGCAGTTATTTTCTCCCATCCCATAAGTTGCCCATTTTATTGATTATTCCCTGTGACCACAGAAGTTTTTAAGTTGATGTAATTGGTTTTTTTTTTTGTTAAGAGATGGGGATCTTACCGTGTTGCCTAGGCTGGTAGGCTGGTCTCAAACTCCTGAGCTCAAATGATGCTCCCGCCTCCGCCTCCCAAACTGCTGGGATTACATAGTGGGTCACTATGCCCAGCCATATTTATCTGTTGTTGATCTTGTTGCCTGGGCTTTTGGTGTCATATCCAAGAAATCATTGCCAAATCCAATGTCTTGAAGCTTTTCCCCTATGTTTTTTTCTAGGACTATTAGAGTTTAAACCTTTCATTCATTTTAACTTTTGTATATGGTGTAAGGAAATGGTGCAACTTCATTCTTTTGCATGTGGATATTCAGTTTTCCCAACACATTTGCTAAAGAGAATGTCCATTTTCCGTTGTGTAGTATTGGCACTCTTGTAAAAAATCATTTGGCCAAATATAGAATGGTTTATTTCTGGGCTCTCTATTCTGTTCTATTGGTCTATATATTTGTCTTCATTGATTTATTCTTATCTTCAGCAACCCCACATCTTATTTATCCTTGCTTTGTATTATGTTTTGAAATCAGGAAGTGTGAGTCCTGCAATTTTGTTCTTCTTTTTTAAGACTGTTTTGGTTATTTAAGGTCCCTTAAGATTGCATATAAAATTTAGGATGGTTTGTTCTATTTCTGCAAATAAATGTCATTGAGATTTTGATACGGATTGTATTGAAGCTGTAGATCCCTTGGACAGTGTGGACATTTAATATTAAGTCTTCCAAACCATGAGCACAGATGTCTTTCCTTTTGTATCTTTTTTTCCAGGCAACGATTTGTGCTTTTCAGTGTACAAGTTTTCCCCACATTGGCCAAGTTTATTTCTAAGTATTTTATTGTTTATCATGCTATAATACATAGTATTGTTTTCTTAATTACCTTTACAGATTGTTCATTGGTAGTGGATAGAAATGCAACTGGTTTTTGTGTGTTGATTTTGTAAACTGCAACTTTGCTGAAATCGTTTATTAGTAGCAACAGTTTGTGTGTGTGTGTGTGTGCGCGCACGCATGCGCACACGCACACACACATATCTGTGTAATCATTAGGGTATTCCACACCTAAGATCATGTCATCTGCTAACAGAGTTAATTTTACTTCTTGTTTTCCAAGTTGGATGCTTTTTTTTTTTTTTTT
>NW_012108375.1:33907-37255 GCF_000951045.1 Mandrillus leucophaeus
GTGTAAAAGTGTTCCTATTTCTCCACATCCTCTCCAGCACCTGTTGTTTCCTGACTTTTTAATGATTGCCATTCTAACTGGTGTGAGATGGTATCTCATTGTGGTTTTGATTCGCATTTATCTGATGGCGAGGGATGATGAGCATTTTTTCATGTGTCTGTTGGCTGTATGAATGTCTTCTTTTGAGAAATGCCTGTTCATATCCTTTGCCCACTTTTTGATGGGGTTGTTTGCTTTTTTCTTGTAAATTTGTTTCAGTCTGTATCTTTTAATTGGGGCATTTAGCCCACTTATATTTAAGGTTAATATTGTTATGTGTGAATCTGATCCTGTCATTATGATGTTAGCTGGTTATTTTGCCCATTAGTTGAGGCAGTTTCTTCCTAGCATTGATGGTCTTTACAATTTGGCATGTTTTTGCAGTGGCTTGTACCAGTTGTTCCTTTCCATGTTTAGGGCTTCCTTCAAGAGCTCTTGTAAGGCAGGCCTGGTGGTAACAAAATCTCTCAGCATTTGCTTGTCTGCAAAGGATTTTATTTCTCCTTCACTTATGAAGCTTAGTTTGACTGGATATGAAATTCTGGGTTGAACATTCTTTTCTTTAAGAAGTTAAATATTGGCCCCACTCTCTTCTGGCTTGTAGGGTTTCTGTCGAGAGATCTGCTGTTAGTCTGATAAGCTTCCCTTTGTGGTTAACTGAACCTTTCTTTCTGGTTGCCCTTAGCCTTTTTTCCTTCATTTCAACCTTGGTGCATCTGATGATTATGTGTCTTGGTGTTGTTTTTCTCAAGGAGTATCTTTGTGGTGTTCTCTGTATTTCCTGAATTTGAATGTTGGCCTGCCTTGCTAGGTTGGGGAAGTTCTCCTGGATAATATCCTGAAGAGTGTTTTCCAGCTTGGTTCCATTCTCCCCGTCACTTTCAGGTACACCAATCAAATGTAGATTTGGTCTTTTCACATAGTACCATATTTCTTGGAGGCTTTGTTTGTTTCTTTTTACTCTTTATTCTCTAAACTTCTCTTCTCACTTCATTTCATTAATTTGATCTTCAATCAATCATACCCTTTCTTCCATTTGATCAAATTGGCTACTGAAGCTTGTACATGCATCATGTAGTTCTTGTGCCATGGTTTTCAGCTCTATCAGGTCATTTAAGGTCTTCTCTACACTGTTTATTCTAGTTAGCCATTCCCCTAATCTTTTTCAAGGTTTTTAGCTTCCTTGCAATGGGTTCAAACATCCTCCTTTAGCTTGGAGAAGTTTGTTATTACTGACTCTCTGAAGCCTACTTCTGTCAACTCATCAAAATCATTCTCCATCCTGCTTTGTTCTGTTGCTAGCAAGGTGCTGCAATCCTCTGGAGGAGAAGGAGTGCTCTGGTTTTTAGAATTTTCAGCTTTTCTGCTCTCGTTGCTCCCCATCTTTGTGGTTTTATCTACCTTTGGTCTTTGATGCTGATGACCTACAGATGGGGTTTTGGTGTGGATGTCCTTTCTGTTGATGTTGATGCTATTCCTTTCTGTTTGTTTATTTTCCCTCTAACAGTCAGGTCCCTCAGTTGCAGGTCTGTTGGAGTTTCCTGGAGGTCCACTTCAGACCCCATTTGCCTGGGTATCACCAGTGAAGTCTGCAGAACAGCAAATATTGCAGCACAGCAAATATTGCTGCCTGATCCTTCCTCTGGAAGGTTCATCTCAGAGGGGCACCCGGCTGTATGAGGTGTCAGTTGGCCCCTACTGGGAGGTGTCTCCAAGTTAGGCTACATGGGGGTCAGGGACCCACTTGAAACGGCAGTCTGTCTGTTCTCAGAGCTCAAACACCGTGCTGGGAGAACCACTGCTCTCTTCAGAGCTGTCAGACAGGGACGTTTAAATCTGCAGAAACTTCTGCTGCCTTTTGTTCCACTATGCCCTGCCCCCAGAGGTGGAATCTACAGAGGCAGGCAGGCCTCATTGAGCTGTGGTGGGCTCCACCCAGTTCCAGCTTCCCAGCTGCTTTGTTTACCTACTCAAGCCTCAGCAATGGTGGATGTCCCTCCCCCAGCCAGGCTTGCTGCCTCGCAGTTTGGTCTCAGATTAGCAGTGAGCAAGTCTCTGTGGGCATGGAGCTGCTGAGCAAGGCGCAGGATATAATCTCCTGGTGTGCCGTTTGCTAAGAGACCTTTGGAAAAGCACAGCGTTTAGGTGGCAGTGCCCTGACTGAAAGTACAGTCTGTCATAGCTTCCCTCAACTAGGAAAGGGAAATCCCCTGACCCCTTGCTCTTCCCGGGTGAGGCGATGCCTCGCCCTGCTTCAGCTCGCTCTCCGTGGGCTGCACCCACTTCTTGACCAGTCCCAATGAGATGAACCAGATACCTCAGTTGGAAATGCAGAAATCACCCGTCTTCTGCATTGGTCATGCTGGGAGCTGCAGACCGGAGCTGTTCCTATTTGGCCATCTTGGAACGGAAGCCTTTTTTTCTTTTTTTTAGATGGAGTTTCACTCTTGTAACCCAAGCTGGAGTGTAGTGGCACCATCTCGGCTCACTGCAACCTCCACCTCCTGGGTTCAAGTGATTCTCCTGTCTCAGCCTCCTGACTGTCTGGGACTACAGGCATGTGCCACCACGCCTGGCTAATTTTTGTATTTTTAGTAGAGACAGGGTTTTACTATGTTGGCCAGGCTGGTCTTGAACTCCTGACCCGTGATCCACCTGCCTCGGCCTCCCAAAGTGCTGGGATTACAGGCGTGAGCCACCATGCCCGGCCCTGATTTATTTTCATATGTTAAACCATCCTTGAATTCCAGATATAAATACCACTTGTTCATAGTTTATAATCCTTTTAATGTCCTGTTGAATTTGGCTTGTTAGTATTTGTTTAGTATTTTTGCACCAAGGATATTGGTGTGTGTTTTCTTTGTCTTGTCTGGTTTTGGTATTAGGGTAATGTTGATCTCATAGACTGTGTTTGGAAGTATTTCTTACTCTTCAATTCTTTGGAAGAGTTTGAGGGAAGAGTTTGGTATTAATTCTTCCTTAAATGCTTGGTGGAATTCTGCAGTGAAACCAAGTGATCCTTGGCTCTCCTCTATTGGGAAATTTTTGATTACTAATTTAATTTCCTTACTAGTTAGATCTGTTCATATTTTTATTTCTTCATGATTAGTCTTAGAAGGTTGTTTATTTCTGGGAACTTCTCCATTTCTTCTAGAATATCCCATCTGCTGGCATACAATTCTTTCATGGTAGTCTCATAACCCTTTTCGTTTCTGTGATATCAGTTGTAATAACCCCTCTTTCATTACTAATTTCAACTATTTAAGTCTTCTTTTTTCCTTACTTAGTTTAGTTCAGAGTTGGTCAATT
>NW_012108375.1:37305-38259 GCF_000951045.1 Mandrillus leucophaeus
TCATTAGGGTATTCCACACCTAAGATCATGTCATCTGCTAACAGAGTTAATTTTACTTCTTGTTTTCCAAGTTGGATGCTTTTTTTTTTTTTTTTTTGTCTAATTGCTTTGGCTAGAACTTCCGGTAATATGTTGAATAGTAGTGGCAACAGTGGTTATTCTTGCCTTGTTCCTGATCTTAGAGGAAAAGCTTTCAGTCTTTTATTGTTGAGTATGATGTTAGCTATGGGATTTTCAAATATGGTTTTTATTATATTCAGGTAGTTTCCTTCAATTCTTAGTTATTGAGTGTTTTTATCATAAAAAGATGTCAAATGCTTTTTCTGCATTGATTACAATAATCATGTGGTTTTTGTTTTTAATATCATTAAGGTGGTATATTATTTTCTTTTTTTCTTTCTTTTTTTTATTATACTTTAAGTTTTAGGGTACATGTGCACAACGTGCAGGTTTGTTACATATGTATACATGTGCTGTGTTGGTTAGCTGCACCCATTAGCTGGTCATTTACATTAAGTATTTCTCCTAATGCTATCCCTCTCCCATCCCCCTACCCCATGACAGGCCCCCGTGTGTTATGTTCCCTACCCTGTGTCCAAGTGTCCTCATTGTTCAATTCCCACCTATGAGTGAGAACATGTGGTGTTTGGTTTTCTGTCCTTGCGATAGTTTGCTCAGAATGATGGGTTTCCAGCTTCAACCATGTCGCTACAAAAGACATGAACTCATCCTTTTTTGTGACTGCAGGGTATACCATGGTGTATATGGGCCACATTTTCTTAATCCAGTCTATCATTGATGGACATTTGCATTGGTTCCAAGTCTTTGGTATTGTGAATAGTGCTGCAATAAATACACATGTGCATGTGTCTTTATAGCAGCATGATTTATAATCCTTTGGGTATATACCCAGTAATGGGATCACTGGGTCAAATGGTATTTCTAGTTCTAGAT
>NW_012108375.1:38309-41111 GCF_000951045.1 Mandrillus leucophaeus
TCTTTCTTTCTTTCTTTCTTTCTTTCTTTCTTTCTTTCTTTCTTTCTTTCTTTTTTTCTTTCTTTCTTTTTGGTCTGTTTTCTTTCTCTTTCTTTCTGGTTTTCTTTCTCTCTCTCTTTCTTTCTTTCTTTCTTGTTTTGGTATTAGGGTGATAACGGCTTCATAGAATGAATTAGGGAGGGTTCCTTCTTTCTCTATCTTGTGGAATAGTGTTAAAATTATTGGTACTAATTCTTTGAATGTCTGGTAGAATTCTGCTGTGAATCTGTCTGGTCCTGGACTTTTTTTTTGTTGGTAATCTTTAAATTACTGCTTCAATCTCGCTGCTTGTTATTGGTCTGTTCAGGGTATCTAATTCTTTCTGATTTAATCTAGAAAGGTTGTATTTTTCCAGGAGGTTATCCATCTCTTCTAGGTTTTCTAGTTTATGTGCATAAAGGTGTTCATTGTAGCCTCGAATGATATTTTGTATTTCAGTGGTGTCAGTTGTAATATCCCCTGTTTTGTTTCTCAGTGAGGTTACTTGAATTTTCTGTCTTCTTTTCTTGGTTAATGTTGCTAATGGTCTATCAATTTTTTTTTTTTTTTAAGACAGAGTCTCACTCTGTTGCCCAGGCTGGAGTGCAGTGGCATGATCTTGGCTCACTGCAAGCTCCACCTCCTGGGTTCATGCCATTCTCCTGCCTCAGCCTACTGAGTAGCTGGGACTACAGGTGCCCGCCACCACCATGCCCAGCTAATTTTTTGTGTTTTTAGTAGAGATGGGATTTCACCATGTTAACCAGGATGGTCTCGATCTCCTGACCTTGTGATCTGACAACCTCGGCCTCCCAAAGTGCTGGGATTACAGGTGTGAGCCACCGTGCTGGGCGTGGTCTATCAATTTCATCTATCTTTTCAAAGAACCAGCTTTTTGTTTTATTTATCTTTTGTATTTTTTTGTTTCTTTGTTTCAATTTCATTTAGTTCTGCTCTGATCTTGGTTATTTCCTTTCTTCTGCTGGGTTTGGGTTTGGTTTGTTCTTGTTTCTCTAGTTCCTTGAGGTGTGACCTTAGGTTGTCTGTTTGTGCTCTTTCAGACTTTTTGATGTAGGCATTTAGGGCTATAAACTTTCCTCTTAGCACTGCCTTAGCTGTATCCCAGAGGTTTTGATAGGTTGTGTCATTATTGTCATTGAGTTCAAAGAATTTTTATTCTTTGAAGATGGAAATTTTAAAATTCTTTGAACTCAATGACAATAGTGACACAACCTATCAAAATCTCTGGGATACAGCTAAGGCAGTGCTGAGAGATTTCCATCTTGATTTTGTTTTTGAGCCAATGCTCATTCAAGAGCAGGTTATTGAATTTCCATGTATTTGCAAGGTTTTGAAGTTGCAAAAATCAACTCCTTTTGGAGTTGATTTCCAGTTTTATTCTACTGTGGTCAGTGCCTGATATAATTTCAATTTTCTTAAATTTATCAAGGCCCATTTTATGGCCTATCTTACAGTCTATCTTGGAGAAAGTTCCATGCACTGTTCAATAGAATGTATATTCTGTGGCTGTTGGATGAAATGTTCTGTATGTATCTGTTAAGTCCACTTGTTTGAGGGTATTGTTTAAATGCACTGTTTGTTGACTTTCTGTCTTGATTGTCTGTCTAGTGCTATCAGTGGAGTATTGAAGTCCCCCACTATTATGGTGTTGCTGTCTATCTCATTTCTTAGGTCTATCAGTAATTGTTTTATAAATTTGGGAGTGTTAGGTGCATATATGTTTAGGGTTATGATATTTTCCTGTTGGACAAGGCCTTTTCCCATTATATAATGTCCCTCTTTGTCTCTTTTACCTGCTGTTGCTTTTAAGTTTGTTTTGTCTGAAATAGGAATAGCTAACCCTGCTTGTTTTTGGTGTCCATTTGCATGAAATGCCATTGCATTCATCATGCTGTTTAGTTTTGTTTTTTAACTTGTATTTTTGTTCTATAGGTCCTGTGTGATTTATGCTTTAAGGAGATTCTGTTTTGATGTATTTCCAGGATTTGTTTCAAGATTTAGAGCTGCTTTTAGCAGTTCTTGTAGTGGTGGCTTGGTAATGGCGAACTCGCTCAGCATTTGTCTATAAATGAGTGTATCTTTCCTTCATATATGATGCTTAATTTTGCTGGATACAAAATTCTTGGCTGATAATTATTTTGTTAGAGGAGGCTGAAGATAGGGCCCCAATCCCTTCTAGCTTGTAGGGTTTCTGGTGATAAATCTGCTGTTAATCTGACAGGTTTTCCTTTGTAGGTTACCTGGTGCTTCTCTCTCACATCTCTTAAGATTTTTTCCTTTGTCTTAACTTTGGATAACCTGATGACAATGTGCTTAGGTGAAGATCTTTTTGCGATGAATTTCCCAGGTATTCTTTGTGCTTCTTGTATTTGCATGTCTAGGTCTGTAGCAAGGCCAGGGAAGTTTTCCTTGATTATTCCCCCAAATATGTTTTCCAGGTTTTTAGAATTGTCTTCTTCCTCAGGAACACCAATTATTCTTAATATAATCCCAGACTTCTTGGATTAACATAATCCCAGACTTCTTGGAGGCTTTGTTCATATTTTCTTATTGTCTTTTCTTTGTCTTTGTTCGATTGGGTTAATTCAAAGACCTTGTCTTCAAGTTCTGAATTTCTTTTTTCTACTTGTACTTGTTCAATTCTATTGCTGAGATTTTCCAGAGTTCCAGAGCATTTCACATTTCTAAAAGTCTGTCCATAGTTTCCTGAATTTTTGATTGTTTTTCCTTTAACCTATTTATTTTGCTGAATATTTTTCCTTT
>NW_012108375.1:41161-41465 GCF_000951045.1 Mandrillus leucophaeus
ATGTCTTCTTTTGAAAAGTGTCCGTTCATATCCTTTGCCCACTTTCTGATAGGGTTGTTTGATTTTTTCTTGTAAATTTCTTTAAGTTCTTTGTAGATTCTGGATATCAGTTGTTTGTCAGATGGGTAGATTGTAAAATTTTTCTCCCAATCTGTAGGTTGCCTGTTCACTCTGATGGTAGTTTCTTTTGCTGTGCAGAGGTTCTTTAGTTTAATTAGATCCCATTTGTCTATTTTGGCTTTTGTTGCCGTTGCTTTTGGTGTTTTAGTCATGAAGTCCTTGCCCATGCCTATGTCCTGAATGG
>NW_012108375.1:41515-103241 GCF_000951045.1 Mandrillus leucophaeus
TTTTTTTTTTTTTTTTTTTTTTTTTAAGACGGAATCTCACTCTGTCACCAGGCTGGAGTGCACTGGCATGACCTCAGCTCACTGTGATCTCTACTTCCCGGGCTCAAGTGATTCCCCTGCCTCAGCCTCCCAAGTAGCTGGGACTAGAGGCATGCACCACCACACCCAGCTAATTTTTTTGTATTTTAGTAGAGATGGGGTTTCACCATGTTGGCCAGGATGGTCTCAATCTCCTACCTCATGATCTGCCCGCCTTGGCCTCCCAAAGTGCTGGGATTACGGGCGTGAGCCACCGCACCCAGCCGCTCCCTTCACTTCTTGTATCATTTTTTGGATTTCCTTGCATTGGCTTTGCCATTCTCTGGTCCTTCCCCGAATAGCTTAATAACTAACCTCCTGAATTCTTTTTTAGGTAAATCAGGGATTTCTTCCTGGTTTGGATCCATTGCTGCTAAATTAGTATAATTTTGGGGGGGTGTTGATGAGTCTTGTTTTGTCATATTACCAGGGTTGGTCTTCTGGTTCCTCCTCATTTGGGTAGGCTCTGTCAGAGGGAAGGTCTAGGGCTGAAGGCTGTTGGTCAGGTTACTTTGTCCCACAGGGTGTTCCCTTGATGTTGTACTCTCCCCCTTTTCCTGTGAAAGTGGCTTCCTGTAAGCCAAACTGCAGTGACTGTTGTCTCTCTCTGGGTCTAGCCACCCAGCAAGTCTACCTGGCTCCAGGCTGGTACTGGGGGTTGTCTGCACAGAGCCCTGTGATGTGAACCATCTATGGGTCTCTCAGCCATGGATACCAGTGCCTGTTCCAGTGGAGGTGGCAGAGGGTGCAATGGACTCCATGAGGGTCCTTAGTTCTATGGCTTAATGCTCTGTTTTTGTGCTGGTTGGCCTCCTGCCAGGAGGTGGTGCTTTCCAGAAAGCATCAGCCATAGTAGTGTGGAGAGGGGCCAACAGTGGGTGGGGCCCTAGAACACCAAAGATTATATGTCCTTTGTCTTCCACTACCAGGGTGGGTAGGGAAGGACCATCAGGTGGGGGTGGGGCTAGGCGTGTCTGAGCTCAGGCTCTCCTTGGGTGGGTCTTGCTGCAGCTGCTGTGGGGGATGTGGATGAGATTCCCAGGTCACTGGAGTTGTGTAACTAGGAGGATGATGGCTGCCTCTGCAGAGTCATGCAGGTTGTCAGGGAAGTGGAGGAAAGCTGGCAATCACAGGCCTCATCCAGCTCCCACACAAACTGAAGGGCAAATCTCACTCCCACTTTGCCCCCAGCAACAGCTCCGAGTCTGTTTCCACACGGAGGGGGAATCAGGCTTGAAAACTTGTCTGAGGCTTTCTGCCTCCCAGCTGCAAAAGAAAAGGGCTTTCTTTCCCCTCCCAACCACCCCAGGTGAAGTCCGCAAGCTGGATTCAGGTCCTCCCCTGAGTTCTGGCCGGGAAGCTTCTCGCCCAGTTCAAACTGTTACAAAGTTCAGCTAGGGAAGTCCTTCTCCCCATGGAGTTTTACCCCCTGCTCTTCTGGCCTCCCTCCTGATGGATCCCTGCAGTGCCAGGCAGGAATTAGCTGCTTGGGAATACAGCAAGCTCTCAGGGCCTCCCTGCTGCCTCCTCCAACCCTGAATTTTGCTTGACTCAGCCCTCTAACTTGACTCCACTCCAGATAAAATTGGGAACTTCTCCTGAAAACTGACCTACAGTTTCTCCAGTTGGGGGGTGTGTTCGGGAGAGGAGGGTCTCCCTTTCCCACTTCTGTGGTTGGGGCACTCACAGCATTTGGGGTGTCTCCTATGTCCTGCAGGTGCAGTCTGCTTCCTTCAGAAGGTCTGTGGGTCCTCTTGGGATTGCTGGTTTGTTCTTGTAGTCAATCTGGAGCTAAAATTCACAGTGCAAGTCTCCGCATGCTGTTCTGTCCAGAGCTGCAGTCTAGTCCTGCCTCCCATCGGCCATGATCCTTCCCCTTCCTCTCCCCTAATTTCTGTCAATGTTTGCTACCTATATTTGGGAACTATAATCTTAGATGCATATGTTTATAATAATAAGTATAATTTATAATCAACAATAAAGCTGTAATAAAATTATAAATGTAGTCATTTATACTTTTTTCTAGTGAATTCACACTTTTATCATTATATAATGTTCTTCTTTGTCTTTTTTGACAGTTTTTATCTTAAAGTCTATTTTAAGTCTTAAGGTTTAAGTATGGTTCTCATTTGGTTCTTATTTACATAGCATATCTTTTTTTACCCTTTCACTTTTAGCCTGTATGTGTCCATAGATTTAAAATGAGTCTCTTGTAGACAGAAAATAGTTGGATCTTGGTTTTTTAATATCCATTCAGCCAATTTATGTCTTTTAATTAATGTGTTTAATCCATTTACATTTAAAGTAATTGCTGATAGGGAAGAACTTACTATTGCCATTTTGTAAACTGTTTTCGGTGTGTCTTGTAGTTTTTTTGTCCCACCTTTCTTCCCTTGCTGCTTTCTTTTGTGTTTCATTGAGTGTTTTTGTAGTGACATGTTTTCATTCCCTTCTCATTTCCCTTTGTGCCTTATGCTATAAATGTTTTCTTTGTGGTTACCATTGCAATTACATAAAACATTTTAAAGTTATAACAATCTATTTTAAACTAAAAACAGCTTAACTTCAGCCATGTATTACAACTCTACTCCTTTACATCTCTAGCCTCCCCACTTAACATTGTTAATGATATAAATTACCTTTTTATATTGCATATTCATGAACATAATTTTATAATTACTTTTTATGCTTTTGGTTTTTAAATTCTTTACCACATTTGAAAGTGATTTACATGCCTACATTATAATACTGTAGGATTCTATATTTATCTAAATATTTACCTTTACCAGGGAGTTCAATATTTTCATATGGTTTTGTGTTGCTGTTTATTACCCTTTTGCTTAACCTTGAAGAATTCCCTTCAGCATTTCTTATAGGATAGGTTAAGTGGTGATAAACTCCTTCAGGTTTTGTTTATCTAGGAAAAATCTTAATTTCTTCTTTATTTTTTGAAGAATAGTTTTGCCAGATACGGTATTTTTGGATGGCAGCTTTTCCCCCCCACTATTTTAAATATACCACCCCACTCCCTTCTAACCTGTAACTGCTGATACACTAATAGTTGCTACTTTCAAGATTTTCTCTTTGTCTGTGACTTTTGATTATGACACGTCTCAGCGTACGTCTCTTTAGATTTATCTTAGTTGGAGTTATCTGAGCTCCTGAATTTGCATATCTATTCTGCTCCTCAGAGGTGGGTAGGTTTTGGCCTTTATTTCTTCAAATAAGTTCTCTGCCCCCTTTTTCTCTTTCTTCTTCTGCATGATGGAGAATATGCTAACACCAATGAACTCCATTAGTCTGGGACCATTGTTGCAATTCATTTGCTGTGAATTTACTTCCTTGATTAAAAGCAATGCTGTATGGAGTATCGTGAAAGTGGACAAGGCATTCTGCAAGTTCACACACAGTAGCTTTGGTAGAAGCATTGTGCATAGGGGAGATAAATCCATATCCACACGGTTTATTCCAGCAAGAATAAAGTACTGCCACTTCCATAATGGAAGTAGTCCATTACAATCAACCTGTCACCAGGTAGCTGGCTAAACACTTCACTACTGGTACCATAATCTTTATTAGTTTTCTATTGCTGCTAATAACAAATTGCCACAAATTTAATGGCTTAAAACAACATAAGTTTAGTATCTTACCTTGGTCAAAAGTCTAGCACAGGTCTCACTGGGCTAAAATTATGGTACTGGCAGGGTTGCATTTCTTCTGGAGGCTTTATAGGCGAATCCATGTCCTTACCTTTTCCAGCTTCCAGAGGCCACACACATCCTTTGACTCATGGCCCATTCCTCTATCTTCAAGTTGACTCAGATCCTTCTCATGCCAACATCTCTTTGGTTCTCTCTTCTGCCTCCTTCTTCCACTTATTAATGACCCTTTTTATTACACTGGGCTTTTCCCAATAGTCCATGAAATTCTCCATATCTTAAAGTCATCTGATTAGCAACCTTAATTCCATCTGCAACCTTAATTCCTCTTGGGTGTGTAACCTAACCTATTCAAAATTTCAGGAGATTAGGACATGTACATCTTTAGGGGGTGGTCATTACTCTGCCTATGACACTATTGCATTCAATATGTCATTTTATTTAGGGTGTTTCATGTGTGTATACTACTGAGATTGAGTTATTTTCTTTTTTGTTATTATAGTTAAATTTGAGAACCAGTGTTATTTTAGCTTGGCAAAATGAGTCAATTAGACTTCCATTCTTTTATATGTTTTGGGATTTGGGATTATTTATATAACTTGGGAATAATCTGCTTCTTAGAATTATTGAATTTTTGAAATTTCAGTAAACTCACCCATTAAATCAACTGGACCTGGTGTCTTTTTTTAAAAGGCTAAATATCTGACTCTGTTTTCAATTTCTTTTATAGTCTCCTAGGATTTCTTCTTCTTTCTGAGGTAATTTTGGTAATTAGTTTTTTTTCAGAAATCATGCTGTTTGTTTCAAATTTAGTATATAAAGAGCGACATAGTACACAGTTCTGTGTTGTCATTTCAAACGTATTTTTTCTTCTCCTTCCTCCATCTACTTCACTTGGTCATGGTTGCTATAAGTTTGCTTACTTTATAGTCTGTTAGAAACCAATTTTTATTCTTTATCATTGACTAATTCTACTGGATATTTTTCCTGGTTTAATAATTTCTGATTTTACCTTTAATAATCCCTTCATTGTGCTTATTTAACCTTTATAAAACTTCACAAGTTAAAATTATATTTTGTTTCTAACATATATTGCTTTCTTAGAAATTCATTTAAAGCTATTAATTTTCCTTTGGGTCTCTTTTTACATGGGTTTTGATCTGAAGCAGTCTCAGTATAAGTCACTTACACATTTTTTTCTTTTTTTTTTTTTTGAGATGGAGTCTTGCTCTGTCCCGCAGGCTGGAGTGCAGTGGCTCAATCTCTGCTCGCTGCAGCCTCTGCCTCCCAGGTTCCAGTGATTCTCCTGCCTCAGCCTCCCAAGTAGTTGGGACTACAAGCATGCACCACTGGGTCCAGCTAATTGTTGTATTTTTAGTAGAGACGGGGTTTCACCATGCTAGCCAGGCTGGTCTCGAACTCCTGACCTCAGGCAATCTACCCACCTTGGCCTCCCAAAGTGTTGGGAGTACAGGCATGCGCCACCATGGCTGGCCTAAAATTTTTTTCTAATTAAATTTTTATTTCCACAACAACAACAGCAGGCGCTAATAGTTATTGAGTCAGAAATCAGGCCAAAACCTTAGGCATGCATTATTTAATTTAATCTTCAAAGCAATTTTGAGGCAGAGTCTATTACTATCCCTACATTAAAGATGAGGAAAGTATAAATCATGTAATCTCTGCATGACTTATTCTAGATCACAGAGCTAAAAAATAATTTTATTTGAATTCAGAAAGTATATGATTTCAGAACTTACAAACTTAACCACTTTATTATATTGTAGACAGCTATTTATAAAGGTGTTTGAGAATGTCTAGATAGATGGATTCTTTTATTTTTTTCTTGCTTATTTCTAATTTTACTGCATGTTGTGTATGCTTTCTAAATTGAAAGTTCTTTTGTGTTTTACTACAGGATCATTTTTTGTGGTAAATATTCCATATTTGAAATCAACTAATGTTCTTCAGTTTCATTGAGTATAATATCCACCTCCTCTTCTCTCTCGGTAGACAGATAATACATACATACGTTTTTAAGGTGTTTTTAAGGATCAAACTTGTAAACTGTGCTATTGAAATGCTTGCATTTTGTCTCTTTGACAGGTCTGTTTCTGAGAGAAGCATATTAAAGTCTCTTACTACGATAAATTTGTCAAATTATTCTTCTATTTTTGTTATTTCTTATAAAGGAACTACAGGATTTTTATAATTATATGATAACTAATTATAAAATTTTTATAACTACATGATAAGAAGTAACAGGATTTTTATAGTTACAGGATAAAAGAGAGGACCAAGAAAACTAAAAAAATAAAATTTTCTTTTCTTTTTTTTTTTTTTTTTATAGAGACGAGTATGCACTATGTTGCCCATGCTGGTCTCCAACTCCTGGGCTCAAGTGATCATCCCACCTTGGCTTCCCAAAGTGTTAGAATTACAGGTGTGGACCACCATGCCCAGCCAAAAATGAACATTTTAATAATGCATTATCTTTTGTAATTCTCACTAAGACTCTGATTAAATATTACTAGCTCCATGATTGTGATATTTACTTTAAAATCTAAATAATACAGAGATATAAAGAGCAAATCTGATAGTGCGCCATCACACCTTTCCCCCTCAAATATTTCCTGAGAAATATTAACAACATATCCTTCCAAATCTCTTTATTTTCCTCTTTTCCCAAGTTTTTAAAATTTAAAATCATTGGCCAGGTGCAGTGGCTCATGCCTGTAATCTCAGCACTTTGGGAGGCCGAGGCGGGCAGATCACCTGAGGTCAGGAATTCGAGACCAGCCTGATCAATATGATGAAACCTTGTCACTATTAGAAATACAAAAATTAGCTGGACATGGTGGCATGCACCTGTAATCCCAGCTACTCAGGAGGCTGAGACAGGAGAATCGCCCTGAACCCGGGAGGCCCTCGGAGGTTTCAGTGAGCCGAGATTATGTCATTGCACTCCAGCCTGGGCAACAAGAGCGAAACTCCATCTAAAAAAAAAAAAAAAAAAAAAATTAAAATCATTGTTATACTTTTCAATTATGAAAATGTGCATGTGTAATGTAAGTTCATACAATCAATTATTGATTGATTCAGCTTCACTATTATAAACAATGCTGCAAAACAATCTCTATTGTTTATAGACATCTACATGTTATAGCTTTGGCTATATTGGGCTGTTGGATAATAATTTTCACATATAGATTTATAGAAGTTGAACTATAGTCCTTTTTCACTATATATAAAGTCTATTAATTCTTTTCTTTGAATTACAAATCTCTACTCGATTGGCCTCTTCTTATGTCTTCAATCTCAATTTGCTTCCTTTCCCTCATTCTTACTTCTGGCCTTTGTACCAACTCTTCTCTCAGTTTAGAATGCTCTTTCCCTTGATTCTCACAAGATTGATTCTTCCTTGTAACTTAGATCCCAACTTAAATGTCACCTCCTCAGAGAAACATTTCCTGGCCACCAAATCTAAAGTGGTTCTCGGCCATGCACGGTGGCTCATACCTGTAATCCCAGCACTTTGAGAGGCCAAGGCAGTGGATCACCTGAGGTCAGGAGTTCGAGACTAGCCTCTCCAACATGGTGAAACCCCGTCTCTACTAAAAAATACAAAATTAGCCAGCTGTGGTGGCACACACCTGTAGTCCCAGCTACTCAGCAGGCTGAAACAGGAGAATCACTTGAACCTGGGAGGGGGAGGCTGCAGTGAGCCGATATCCCACCACTGTACTCCAGCCTGAGCAAGACAGAGTGAAACTTCATCTCAAAAAAAAAAAAAAAAAAAAAGGGGTCTCTAGTTGTACTCTATTACTATACAATGCCTTTTATCAGTAAGTCAGTAAGAACTCTCTCTGTATTTTTTTAAAGCTTCATATTTGAGCTCTATTTGGTGTACTACTAACGTTAATATAAAACTTTTTTATTCAACATTTACCAGGTATATCTTTTGACATCTTTTAATTTTCAATCTTCTTGTGCCATTTTAAACATGTATCACTTATAAACAAGATATATAAAGATCCAAGCTAAGAGAGTAATTAAACCTTTCTCAATTATTGTGATTACTGACACTTAGAAGTATTTGAACAATTTCAAGTATTGGAAGAAAAATGACAGAATTTTCTAAAATTAAAAATGAGAAATCAGGGCCAGGTGCAGTGGCTCACACCTGTAATTCTGGTACTTTGGGAGGCTGAGGCAGGAGGATTGCTTGAGCCCAGGAGTTAAAGAGCAGGCTCAGCTCTTGGTGAGACCCTCTCTCTTAAAAAAAAAAAAAAAAAATTAGCTGGGCATGGTGGCGTGCACCTGTAGTCCCAGCTACTTGGGCAGCTGAAGCTGGAGGATCACTGGAGCCCAGGCAGTAGAGGCTGCAGTGAGCCATGTTCATGCCACTACACTCCCTCTGGGCAACAGAGGGAGGCCCAGTTTCAAAAAATAAAAGGAATTCAGATTGAAAATGCACAAATTTTTAAAAGCACAAGATAAAAAAGAAAAACCCCATTCCTAGTCATATTATAGAAAGACTGAATTCAATCAAATAAAAAATTTTAATAACATGAAATGTAAATAAGTAATTATAAAAGCTTACAGAAATATCTGTTACATATAAAGGAACAAAGAATCTGAATCAGATTCTTATCAGATATCTCAAAAGTAACACTTCGATAAAAAAGATAATGAAGACTCCAAACAATAGGATGACACCAATAATATAACAGTAAACTCAACCATGCCCCCTAAGGTCCTAGACCCAACCAGCTAAACAAATCCCATAAACTGCTAGGATTTACCTTTGAAAGCCAGGTGATTTTCTTCTTAAGATCCTGCTGACCTTTTCACTTGGTTTGAGATATTAATATGAGTAGAGCAAGTTGTATTAGCAATTGCCCGCACTGCTCTGGCCTGCAACGTGGAAGTCTAGGGCAATTCTATCACCCATAATAACCCTGGCCATTGAGTTGAAGCTGACCTGAGTATTTCCAGGGTCAAGGTGATGTCATTGAAAATGTCAGCTAAATTCAAGAAGAAATATTATCTTTTCTAATTGAATAACTCTAATTGGGGATAACTGCCTGCATCAGCTGCACATATGTAATGAGTCAGTCATCCCATCAGGAAGTTCTCTTGAATATCCAATATTCGCACTTTGAAGAGATAATTGCAATCACTTGAGGGATACATGATCTACTGGTGATGTTTCCGTAAACATTTGCAGGTCTCTCATTACCACCCCTAAAGTGCAAGTCACATTGTTTTCAGGAAGAAGACAAGTTAATTGTCCAAGTGGCACTTACATATCAGTTGAGGGGCACAGATTGACAATGCCTCCAATGTGGCTTCCTGGCTGGCTTATGCAATGAAAGAGTCCCAGATCAGTTTAGATAAATAAGTCTACTCCTTATTTTGGAGGAGTTGGCTTAGGGTAGTGAATCCGATTTATCCTGTTTGTGTAAGCCACCAACTGGATGACATCTATTCACTCCACGGAATGACTGAATGACCATTGTGAGAATGGAGGTGGGAAGTAACATCTGAAATATACCGTTACTATTTGACAATTGAGCATGTTGGACCCTTCCCACGTTGCTAGGTCATTGAGTCCCTATATAGGAATAATCTGGTACAGGCAAAAGAGTCACAAGGTCTCCATAGGTCAGTCATTCCCCAGTAGCAAGCTAATAGCTGCTTTTCAAAAGAGGTGTTCCCCGCAACAGGAGATGACAAGTTCAAAACCTCGGGGGCAGCCTCCCATTGCAAGAAACTCCAACTGGCAAAATCTTCAGTCATTGAGACTTATTGTTCAAAAATGTCATTAGGATTTGGGGGTCTTTAGGTAGAGAGGTTGCCACAGATGGCTTCATAGCAATCACAGAACCACTTACTGGTTTGTGGGACAGTCTATATGAAGGACAAAGTGTAATGCTCAAGTAAGGCACATACGGTCTCTAATATTGGACTCCACAGAGACCAATAAGGTGCTAGGCCTGTGTTTCTGTGGTGGGATGCTAAAGAGACAACAGCTCTTCCTTCACTTCCAGGAAGACTGAGCATTGTTAATGTGCCACATAGTCCCGAAACACTTAGTAGGCAGGCTCCTGAATTTTTTCAGTGTTTATCAGCCCATCCCTTCTGATGGAGGTGCTATAGTTCTGCCTTTAGGGCCATTAACACCAAGGCATCTGACTTTTCAACCAACATGATATCTTCTATACAGTGAAAGCCTACTGGAAGAAAGTGAGCAACCATTAAGTAACCATTCAGGTGACTTGTTTCAATCCTACCTTTGCTGCTCAGCCTCTAAACATTCACTAACAGGTAAGATGGTAGGGGATCCTTCTACCACCTTCTTCCAACCAGCTGGGTGAGATCACATGCTAGAAAATTTTCTCATTTCCTCTTACCTGCACCACTTGAACCCTTTCCTTTCTTTTCCAGAAAGTCAGGTCTCTGTCAGCATCCCATTTTTATCACCAAAAACTGTCAAGAACTGTGAAGAGTCTGGGAGTTTACCTTACTTGCAAGCCAATAGTTTAGACTGCCATAATATCATTAATACTGGTAAAAGACAACAGACCCTTCAGTCTGAGATAAAAGACTGT
Organism: Mandrillus leucophaeus; assembly: GCF_000951045.1. Classification (NCBI taxonomy): domain Eukaryota; kingdom Metazoa; phylum Chordata; class Mammalia; order Primates; family Cercopithecidae; genus Mandrillus; species Mandrillus leucophaeus. Next base: position 51,867 of record NW_012108375.1, read on the forward strand.
ATTACTGACTGTATAGCAGGTATCATGTGTTTCATATATATGTTGGTTCCTCTCCCCCAACCCCAGGACCCATGGGAGTGACACAGAGCAGCCCAAGGTGATGGTGCATATGCAGTGGGTTTGCATCAAAGCTGAAGAACTCCAAGGTTAGGAAATCTGAAGCTTGTATAATGGGCTACAAGCAAACCAAGCTAACCTTTGCCCCAAAGGAAAACATTATCCTTATTATATTGAACAGTAAACAAACCTGCCCTCTGCTTCAGAAAGAGTCACTATCTCTATCTTACAAGATATCTTACAAAGATTTTGGAAAAGACAGTTCAGATCAAAGATAACCAGTGCCTCACAAGATGTGCAGAAAAAAAGAAACTCAGGGAGAGTCATCTTCCAACAATAACTTCCATGAACACAAACACAAAATTATTTACCAAAATATTAACCAAATCTAGCAACATATAAGATGGGCAATATGTCATTACCTCATAGGAATTAACCCAATAATGCAAGATTATCCTTCAAAAATTAATCAATGGAATTTAACATATTAACACATGATCAAAGAAAACTCTATGATTGTCTCAATGAACACAGATAAAGCATTTAACAAATATCAACATCGATCTATGGTAAAAGTCTTAACAATCTAAGACTAGAAAGGAACTTCTACAATCTGATCAGAGGCATCTATCAAAAACAATAAAACAAAAAACCAGCAGCTAACATAATATTAAAAGACTGAATTCTTCCTTTTTAAAATCAGGAAAAGGCAAGTATGTTCTCATCACTTCTATTCAACATTGGACTAAATAGTTCAGCCAATGCAGTAAGGCAAGAAACATAAATGCATATATTTAGGATGAAAAATGGAAGAAATATGATAGTCTTTGTAAAAACTAGAACTGATACATTTAGTTAAGTTGCAAGATACAAGGTTAATATAAAGTCTCCAACTTGATGGTTCAACTTAATGATTTTCTGACTTTACAATGGTGTGAAAGTAACAAATATTCAGTAAAAACTGTACTTTAGTACGTTATTAAATAACCTACATGAAATATTCAACACTTTGTTATAAAATAGGCTTTGTGTTAGATAATTTTACCCAATTGTAGGCTAATGTAAGTATTCTGAGCACATTTAAGGTAAGCTAGCCTAAGCTATGATGTTCAGAAGGTTAGGTATATTAAGGCATTTTCCACTTATGATGGGTCTATTGAGATATAACCCCTATTGTAAGTCAAGATGCATCTGTATATAAAATCAGTTGTATTTCTACAGTTAGCAGTGAACAATCAGAAATTAAATTTTAAGAAACCATACCATTTGTAATAGCATCAAAATATGAACTACTTAGGGACACATTTATTAAAACATATGAGATCTGTACACCAAAATCTACAAAATATTACTGAGAGAAATAAAAGAGACCTCAAGTAATATCATGCTTTTGGATTGGAAAACCAGTATCATTAAGAAGTTAATGCTCCCCAAATTGATCAACAGATTCAATGTAATCCCAAGTAAAATCCAATTAAGCTTTATATGTTGTAATTAATAAACTCATTCTAAAATGTATTCAGAAATGTAAAGGTCTTGGAATCACCAAAACAATTTTGAAAAAATAGAAAAATTTGGGAAGAATTACTCTACGTAATTTCAAGACTTACTGTAAATCTCAGTAATCAGGACAGGGTGGCACTGGCATAAAGATAGGCATACAGATCTATGAAACAGCACAAAGAATTCAGCTATGTACCTGTACGTACAAGGCCAATTTATTTGACAAAGCATCATGGCAATTCAATAGGGAAAGAACAATGTTTTAAATAAACAGTACTGGAACCAAAAAAATGAACCTCAACTTACATCTCATTCTATATATCAAAGTCAAGTACACTAAAAGTGATGACAAGGGCTTGGGGCTAGGTTCAGTTAGCTTTCTTTCTTTTTTTCTTTCTTTCTTCCTTTTTTTTTTAAGACAGAGTCTTACTCTGTTGCCCAGGCTGGAGTTCAGTGGCACAATTTTGACTCACTGCCTCCCAGGTTCAAGCGATTCTCATGCCTCAGCCTCCCAAGTAGCTGAGATTACAGGTATGCACCACCACACCTAGCTAATTTTTATATTTTTAGTAGAGGTGAGGTCCCACCCTGTTGCCCAGGCTGGTCTCAAACTCTGAGCTTCAAGTGATTCACCTGCCTTGACCTCCCACAGAGCTGGGATTACAGACATGAGCCAGTGCACCTGGCCTCTTGCTAAAAGCCTATCTGAAGTCACTGCCTTTTAATTGAAATATTTAGACCATTTACATTTAATACAACTTTTGATATGGTTAAGCTTAAATCTACCATCTTACTCTTTGTTATCCCTTTGTCCCTATTGTCCCTGTCTTCACTTTTTCCTCTCTATATCTCTTCTTTTGGATTATTTTATGATTTCATTTATCTCCTTTGTTACATTATTAGCTACAACTTTTTGTATTTTGTTATTTTAGTGGGTTTTTTTTGTGGTTTACAGTATGTATGTTTAACTTATCACAGTTTACCTTTGAATGATATACTACTTCACATATAAGAACCTTATAATATACTTACATCTCTCCCCTCCTAACCTTTGTATTATTGTTGTTATTTTACATGTACATATATTATAGATCCCACCCTACAATGATTGTTACTTTAGTTCTAACAGGTTAAGATTTGAAGATATTTAAATAATGAAAAATTTTAAAAATATTTACCCATGTAATTACCAATTCTGGTGCTCTTCATTCCTTTGTGTCAATCCAGATTTCAATTTAGTATCATTTTCTTTCTGCCTAAAGTACTTCCTTTAACATTTCTTATAATGTGAGCTTGACGGTGATAAACTCTTTAAGTTTTTATATGTTATAAAAACTTTTTTTTCTCTTAATTATTTCAAAGATAGTCTTTGGTGCATACAGAATTCTAAGCTGACAGTTTTTTTCTTTCATTAGTTTAAAGGTGTTAGTCTATTGTCTTCTCACTTGCGTTCTTTCAGACAAGAAATCTGCTATTACCTTTGTAATATATTGAAGACATTTAAATAATAAAAAATTTTTTAAATGTTTACCCATGTAATTACCAATTCTGGTGCTCTTCATTACTTTGTGTAAGTCCAGAGTTCAATCTAATATCATTTTCTTTCTGCGTGAAGTGCTTCCTTTAATATTTCTCATAGTGTGAGCTTGATGGTGATAAATTCTTCAAGTTTTTATATGTCATAATTTTTTTTCTCTTTATTTTTTCAAAGATAGTATTTGGTACATACAGAATTCTAGGTTGACAGTTTTCTTCTTTCATTAGTTTAAGGGTGTTAGTCTATTGTCTTCTCACTTGCATTCTTTTAGGCAAAAACTGTGCCATTACCTTTGTCTTTATTCTTCTGTGCATGTCCTTTTTCCTCTGGCTACTTTTAAGGTTTTCAGCTTATCACTGGTTTTGAGTAATTTGATTATAATATTCTTTGGTATAGTTTCCTACATGTTTCTTGTGCTTAGAGTTTGTTGAGTTTGTTGGGCCTTTGGGTTTTTAATTTTTATCAAATTTGGAAAATAATCAGTTATTATTTTTCTTTCTGACCCCTCTTCTCTCCTTCAGAAAGTGTAATTACACATATATTAGTGAAATTCACCCATAATTTATAGTTATTGTTCATTTTTTAAATTCTCTAAAAATCTGAGCTTCATTTTGGAGTTCCTACTATTTTGTCTTCAAATTTAGTAATATTTTGTTCTCCAGTGTGTGATCTGCTGTTAATCTTATTCATTGTATTACATACCTCACACATTTCTAGCGTAGAATTCACTTCTACAAGTGTAGTTTTCATTTCTAAAAATTTAATTTGCATTTAAACATCTTTTATGTCTCTTAACTTTATGATTATCTGGAATATAGTTATAACCATATTGCCATTATATGAATTCTAACATATGTGTCAGCTTTGAGGTCAGTTTTGATTTATTTATCTCATTATGGGTCATATTTTTCTGCTTCTTTGCATATTTGGTAATTTTTTGTTGGATGACAGATACAGTGAATTTTATGTTGTGGGTGCTGGGTATTATTGTATGCCTATGAGTTTCTTGAGATTCATTCTGGTTTACAGTTATATTACAAGGAAACAGTATAATCCTTCCAGGTCTTGCTTTTAAGATGTATTAGGTGGGTTATTTATCTAGGGTTAATTTATTCCCCACCACTGATGCGGGATCATTTTGTATACCCTACCCTATCTTGTGAATCATGAGGTTTTCCAATCTTGCAGATAGGAATAGGTATTATTACCCATTGTGTGTGGGTACAGGGCACTGTTAACTGCAAGTGCAGGTTACTGTTAACTTCTAATCCTTTCAGGTAGTTCTTTCCCCAGCCTTGGGCACTTTTCTCACACACATGTGCTGCAGTACTTGGGTGAATTTACAAAGGCAACTCTATGCAGTTCTTTGGGGTTCTCTGTGTGTAGCCCTGTTCTCTCCATTATTCTGCCTTGTGAACTGTACCTTTGTTGGTTTCTCTGAACTCTTAGCTCCACTTCCTCAACATAAGGAGTGTGCCAGGCTCTGTGGGGTTTTGCCTTCCTGCTCCATGGCCTGGAAATTCTACCAAGGTAGTAATCTGGGGATAATCATAGTGCTCACCTTTTTTTTTCTCCATCCTTCAGGGGCCATGGTCCTTCATTTCTTGATGTCCAGTATTTTGAAAATCATTGCTTCAAATATTTTGTGTGCTTTTATTCATTTCGGGAGTTAGGGTAAATCCATCATGGCCAGGAAATAAATGCCAAAAAAACTTACTCTGAAATATATATGGAAAAAGCAGGAGCAAAGAAGGAAGACTCATCCTATAAGATGGTGATTCTCTGTTATCTTCAAACCATAAGCATCAGCATTACCTGAGAACTTGCTAGACATGTAAATTCTTGGGTTCCAACTCAGACTTAATTAAAAGCCATGTGGGTGGGGCCCCATACGCCCTCTAATTGACTCTGATATATACTGAAGATTGAGAATCACTGCTAATAAGATATTAAGATAGATACAAAGTTTTAGTTATAAAAATAACATGGTACATAAAAGCAAATATAGAAAAATGTTAATAGAAGAATGTAGATGATGACTGGTCATTATAAAACTTAAAACTTTGCTGAAAAAGAAAATACAACACAGAGGCATGGACAGAAAAATAGACCAAAGAACATAATGGGGAGCTCAGAAACAGTCCTGCGGTATACATAGGTATGCAACTGTATTGATATACAGTAAAGTTTGCATCAGATTAATAGGAAAAAGTAGCCATCAGAAGAGAAAACTTGGAGCTGGATCACTACCTTCCATCATATTTAGTGGTAGACTCAAGATGAAAGATCTAAATGTTAAGTAAATCTAAGTAATTAATAGAAGTAAATGTGGGAGAAAACCTTTGTGACTCAGGAATGAAGAAAACTTTCTTAAGAACGATGAAGCGTAAATGATGGATCTGTCCTTATCCATGTTAATCTTTTTTTTTTTTTAAACAAACAAACAAGAGATACCATAAACAAAGAGAAAGAGAAACAGGCCATGGACTGGTAGAAGATATTTGGAATGTTTCAAATGACGAGTGTAATAACTGAAATAGACAATAAACTGGCCAGGCGCGGTGGCTCATGCCTGTACTCCCAGCACTTTGGAAGGCCAAGGCAGGTGGATCACCTGAGGTCAGGAGTTCAAGACCAGCCTGGCCAACATGGTGAAACCCCATCTCTACTAAAAATACAAAAATTAGTTGGGAGTGGTGGTGAGTGCCTGTAAGCCTAGCTAGTTGGGAGGTTGAGGCAGGAGAATTGCTTGAACCCGAGAGGTGGAGGTTGCAGTGATCTAAGATCGCATCACTGTACTCCAGCCTGGGTGACAGAGTGAGACTCCATCTCAAAACAAAAAAAGGAAGGAAAGAAAGAAAAGAAAATAGACAAAAAAAAAAAACAAAAAAAAACAAAAAAACTGCTACCAATTAGTCTTTACAGAAAATGGGGAAAAAAGGAGACGAATGGGCAAAAAGAATAGGAAATTTACAGAATGTTAAACCTTAATAGCTGGGTAGTTGTCAAACACCCCAGTAATCAGAAAAATTGAATCCAAACCAATACCAAAATAAAATGTTACATCCACCAAATATGCCAAAGTTAGAAAGTCACATAACATTGTTTGCAAATATGTGAGGAAATGAGAATCTTCACATCTAGCTAGCGAGAATATAAACTAGTACAGATTTTTATGAATGTAATTTAGCAGAATTTACCGAAATTAAATAGCCCTGTGACTTAGCAACTATATTCCTAGGTGTATATGCTAGAGAAATTTTTGCACAGGTCCATAACATGACATGAATTAGGATACTCACCACTACATTGTCTATGGCAGCGGTGAAGTGGAGAAATTAGCAGTATCACAGGTATCCATCACTAGAAAAATAGGTAAGATGCAATAGAGTCAAACTGTATGTATTTATATAAACAAAACAAACATAACACTAAATATTTATTGTTTCTGTAGTTATTATTCACCCAAGAATTCCAACTTAGATTTTTCTATACGCACTTAAAATTAACCAATCTGTAGTTTCTTTTAGAAAAAGTTATTTATGGCCGAGTGCAGCGGCTCACGCCTGTAATCCCAACACTTTGGGGGGCCAAGGCAGGCAGATCACCTGAGGTCGGGAGTTGAAGACCAGCCTGACCAATATGGAGAAATCCTGTCTCTACTAAAAATAACAAAATAATGCATGCCTGTAATCCCATCTACTCAGGAGGCTAAAGTAGGAGAATTGCTTGAACCCTGGAGGTGGAGGTTGCATTGAACCAAGATCGCACCATTGCACTTCAGCCTGGGCAACGAGAACAAAACTCTGTCTCAAAAAAAAAAAAAAAAAAAAGAAATTCATTTGTTTGACTGGGCATAGTGGCTCACATCTGTAATCTCAGCACTTTGGGAGAAAAGTGAGAGGATTGTTTGAGGCTAGGAGTTCAAAACCAACCTGGGCAATACAGTGATGCTATAAAAATAAATTTTTAAGTTGGATTCTTGTCTCACCTGTAGAAACCATCTAGTATTTTACTTCCATTCTTATTTTACTATCACTTCTAATTGCACTTATTTCTGTTCCACGACATGTGGTTTTGGTCAATATTATTTCTTAGATCCCAAATCTACTTTTAAGATTTATTTTTCATTGGAGTATTCCCTGGTACTTCTTATAGGGAGGTAAATTTTGAGCCCCTGAATTTCTGAAAATATCATTATTTTGCCCTCCAACTTGAGTAACTTTTAAATTTTGGATGTATTGCTTTACTGTCTTCTTGTAACCAAATCGCTGGTGAAAATTCCAATGTCAATCTCATCCTGTTCACTTTGTAATCATTTCCTTTATATTTTGGAACCTTTTAAAGAGATGTTTTTTATTTTTTTAATTTTTTTGAGGCAGAGCCTCACTTTGTTGCCTAGGCTGGACTGTAGTGGCACAATTGTCGGCTCACTGCAACCTCCGTCTCCTGGCCCAAGTGATCCTCCCATCTTACCCTCCCAAGTAGCTGGGACTACAGATGCGCATCACCACACCTAGCTGATTTTTGTATTTTTTCTAGAAACAGAGTTTCACCCTGTTGCCCAAGCTGGGCTTTTAACTCCTGGACTCAAGAGATCAGCCCACTTTGGCCTCCCAAAATGTGGGATTACAGGTGTGAGCCACCATGCCTTGTCAATGATGTTCTTTACACCTACTCTAAAATTTCATGAAGATGTATCTAGAAGTGTATGTTTATAGTTTTGCTTGGTACTAACTGGACTCATTCAGTCTGAGAACCTATGCTGTGCTTCATTCAGCTCTAGGAAAGCTTATTTTTTCCCCTTCATTGTTTCCTTTGAAGAAGGATTCATGTTGGAACATGAGGACTCCTCTTCCATGTCTCTTTTCACATTATTTCTTAGTTCATTTGCATTACTTTCTATGCAATCTAAACCTAAAGAGCTTTTTAATTTGCTCTATAGATGTCTCCTTTCTACTCTCCAGCCCAACTGTTGAATTTACTTTTGACGGTTCTATTTTACATTATAAACATCTAAATCCTTTCGTTAACAGCTTGTTTTCTAAACTCAATATCCTTTATACCTCAGAAGATATCATTTTACATATTGATTTCTTTAGACATTGGTACTTATGTTTGTTGACTCTCATGGTGTTACTATCTGCACTAATGGTGGGCAAAAGGAAGAACATGCCAATGGTCAGATCATGCTAGCTCAATAGGGCTATACTGGTTTTCCTTCTTAATCTAAGTACCCGCACTCTTTGCTCCTGCTTTGAACCAGATGTCCTTTCTGCACACAGCTTGGCATATAAAAGGTGGTTGAACTAAACCAATTACTTATGATGCACTATCACCACCATTCTTGGTCCTTTATATTGTCTTCTGAGGCATCTGAAGCAAAATCCACATCTCATGGTAGAATTCTCTGGCTCTAGCCCTTCAAAGAATTTCTCAAAAATTATGGATCCAGTGTACTCCTTCTTTACAAAACTGGCAAGATTATTAGATAACACTTCTGCCTATCATAGTATTAATCTTTGCTGTCCCTTGTAGGTATGTGGACAGGATGAGATTGAAGCATGCTCCATTTTGCTACTTTGAATAATTTATCTGCGAACAATTCCTCCTGTTCTTGGGAGAATGAATGTTCCTTTGAGGGATGCTGCAGTGAGGGATGATCCAAATATGAGATGTTTAGTATGCATTCTGGACAGGCATTAGTTCTCAGTGTATTAGGTTCTTCCTTTCATGAAGATGAGGAAACTTAAAATCATCCATCCTAAAATCCATGCTCTCTGCTCATGCTTTAATTTTTTAACAATTTGTGTTAGTTTTTCTTTTCTGACAAGGAAAAGTTTGAAAGAGCAACTGAAAGATCCTTCTAAAGCTATACCTTGGAGGAACACAATTAATTTGATTAGGTTTAAGGAAAGTCAGTATTTATAGGTTTGTTTTCTGAAAAATAAGATTTATTGAATCCCTTGAGGGGAAAAGCATAATTTTATAGCTTAGGTTTCTTCCTTCCCCAGTGATATGTTTCTCAAATTTTATCCTGAAATAAAATTGTGAGCCGACTGAGAAGCTAGATGGGCAGACGCATGGCAGATCACCATTGTCCCTGGTTGTTACATTAGAGAAGAAAGTTGTAACAGAAGATTCTTTTTGTCAGCCTCTTTCCTAAAGATTCTATAGAAAGGTTCAGGAGTATTTTGATTGTTCTCTACAATAAAACCTAGGTTGTTCTCTTAAAAAAAAATTTCAGGTGTTTTCTCTAAACATTCTCTAACATTTTAGGCTTTCTCAGCTTAGGATGAGCTTCTCAGGTGGTTGGACATTAGGACTGTGTATTATAGCTGACCACAAATTCTAATCTTGAAAAACTGCTTCATGAGACTGTAGAAGATAGCATTCTCTTAAGAACTTTCCAAAACTAAATGACTACTTACTATCCCCTGGGCTTATGAATTCTGTAAAGAATTAGCAGCTTTAGGTAGAATATGGCCAACTTTTTCTGAAGGTTCTTATTTAGAAACAAAGGAATACCTGAAGGTCTGAGTTGGCTGCCTGTCTAGATTATTATTATTATTTTTTTTAAAGAGGCATCTTGTCCACTTGTTCATCAATTAATGCTCTTGATGAATCATAATTTTTATTTCGATGTCTATTTCATAAGAAATCTATTCACTGAACATTAAAACAGAAGGCTGTATTAACAAAAAAGGCAACAGACTGAGTGAAAAAAATACCCTTCCAAACAGATTTCACGTGTCAATCTCCATCAGAGAAACATTTCCCATCTTAACGGCTCCCTTTAGAAGTAAATAATAATAATTTGAGATAAACTACACTTCTTCCACACCCAGATATACAGGTTTTTAATGCTCAAAAAAATTGTGTATTTTTCATGAGAATTTCTCTAACCCTGAATTTTGTAAATAAACCAGTTTAAACATCATTAGTTTATCAATCCTCTATGTGTTACCTCATCTAGATATATACAAAAATTTGGAATGGATAAATGTTGGTTGATAAAAATATTACATAGCTGCTAATGGGATTTTTTAAGTACAGCAAATTAATACTTAAAAGTGTAGTTCTGCTTATGGCAAGTTTTGTGTTTAAAATAATTAAGTATATATACATCTTCACATCCAGGCCAAAGAGGTCAGAAGAATATTTACAAAATAAATATGTAGGGAATTTTAGAATTTCACTGATTCAGATGAAGTGATGATTCCCTAATTAGCATAAAGCTTTAGATTGTGTCAACTATTGTATACTGTGTAAATTACTCTGATCAGCATAATTTTTTACTGGTTTGAGTTAAGAAATTTCAACCACTAAAAGACAGTTGTGGTTTTGATGAATTGCTATATACTACTTATTAAAATAAAGTTAGTTATGGGTATAGGCCTTAACTACAATTTACTCAACAATATATAAACTAAAAATGTCTTCTCCATTTCCTCAAAAAATTTATTCTTTTATTCAAATTTTGAAACTTAAGTTATTACTACAGCAAACTTCTAATTAAAAGTCCTTGTCATTTAATTTTAGTTTTCCAATACTTTCAAAGAAAACTTGGTATAATACTCCTCTTGGTTAAGTTTCTTACTCAACTTTGTGTTGCAAGAATACTATAAAATTTTAATTAACTACAGTAGAATAAAATACCAGTGCATATAACATCTGTTGCATTTATAATACTTCAATGTAATGTGCAGACAATGAAGTTAAGGTTTGCTAAAGATCCATTGTTCTGTGGGGCTTAATTCCTTTTCCAAAATTATAATCTATATATGTGGTTCAAGGTAAAGTAGTTGAAAACTTCACAATTATTAAATATTTCTGATTAAAAGTAGAATGTGACTGTGAAAATCTGAAATCAATAAAAGAAATGTTAACTATTTTAGAATGCCAAAATTAATATTTAAAAACAAACTAAGAATAAAGGGAACACCGAGACTTGTCTTAAAGAAGCTGTTTGTCATTCTTTTTTTTTTTTTTTAGATTACAACACACGTACAGTAAGTGAATTTTATCAAAATACAGCACATTTCTTATACTATATCCATAAAAATCAATTCCTATGTAAATAGTACTGAAAATCAACTAAAATGAGTTAAAATTTACAAAGAGTTGTTAAAGGGTTTCAATCAAAATTATTAAAACTATACAGTACAATAACCAATTGATAACATCTTGAAAGAAGTGCAATATTTGAGTTCACATATTTTTAAAAGTGCTGCCTACTTTGACTAGCAAGAATGGAAAGTGACTCCAACTCACTTTTGCAAATATAATGTGGCTTGGTGTTTTAAGCTAGTCTTATAAAAGTCTTAATTAAAATCAAGGTTGATAAACAAAGCATAACAGATTAAAAATTCCCAAATTGCATTTCTTAGTAAATAAAAATGAAGTGCAATAACCAAATATTGCTCTAATGAAAAGTTCCAGACTAGCCTCAACTAAACAGTTATTGGTCTTCTATGGCACTTTTTTCTGGTCCAAATAACCATGCATTAATCCTTACCATTACTTGTTACTCAAATTTTATTTGATTACATACAACAAAAACAAATAAAATTAATAGTCTGGATAAACAAAATTAATAAATCTCTATCATCACATATTTGTTACAGTAACTAGGAACAAAGAAAGGCAGTTGGTGGTAAAACACTATTACATTGATACACGTAGAAACCCTTTAAAGACTCTGAAGTGTTGAGTTCACATTTAATGTTAACCTGTAGAAACAGCCCTTTATTTGAACACCTTTACACAATGGCAGGCCTCAAGGACCCATCCCTTTGCTCTACAACTCTCCACAGCAATTCTCTATCACTGTGCCAGTTTCACAAACTTGCTTTGGTTTCCTAGCTCCATGCGTACTGTTTCCTTTTACTTTACCAAGGCAATGCAAGGCCAAACAAAAATCAAGAGGCTTTCCTAAACCTTCTTACATTTTGTGTTACAGGCAACACAATCTTAAAACTGGCCATTTTTGTTTCATTTGCTGCTTAAAATAAAAATTATAAATTAGATTTAAATGGAGCGCTAATTATAAAACAGATTGCAAGTACCACCATTTGCAAAAAAAAAAAAAAAAAAAAAAATCGGGATTTCCATAACACGGAGAATGCATGGACATGCAACCACAGTAGAGTTAAAAATTTCCTGTGACTAAAAAATTAAAAACTGAATCACCAGTAGCAAATGTATAGTCAATGGCTATGACAAGAACAGATCCTGCCGAGCTCATAAAATGCAATTATTGTCTTTTTTGCTTTATAAAAAAGACATTACCTATTTTATTGCATTATTCTCTTAATAAAAACATACTACCACATAGTACCCCCCATCCCCATTCTTTGCTTCCAGATTTTTATAGAAAATAACTGTTTTAATCTGGCCTTGGAAAGTGAACCCACCAGCACCACCTTCACCTACTCACTCTTCAATTCAATATGCACATAGCAAAAGCCAACACTTCAAATCTCTTGCCCACAACAAAAAAAAGTAGTTTCAGGAGAAAAACATTAATACCAGTTGAATAAAAATAAGGGCATAAAAGCTATGAGAGAGATAGCTCTGCCATCTGTCTCTGGGCTAAAATCAAGGCTAACTATTGCCTTGCACACAGTTCAGTCATGTATATGAAATCCAAAAATAAACCTACAATCTATACAAAAACAACACAGGTTTGTTTTTGTAGCCTTGATTGCTATGTTTAAAAACCTAACAAGTTTTATATGGTATGAATTCAACAGTCTCCTTTATATTCTGTACAGTGGTTCTTTCCCTCTAACCACAAGTTCCATTACTTCATTAATGTACAAATTTGAACATAATTTTTTGAGTTCTTCTTTATATATAAAAATAGTCAAAATATTAATTTCCCCTGCAAGTATCTTCCAATAAATCTTGCTGTCTTCCCCCCTTTTTTTGTCCACAGTGCTTATGAGGAAACTTCTCGTACAATGATGAGTTCAACTGTATTCTGGAAAGTTTTTAGCAAGGACACTGCTTGTCCATGTTCAATATTTATAAAACTGTAGCCATTAGCCTGGAAGAAAGAGGAAAAATGCTTTTAGGAAAAACATTTTATAGTAATTTATTTGCATTTCTGCCAAGTAGTTCACAAACCTGTAAGAAAATAAGAATCACTTTGGCAACTTAGAATAACATATAAATTCACAGGCCCTACCCAAACCAAGGAATAAAGTCTCTGAAGATGGGGTCTAGAAATGTGTGTTTTGTCCAACTTTTCAGACAATTCTCATGTAGCAGTTCAATGTTAGGAATCACTAAGAAATAATGTCAGACATGGTGCTGTATAATGCTAATGTGCGTCTGAGGTGACCAAACTGTAGCACAGCAAGGGGCAAGGGCTAGCCTTCCGATTGTCTTGAAGCCATCACATCAAGACCACCATATTTCTTACAATTAAGGTTAATATTTACTGAGGTTCTACTGTGTACCAAACATACAATTCTAAGTGTGTAATATGAATTAGATCCTTTGAGTCTCATAATGCTCAAAAAAGATTCTTTCACCATCTTATTTTAGAGAAGAGAAAGCCCAGGCATGGAGAGGTAAAGTAACTTGCTCGGTCACAAATTGAAACTACAGATTCCCAAATGGTTCAGGAAAATAAACGCGTATAACTGTATGAGTGTATGAGTGAGTGTGACTCTCTCTGTGTGTGTGTGTGTGTGTGTGTGTGTGTGTGTGTATAGACGGAGGGAGAAAAGCAGAAGAAAGAGGAGAATAAATGCTAAAGACAATGTAGCAAATTATGAACAACTGGTGACCAAATGATGTAATACTGGTGTTTATTGTACTATTTTTGTGGCTTTTCTCTAAGCTTGAAATTATTTAAATTTTTTTTTTAAATTAATTTTATTTTTAAAAAGTGTTGGAACCAGAATTTAAACTCAGGAAGTCTGGTTTTCAGAATCTGTACTTTCAGCTACTAGATATTAATGTCTCTTTTTTTTTTCTTGGTTTGAGGGTTATTTTTTAGTTCTTTAGTTCTCAACTAAGAACAGTGATGGTAGGGGTAGAAAATGAGAGCTAGACTTGTGTCCTAGGCTTGTCTTCTTCTAAGACTGCAAGTGTTTACGTAAAATGAGTAGCTGAAAGAACAAAGAAAAGGAAGGGACAGGAAAAAATGAGTTTCTCAGATTTAAAAATTTTCTTCTCCATTTCTGAAAGGCCAATAGCCCACATCCAAGAAGTAGTACTCTAATCCCCCTCAAATTAGTAAAAATTAACATTCCTGAGCTTAAACAAAATCCTATGATGTATCAAACTTTTTTTTTTTTTGAGACTGAGTCTCGCTCTGTCGCTCAGGTTGGAGTGCAGTGGCGTGATCTCAGGTCACCGCAAGCTCCGCCTCCCGGGTTCATGCCATTCTCCTGCCTCAGCCTCCCACGATTTTCAAAGTTGAAGTGAAAACATTTTAAACTATGAAAACATTAGAGTGTTATAAAATGAAAAACAAATAAAGATTTATTTTAATTACCTGAATAATTTTATCACCTGGCTGCAGTAATTTTGATGCTGGTCCTTCAGGCTGTACCCTTGTTACAAATATACCCTTTAATAACAAAAAAATAATTGTTTATTTAACTAAAAACAGTATGTATAAATAACAGAGTACCAAGGAGCAACTTCTCCTCCACACCATGCAAATATTTCAATCATGGTACAAGTTTTCTCCCTGACTTCTCTGAGTAATACTGTAACAAACTAGCTATTTTTACCTCTAGTAATTCTGACCTCAGTGATTTCTCTTGAGAGTAATAAAATTGCTTTTATAGATGTGTGAAAAAGCAATAAGAAAATTAAAGATCACTTGATAATATCACAAACATTCATAGTTTTTGGTTAAATTGTTTTAACTTGAACTGATCAAATTACAAAACAAAAAGGTAAGCAATAGAGTGGGGAATCAAGGTGATGTCTACCTAGATTTACATAAACATCTACTAGATTTTCACTTACATATAAGTATTGAATCAGCAAATAAAACTTTATAGGTGTTTCAAGAATATACAAAGAAAACTTACATCATCATCAGGTCTGAATGGGTTTCCTCTACCCCCGACACCACCTGATATGCTAAATCCAAGTTCTGGATCCTTTTCAACCCTCACTCGAATCTGAGTTAATATGAAAATAAAGGAAACTTACTATTTCAGAAAAAGTTATAATGCCACAACATCTATATTTAAATACTGATGGGTTAAGTCCAAGCAAACATAAACATAAGAATTCATCAAAAATAAACATTTGGTCAGATGAAGTGAAATACAACATAGAATATTATGTTAATGAGTTAGTGAGTTAAAGGCAGAGCTGAGATTATATAAAGCATAGCTCCTAATTTTATTGCTTGTCTTATAAGGATAAGGAATCAATTAAAATTGACCCTGTTTTACTTTTTAGACATCATAGATTTTAATGCCATAGTATATAAACACAAAACATGTATATTATTATCAGTTTCCACTTGTGGGACATCTAAATTACACAGTATCTCTGTTTAGTGGCTTGTTTCATAAGATATCTAAATGATCCACTGTGGTTTTGTGATACTAACTCTTCATTTACTGAATCTGTTTAAAGGCTTCAAAGGAGGTAGGATTTTAAAATATGACCAATTGATAGTTTTTATAACCAAGCTATAGAAAAAGATGCAAGAATTAAAACTTGTGTTATAAAACACTCCCTTTCACCAGAGACACAACCAAAATGAATAAAGCATTTGTTCTCTACCTTTCTAATATTATTGATCATTTTATTAATAACTATCAAGACATAAGAAATGTATAGCTTGCTGACTTTTTAAATAATTTTTAAGATTAAATACTCAAAGTAGTTTGAAGTCTGTAGTCAAATTTCAAAATCTAAGGAGTTAAGATTTTAAGTGTCACAGAACAATTTCAGGTTAATGGTCTCCTATTTATATTCTTAAGGAATGTCTGACTACTGGAGTATCCTGGAGTATCAACCAGTTGTGGAAAAGCAACTGTACCAGAATAAATAAATCATGCCCAAAATACTAAATCCTATGTTGTATGATCACAAAGTCAAATAAAAATCACCAAGTTTAATACCTTATAAACATAACATAAAAATAAAACTTTAAATGGTAACAACTATGTTAACATTCTATATGGATTTACTGCTAATAATTAAGTAACTTATAAAAATACATAAAAAGCTTAGTCCCATATTTCAAATAGTCTTGATAATTCTTACCTCTTGTTTTGCCAGTTCATGGCCTTGTCTAGGAGAACAATGGGGCTGTGTATATGGAGGCTGGTGGGCCACTTTCAGCATCAAGTAATCAATTAGTTGTTCTCTAGAGGGATGCCTTGCCACAGATGCCTGAGGGGGGTGATGTATTTGACTATAATTTGCCTGAGGCCTGAGAGGCTGGCCCATCTGTCCATTACTCAAAGGCATCTAAGAAAAACATGAAGTATCTTAAAATGACCAATAATAATGTCTTATTTCAAATATTTGGATTTCTTCTTGGAGCATTACAAAAGCACTAGAGTTTCACATTCCAATTAAGTCAAACAATACCATGCCACTTACTATTTTTCTATTAATTTTAAACCTTAAAAGAAATAAGCTATTAATGTCTTAATTCTAAAGTTTCCCGAGTGCTTGTTACATTCACTTTTTTAAGCTTTCAAATGGAAGTACATCATATCTATATTTTAAATTACTTGCTTTTTTGGGAGCTATATTTGTATTTTCTTAGATGTATCTGTATTATAGTAACCAAATGTTAAAATGGCACATAGTATACCAAAATTTTAAAATTTAAGCGTCTATGAGATGCGTATCTTTTCCCATACTAAATCAAACACACATACACAAAAGGTACATTTGCTGATGTTTTTCTTCAGAAAAAAACTAATTTTGTGGTAAAATTCTTTCCAAATTTAAATATATTTTTCCACTTTTATTCCTTCTTTCCCAGAATTAACAAGTCAATTCAGCTATCTATGTAGAAAACTGATTTATTCCTTGTGTGTATGTTAGCAACTTTTACAATCTCTTAATATTAATTTCAGACTGTTAGCCACAAAAATTAAATGTTGACATTCTACCCTATTCATAAAGCAAAAAGCAAAAAAAAAAACAAAAACAAAAACAAAAAAATAGAAATTATTAGTTTGTTGTTGTTAGAGAACTATCTTTGTTTTAATGTCTCTCATTTTTAGAGAATAAACCTGACTTAAAATCACCTTTGTAGAAATGTGGCTAATAGCTTATTCTGTTAGCATGAGTAATCTATCTTAAGGCGGGGCGCAGTAGCTCATGCCTATAATCCCAGCACTTTGGGAGGCCTACACAGGAGGACTGCTTCAGGCCAGGAGTTCAAGATCAGCCTGGGAAAACAGCAAGACCCTATCTCTTAAAAAAAAAAAAAAAAAAAAAAAAAATTGGCTGGGCATGGTGGTGCACACCTGTAGTCCCAGCTTCTTGGGAGGCTCAAGTAGGAGGATCATCTGAGCCCAGTAGTTTAAGGCTGCAGTGAGCTATGATTATGCCCCTGCACCTCAGCCTGGGTGACAGAGCAAGACTCCATCTCTATACACAAAAAAAAGAGGTTACAGTCATATTACAAATATTTGTATATAAAAAGATTTTTGTGTAGAAAAATATGGTAAAGCTATTAACTTATAATTTCCTTGTTGGTTAGTAACAGAAAGAAAATCTCATCGATAAGAAAATTACGGGAAAACTCTGAGGGAAATAGTTGAGGTCCAGTTCCCTAAATTATCCCAAAGTAGAAAAGTTTGGAGAAAGATATGGCAACAGTTTCAAAACTACATGCTTTTCTTGGTGAACCTTGCTGAAAGATATAAAGTAGTTTAGCTTTGGTAAAGATTTGTACTTTTTAAAAAAGGCATTCTATTTCACTGTTAAACTGCGTTGTACTTGAGAACTCAGTTAAATTCTGAAGTCTGGGAACACACATGGGTATTCTGTGACAGGACACAAGGATGTTACTGACAAATCTTATACTGGTTGGAGAGAAGGAAAATGAAGTGCTATATTAGCCCAACATTTTTAGGGAAAAAAACCTGTTTATTACTTGATCACTATAGATTTAATGCAACTGATTTGCCCATGAGTAATTAACTGGTTCTGCTGTTGCTTTATTACTCACATACGATTCTGCAGATAGCCCATGATTTTCTCTACGTTTATACCATTTATTCCTACATGTAAATTCAGTATCTTTCTCCTGGGTAAAATCCAGGTGATAATTACTACTGACCTTAAGACTCCCTGACACCAGATATTTGGTCTTGCCTACATCAGTGTTAAACATACACATGGAATGTATTAAGCTACAATTAGCAGATGGCTCAGGAAATTAAAAAGTATTAAAACTAACTCAGTAACCCTAAACCACAAAATATATGTAATGAGAAAAAACTGGGTGACAAAGCTCAGTTAAAAGAAAAGAGGGTTAGAAACTTATGAACTTATATATTAGATGAACTTAAGTATTAGATGACTGGGTAGCTACTACTGTGAAGGGCAACATAAAAGTTTTATGTCATAAATAACTATGCTTCATAATTATATCTGGTCATACTAGAGGGATGGAATCAGTTAAGAAAATAAGGAAAAATAGCTGAGGGAGGAGAGTAAAAAATTATCTGTCTGGCACTGGCCATACATAGATAATTGCAACAAAAGTACTAAAAACTCAACCATCATCTATTCTGTCATATACAAAAATCTTTCAAGATGATTTCTAACTACATTTGAGGTAATAACATTTGACTTTGGTAACAGTAAAAGATCCTAGAATGAAGAATTTAACACAAGTTCATCTTCAATTCTCCAAATAGTTTTACTATCAGGAATACCAAAAAGGCCCTGATTCAAATGATAAAACAAATAGGTGTTACTATATAAGAGAAATCTAAATGCAAAAATAAAACAATTTCTCCAGGGTGGAAAAATCATCGAATGAATTGAGAAATAGTAGACAGGGTCAAATCCTATTTTGTATTTCTGATATTTTTAAAATCCTTACTAATAAAGGGGGGAAAGCCCTCAAAAAAGTATTTTCATCTAAAGCAAATATAATATCTAGTCCAAAAGCTGCAAAATATAGAAAGCTCACAGATACTACATTTTGTTTTCCCAAGCACCCACTTTCATCAAGCTGTCTGGAGGAACATCTTTGTGACTAAGTGTGGCTGATGAGTAGCTCTGCTGTCCTGAAATCAATATACCATCTTGACAAGAATCTCCTGAACTGGATGTCTGGGTATGCTTCAAATGAGAAGGAAATAAAAAGTAAACAAATAATGTTCTTTAAGATGTGAAACCAAGGGGATGACACCAGGAAAAAGTATTGCCAAATAGTGCAAAGATGAAGACCCAAATCAAACACTGCCATCATTATTGCCATCAATTAGTATTTTTCACGTCTTCCAAAGGTACATAGCAAGATGTTTTTGTATGTATGAAAAGCTTATATGAAAATATAATCTATTTATGTACAATACACACATGTAGAAGATGAATGCTGCATGTTATTTTCCTTTTAGTTTTACTTACAGCAATACCTAGCTTTTAAGACCTTTGAACAAATATAATTATTAATCAAAGTTCAGAGTCTCAAATTTTAAGACCAACTAAAACACACTCAAGTTGAGCACTATAAAAAGATTTTTGGTAAAAATAAATAAATAACTGCTGTTCTTCTAATAGAACAGTCCCCATGGGATTTTTTTTCCCCTAAATTTTAATAAGCAGAACCAATACACTTATAGTCTTATAAAACTTACTTTATTGGGGTAAGACTGGGGTGTGAAATGAATATAAAATTTGCTGTAGCTTAATTCTGCCACACTGAGTTCAACAGTTTCAAAAGTACTGATTTGGAGAAATGCTATTAAACCCAATTAACTGGTTAATATTATTCCTGTATTATAGTTTACCAAGCCGATAGCTTTAGGGGAAAAATAGACTCAATCTCATTATCCCTGAATATATATATACACACACGTATCTCTCTCTATATATACATATATATATACACACACACACATCTCTCTATCTCTCTCTTTTTGGAGACAGAGTCTCACTTTGCCACCAAGGCTGTACTGTAGTAGTGTGATCATGGCTCACTACAGGGGGGTGGGGCAGGGCAGAGACAGGGTCTCCCTACACTGCCCTGGCTGGTGTCAAATTCCTGGGCTCAAGTGATCCTCTAGCCTCAGTATCCCAAAGTGCTGGGATTACAGGTGTGAGCCACTGCACAGAGCCCCTGAATATTTCTTATTATAAATATGCCAGGAAGCAAGACACATATGTTTTTCACTTCAATTTTAGTTCTAAGCACATCCCTATATATGTTTTAGAAAACAAAACAGATTGCAATAAATAGCACTATTGTTACGTTCAAAACAGCTTATGGCTAGCAACATAGAAATGCAGACTACATCATCATATTGAAAAATTAATCTAAAATCTACTTTGTTATGACATACTACAGCACACATGTAAAGTTAAGGATTTCGAATTTAATCTTAGAAATTATATCTGCAACAGATCTATCATGTGCAGTTAGTTCAAACCATGGCTTAGAATTTTTAGACATGATCTAATTTTGTGTATTTACGCAATGAATACTTTATTTTCCTTCTCCCTTTCTGAGATGTGCTTTTAGAATACATAATAATGAATTTAGCTCTCAGCTTGAAATTTTAACTGAGGTGTGAATGTATAACTATGTTTACCTTTTAAAAGAACAAGGATACCATGAATGTAAAAGTCAATGGATTCAAAGGCTCCAAATTGAAAAAAAAACAAGCACAAAATGTTACTATAAAAGAATCTGGAAAATACAATTGCTCCAGGTGACTATAAATGGCAAAGATTACCCCTGAGTTAATAAAAGCCACCGATCTTTACCCCCATGGACTCTTGGAATGAGAGACTGATAGTTATCACCCTTGTCTCTTATCTTTTAAATTGAGAGGTTCCTGGCTGGGCACAGTGGATCACGCCTGTAATCCCAGCACTTTGTGAGGCCGAGGCAGGCAGCTCATCTGAGGTAAGGAGTTCAAGACCCCTGGCCAACATAGTGAAACCCCGTCTCTGATAAAAATGCAAAAATTAGCCAGGTGTGGTGGCGGGCACCTGTAATCCCAGCTACTTGGAAGGAGGAGGCAGGAGACTCGCTTGAACTCAGGAGGCGGAGGTTGCAGTGAGCTGAGATCACGCCATTGCACTTCAGCCTGGGCGACAAGAACAAAACGCCGCCTCAAAATAAATAAATAAATATGTAGGTAAGTAAGTAAACAAACTTGGGAGGTTTCAACATGACTACTGCCACTCAACAGCATAGGAATCACATGGTGGCAGGTGACAGAGGACAGTGTTTAAGTCTAGGTCAGGTACAGCCAGAGCCAAGAGAATCCAGGAGATTGCTCCTAATCTGTAACACCAGAGGAGAGTCAGGGATATATTAAAATAGGGGATACCATCGCTCAGGTAGAAGTAAAGGACCCAGAAGTAAGCAAATACTTCACATGGAAACAATGGGGAGGGGATAAAATAAGGTTATTAGAGAGAAAGCAGTCTTTTCGGGATTGAAGGAGAGGGGCAGAAGGAAATATTTTAGAGGCCAAGCTACTACTTCAAGTTGTTATGCGAAAAAAATCTTAAAACAGGGCCACCCAGAGTTCTTCTTTCTCTTTCTCTGTGTTTTTATCCCCCAGACTTAATTTTGGTTAAAATGATAAACCTTTCTTCTTCACTACTAAGGAAATGTTTAGTAAAATGTGAGTAAGAAAGGATTTGTATTTTGTCTTTTCACTGATACTTATCACAATTTCTCCAGTCTCACAGCTAATCATGCTCAGTGAATTATGATTAACTTTAGTTCAGGGTAGTGCTTTCTCTCAGTCAATTCTTAATCACTGGAGTTAAAATTATTCTTCCCTGTAACAGGTCTATGGATTACATATAGCATAGCCTTAAAATCTTTAGTTAGGAACAGAAAAGTTTAATATTAAGAGAAAAAATACTATAAAGAATAGTTTTTAAAAACTCTCAGTTATTCCTATTGTACACTGCTTTTTGCTGACTACATCATTAGTTTATGACCAAAGAAACTCAAGAGATAATGACTGTATCAGCTTTGAAGAAAGGTTTAGAACTAAGCCATGGAAGAACTCAGAGGAAATCAAGGCTTCTAGCCCAGAGTAAACATTTTTTTCCTGAAAACATTAAAACACTTAAAATTTGGAGTTTTCTCTTCTACAAGCTAAAAGTACTGGTCTAGTGTAGGTACTCACTCGAAAAATGTGCCCACCAGAACCTCTTCCATCTGCAACACTCAAGGCAAGACTGCCTTGGCTGCTATGCAAATCCCTAGAGCTGCCATAGTGAAAACTGCTTACAGCAGTAAAATTGGAATTAAAGGACCTTGACAGCATGCTCTGAATAAAGAGGGGATAGATTTAACAGAGATTAGTGTAGCATGCAAAATCCACGAGACATGTTATATATGCAGACTTATTTTCAAGTAACCCCAAAACCAGAGAAGTATCATGCAACACTAATTTTCAGAGTCACTGAAAGAAATTGGAACCATTTACCATGTATTTACATGACAACATATACATATACACAAATTACATGTAAATACAACCATTCGCATGTTTAAGCAAAGGAAGTACAGACATATAACTGCTTTTAGAATGCTATTTCCTTTACTCCTAACACATCTTTTATGTCAGAAAATAGGAACTGACGCCATATGCAGATCTATGTGCATCTAAAGTCATACACAGAACAGAAATTAATTTATCTATATAAAGATAAATTTTACCAACACCCAATAATTCTAAGTCAAATGAATTTTTAGAGATCTACTTCATTTTATGCAAACTCTAATGTATTAAATAAACAGTGTTTAAATATACATAACACAAAATATATTTGCAAAAAATACCATTTCAATTTTTTTTTATTTTTTTAAGAGGTAGACTCCCAGTCTGGAGTACCATAGCATGCTCCTGGCTCACGGCAGCCTCAAACTCCTGGGCTCAAATGATATTGCCTCTTGAGCAGATAGAACTACAGGTCCTCAACACCACACCTGACTAGTTGTTGTTATTATTTTTTTTGTAGAGACAAGGTCTCACAACATTTGACCAGGGTGGTCTCAAACTCCTTCCTTCAAACAATCCTTTTGCCTCAGCCTCCTAAACTGCTGGGATTACAGGTGTGAGCCACTGTGCCCAACCACATTTCAATTTCTAAATGTTTAGATGTTTAGAAAAATATCTTGCATTACCGAACAGTTTTAACATACACAAACTTATGATATACCCTTTTTATTTTTTAAAGAGACAAAAGTCTTGCTATGTTACCCAGGCTGGCTTCAAATTCCTGGGCTCAAGCCATCCTCCTGCCTCAGGCTCCTGAGTAGCTGGGACCACAGGTGTGCACCACCGTGCCTGGCTAATTTTTTTTTATTTTTAATGGAGACAGGGTCTCACCATATTGCCCAGGCTGGCAAATATAACTTTTAAAATGCTCCTGCTGCTCTAAAATTACAACAAGAAGAAAACGAGAAAATGTGTAGCAAATTTTCCCCATTCAAATAAACTCGTATTAAAGATCATTGTATTTTAGGAGTTAGTGGTGGCCTTTTCTGCCTAAATTTAAAGAGCCATTGATGGAATCCTCTCACAAACTGAGTTCATATGAATACCTAATTGCTAATCCCAGAACTGCCTGAAGATGTACCTCAATAAACGCACTGCCTGATTCCCGCTGTTCCACTTGTTTATGAACTGCTGTTCTTTCATGTGAGTACCTTTAGTCATGTCCCTGATGAGGGCTTAACAGTCTAACTGGGGAAACCACATTTTGAGCATGGCTTATTATTAATACAGAAATATCATAACAAGCATTTCTGTATTACTCTTAGCAAATATATTCCTTCTCAAAATTTGAAGTTGACATCTGATGCCAAGAAACAATACAAGATTCCAGAAAGAAAAGGATCCATAAAATTACCATGTACACTTCCAGTTATTCTGTGAATTCTAACATAAAAGCTAAACTTATAGCCCAGACCTGCATCTTCCCAAACCATTTCACCAAGGATAAGATTTAGCAGAAGCAATTCGGAGGTTTCATAAACATTTGACTGGAATAAAAAAATAAATCATTCATACATACATAAATAACAGACACACACACATTTGCTGTGCAGAGAGCTTTAATGTGTTATTGACTCAAGTGGCCTGATTAACCCTTTACACAGATCTTGCAGCAAAGCCTTCTCTGTCATCTCTAAACACATGAGCTTACTGTAAATATTTTACTGACGAATAAAGCTGAAGCTCAAAACAGGTCTGGTTTTATATTCAGGTTTGTGCAGACATCCACATAAAACCGCTTCCTGTCACAACACATTGTGCAGTGCTCAATTAAATGCTAGGCATAATGTCCCAGGCAATGTTGTTCATTACATACTGATAGTTGTATAATAACAAGTGAACTTAACACTTACCATGCTGTGTTAATCATATTATGGTTTGGAATGCTTAATATCTGAGTTCTCATAAGGAATGTTAGTAAATGCTGATAGTAATCATTCACCTTTGAAATATAAAGTTCTTATTCCTTTTCAAATTTTGCTTATTAGTTTAATTAAGTAAATTTTGAAATTTTTAAGGTGACATCTACTACTTTACATCTTTGGATTCGAGGTAGGTTTTTTTGTTTGTTTTGTTTTTTTTTTTTTTGTTTTTGGCAGTGGGAGGTAAGAGGGGTGACTATTAAAAGGTTTAAAAACTAATTAAGTTTCCATAGATTATCTGTTATTACTAACTCTCAGCTGAGTAAAGTAGCAAATTTTAATTTGGGAACTGACCTCATGAGGTAGGCCAGACATTGTGAAAGCCACTAGGGAAACATTTTTACATGTCTACTTTGCCATTAGAATTAAGATGGTGGGTGTAGGGGAGTGAATGGAGATCCTCCATCATCTTCTACCACTTTGAATCAATGCTTTGAAGTCTGGAGTCTAAATCCTGCTGCTATTAAAGTAGTTAATTAGTAATATATTTATGTAGCACTTTCAATCTGCTTCTAATGCCCATACATTCTGATTACACCATCTAATGAATAAGAGCATGAATGTAGCATAGTTTCTATAAATAAAACAGGGACAATTTTCAAAATCATAAAATTTTAGAATGTTTTGAACATATGAAAAGAAAGCATCCCCACACTGAGACTTGCAGAGTATTGAGTAATTTGCCAGTGAAAATTAACTCTTTATTTCTGCAAGTCTCACAACTACTTTGTGATTTCAGTACTTTAGGTTATATAATGTTAGATATGGTTCTTTCGAGTTGTCTGAGAGTGGTTTAACGTGATTCTACCACCATTCTCCTAAAAATAATTTTATTCAGTAAAATAATCCTAAAGTACTATATCTGCTCAGGAAGTAACAGTGGCTTCACCTTATTTATTGTGTCAACTTGAAATGTTTCTGACCAGCTTTTAAAGTTGTTCCCCCTCCTTCACATAACATATATAACATCCTGGGAAAATTAATTAATCTGCACCTAAATTTCCTTACTGAAAAATGGGATAACGAATAAATGGATGCCGGTTCACATACAAAGCAAAACACACACACACACACACACACACACACACACACACAGAGGTCAAAATTAATCTGAAAATCTCTGAAATCACTCAGAATGTACAGTTTTATTTATAGACCCTATATAGTAAAGTTGAAAACCACTTACCTAGGTTAAAGGAAGAACAAAGGTAAAATCTAGGTACAAATGTTTGGTTATTCAAATTCAGTATCTTCAAAACCAACTAAGTTATTTTTTTGCCAAACTTTTATATTATACCACAATGCTTTAAAGACTTCATTTCCCTACCTACCAGAACGTTAAAAAAAAAAAAAAACTGATTTGGCAGGCTATGGTGGCTCACATCTGTAATCCCAGCACTTCGAGAGGCTGAAGTGAGAGGACTGCTTATCTGAGAGGCTGAAGCAAGAGGATTGCTTGAGGTCTGGAGTTTGAGACCAGCCTGGGCAACACAGCGAGACCCTGTCTCTATTTTTTAAAATTAATTAATTAATTAATTAAGGTTGATAAACAAATATCCCAAATCAGAAACCCTGGCTACCTCTTCAATCTTTTTTCTCAATTCCTAAAACTAAGTAATTTTGACCCGTGTTTTTCAGACTCATCACCACGAGAGCCAAAATCCCAGATGAACTATTTCTCATTTGGCTGTTTAATTATTGAAACTGTTTCCTAAGCTACTTCTTATCAATTCATCCTGAACACTTTTGCCTAAGATGTCCTAAAGTACTCTATCTACTCAGGAAATAACAGTGGCTCTCTCTTGTTTATTGTGTCAACTTGAAATTCTTCTGATGGGCTTTTAAAGTTGTTTCTCTCCACTACGTAACACATACCATCCTGGGAAAATTACCTAACTATTCTGTGCCTAAATTTCCTTATGGTAAAATGAGATAATAAAAATATCACACAGGACTCATGTGAAAATTGAGAAACATTTGTACAGCAAGGTAACTGTACAGTGATAGTAGTTTCTGGCACTTTGTAAGTACTAAATAAACTTTATATATTATGACTTTCTAATATCCATACTTTATTATCAAATGTTCTCAAAATAAATCCTTAATTCAACCAGGTTGAACTCCTTGTCTCTCTCTGCTTTCAGAATTCCTTCTTCATATATAATTTTTACCTTAATCTATTAAACTTAATCCTATTTATCAAAATTGTAAGTTTTTCAAAAAGCACTGTTTCTTGAATAATCCCATCTTCTGCGATTACTCTTGCATTTATCATTACCATTTTATCTTTCAAAATGAAAACATTTTAGAAATGTATCAAAAAGTCCCCAAATCTCACTGACAGATAATTACTAGCAGTATATTAACACATTTCATCTTTTGAACCAGTTATTTCCTAAACAATGAAATAATCTTCTGAACTATATTTTCTGAAGAGATGACTAATAATGAAATCATGAAGGAAATACCAAATTTCTATTGAAATTTCTATTTTTGTTAGTTTTATGTATGTATGTACGTATGTAAGTGTGTGAATGAATACAAATGTCTCTATTGACATTTTATTGGTATTGTTTCTGACAGGTAAGTATATATAACAGAAATATTATTCAAGATCATCATCCTTGATAAATAGGTATTTGAAACAAATTTTTGCAAGCTAAACATACAGAGACTATCTTCACTTTCTAAAAAGGCCTTAATCTTTGATATAATAAATCTGTTTATATTTTAAAATTACGAACTACATTTAAATTTTTAAGAAAAATAATTTTACCATCATAAAATAACCTATTGCACAATATTTTGTTGTTTTAAAAAATAACTTTAATCAGCTGATAATTTCTTTATATTTAAAAGATGGTGATGATGAGGATGAAGATAATAGCAATAAACACTTATTTAGCACTTAGTTATATATGCCAGGTACCATTCTAAATGCTTTGCATGTATTCACCCATTTAATTTTTAAGCAATCCTAGTAGTTCCTTTTATTGCACCTAATATACACATCAACCAAGGTAAGGAAAGTCAAAGTTACTTGTCCAAGTAGCTAACTGAGCAGCAGAGCTAGGATTCTGAACTGTTAAGACTAAAATGTCTCTCTAAATGCTTTAAAAAAAATTTTTTTAAAGTAATTCTTTAAAAATTTAAATTCTTTTAAAAATGTGGTTTATAAAACACGAATCCATTTAAGATAAAACTTTCACATATGTTAGATAAAAAGAGTCTCACGTGTGAATACTTTTTAAGAACTGAAACAGGCAAACACAGCATACATTTAAGAAAGACATGGAGTCAGGCATGGTGGCTCATGCCTGTAATCCCAGCACTTTGGGAGGCCAAGGCGAGCGGATCACCTGAGGTCAGGAGTTCGAGACCAGCCTGACCAACATGGAGAAACCCTGTCTCTACTAAAAATACAAAATTAGCTGGGCGTGGTGGCACATGCCTGTAATCCCAGCTACTAGGGAGGCTGAGGCAGGAGATTCGCTTGAACCTGGAAGGTGGAGGTTGCGGTGAGCCGAGATGGTGCCACTGCACTCCAGCCTGGGCAACAAGAGCAAAACTCCGTCAAGGAAAGGAAAGGGAAAGGGAAAGGGAAAGGGAAAGGGAGACATGGAGAATAAAATACCCTAAAAGAAATGCAGTAGAGCTATGGTAATGGCAGGATATGTACTTTGGTATTTGCTAGAAATGCTTCCCAACTGATGAGCTAGAAGATACTACAGTGTAGTCAACCAGTGGTCCAAAAGGCAGGAGTCTGGGCAAGCATATGATGAGAGAAGCACCCCATGTAACTTCAAAGTATGATATCCTTGAAAATGGGAGTCATCAGCTGCAGATTTGTGTTCACAGTTTGCCCTGTTTCTTTTCTTACAAGGCTTCTCTTTAGTTTCAATCAACTAATTCACACCTCTAAATAACTAGTGGAAACAACTAGGAAACTGGTGTCATATACTCTTCAAGAACCTGTACCGTGAATTTCAAAATATGTAAATATTTTAGGCAATTAAAAAAAAGCAGAGTGGCACACTGAACAATGAGATAGTTACTACTTGCTTCTTATGTACTAAAATCCAGGTATATCTCTGTCAGACAGGAGTAGGAGAACAGCCATATAAGATGTAAACTACACAGAACAGAAAAAACAAACTCATCTCATCTTCCAAATCTCCCAATCCTCCTCTGTGTCCAGTAATAGCTAAAGACATTGCCAACAACCAGTTATTCAAGGCACAATCTCAAGCTTTATCCCTTTTCCTTTCTGATTGATTACAGGAATATTCAATCAGAAGTAAACTCGTTAAAAGTCTATTTCAGAACTCTCTCTTGAACTCGTTTGTCTTAACTGCACTGATAACACTTCACATTTCATTTCTTATCTAGATTACTAAATGGCATCACAACTCAATCTCTTTGACTACAGCCTCTTCCCCTAAAATCTAGTTTCACAACGTCACCAGAAATTTATTTATAAATCACACCTATGTTACTCTACTGCTTAAGACATTTCCAAGTGCCTTAGAAAAAGCACAAAAGTTCAAATAGCCTCAACAGTGTGTACAGAGTTACTAGATGAAATAAAATGGATAGATGAGAATGAAGTAGCCTAATGCTTGTGGATGTTTACCTATTTAAAGTTTATATAAAGTTGAGGACTGCACTAAAAAGAACAATTATAGGCTGAGATTTCATGTAAACTGATAAGAGGTACTAATCATATATTTTAGGCATTTCTGAAAATTTTACTTAAGGAATTTTAAAAAATGGCTAGTTGAAGTTGTATGTTCACCTGTTTTTAAGAACACATTTATATTTAATAAAGAAAGAAAGATAATGCTTGCGTAAAATCTAGTGAGTAAACGTAAAGTCAAATCTTAAAGAAAGATCATGTCTTGTACACTTGGGCCACATGACTATGGTACTCATATTGGTTTTACAAGGATATATTATTTACATTTTTAACTCCTTTCAAAAGACGAACATCTACACATAAAATTATAAATTGAACATGAGCATCAGTTATTTAAGCAACTACTGCTAAGCCACACTAGAGCCACAGAAACACTTAACTGAGTTTAAGTAGGTCAGAAATGCAGAAATTCAGAAAAGTTAAGAATAAACGCCATGCCAGAAGCCATCTGTGTCAGTGACAATGTTAGTTCATATACTGTGGACTGGGGAAAAAATATTAGATGAAATATTTACATATGCAATACATTTTTTGTTATTCTGTTAACTATATAGTAAACTTTTTTATATTTAGATAATCAACAATTATTAATAGCAAAGTTCAGAAAATGCTAAACAGAGATACATGTATTATTTTTAGTATATGTGCACAATCTCAAAGAGACAGACACATAAACATATAAAATTAATATTTTTGTTAGAAACAGTGGGGAGTAAAGGAGAGGATAGAAACACACATTATCATCCCAATTGTCCTGGCTGAGTTTAAATTTGGAACTCTATTCCCAGTACCAGAGAAAAACACCTAGAATATAAAGAGATAATCAGTAATTCAGAGACTCTTGTTTCATCTTGTTTAGAAAACAAAGAGTGCCAATTAAGGAAAATAATTAAGTTCATAAAGAAAAGAATGAAAAACTCACGTTCCATTACCTTTTCTAACTTTTTGGCTTCAATATGTCGAAGTACTTGCTCTCTCCAGTCATGAGGAACTTTACTTTTTCCTGGAGGATCTAATAAAGAATGCTCAGAACCAACCCTTGCATTTGGTCTTTTTGAAGGACTAGTCCGTGAATAATTGAAATCACTAACTGACATAGTTCTCTCTGGTATTTCATTAACAGAGGGTCGAGCACTCTGAGGTCTTGATGCATTTGGACCATCTATGCTGTATGTTCGTGCAGAAAGAGGTCTCTGTGATCCTGGCATCATTTGAGGAGTTCTTCCCACTGAGTGGAACTCTCTGTATGATAAATAATCTCCTTCAGGAATCTGGGCCCGCCTGGTAGAACCTGGATCACCAAGATTTACAGAGGCTGTGGAGGACACACTACTTTGTCGCTGAATTGTACTTCGAGTTACTGCAGGAATAAGTCGGTCGTTTGGTGAGATGGCCCACATTTCCCCATGTCTCGCTGGGCCAAGTCTCTGATGTAAATGGTATGCACTATTAGCTCGAACATTGTTATGATTAGAGAAATTCAGATTGGCAGAATGTTTAGCATAACTTTGATTTTCTGTGCTCTCTGATCTAGGAAGGCGCTGAGGAGGAAAACTGGCATGATCTATTTGGGGATTTTGTTTGGAGTGCCACAAGGTGTCTTTGACTGCAGCACTGCTACTGTATTGGATATTATACTGTGGAGGACCATATATTTGAGGTGTAGATTGTGGGCCACTTGTGGGACCTCTTATTATATTTGGTTCTTCGGGATTATGATTTGAATCGAACTTGAAAATTGCCTTTGTTCCTGATATTAAATCAGAAGATGAAGAAGAACCAGTAAATACCTGCAATGGTTGATCATACAACAGTGTGGCAGACTTGCTCCTGACTATATTTTTTCCATCGACAGTAGATGTGATTTTCACGGTTGTACTTGGTTGCTGAGGTCCATTATCACTAAGAATATCATAGATTTTTAGCCCTCCAATCTCCATATTAGTTATGCTATGAGATTTCACAACAGATCCAACTGGACCACTTTTCTGAGGGGAGAGATCTTCAGTGCTTTTGGAAATACCTAAGTCAACAGAACAATCACTGTCATGTGGTTCAGTCCTATTAGGAGACTGTGAAGTTTCCTCAGAATGTCCATTTACCTTATTTACAGATTCCAAATTAGGATACTTGTTTCCATTTTCCAAGTGCTCAGTTTCCTCTTTAGAATTAATGCTTAAAAAGCTTGTTCCAAGCATGATATCCTGTGGTTTTGATCTTTCCATCTCTGGTTGAAACGTATCATTAGTTATAAGCTTATTAAGATTCATATTGATGTGATCTAATTTGTGACTGTCATCAGCTGTGGCTGTTGAGTCAACACTTTTCTCAATTAGAACTAATCGCTCTTCGATATTCAAATCATATTCAGGTAAGTTAAAATCTTTTTTATCATGAGCTTTGAACTTTTCCTCTGTTGAATTGTTTAAAATATCTCCATTTTGTAAAAGGCTGTTAAAATTTTCATCTTCTTGCCTAAAATAAAGATAATTTTATGAAAAACATAATAAAGCCAAACTTTCTTAGTAACAGGGAACATTAATAAATAAATTGCGTAGGTAGACAAGTTAAAAAACTTAATAAATTAAGTCAAAGACAAAAGGCATTTATTATCAAGTATGCAATTTAAAAATATTATCTTAATAGAGCTTTATATTCAGTTGCAGACAAGTAATACAATTAAGTTATAGATAAAACCAAGATTAATTTTCATCAATATGCTCAATCTGTCACAAAATTCAAAGGGCTGAACTATGAATAAAATTAGAATTTTTAATCTGCTGCATCTTTTCATGAATATGTTAAACAAAATGCTTGAAGGAGGGCAAATATATGGAAAGAAAACTAGTAACATGAATAGTGGAGTAAAGCGCACAGGACATTTTTACAGTTAATTTTGAAGCCTTACATTATTAACCAAATTAACCACAGTTAACGAAGTACACAGTTGTTATTACACTCAAATATACAGGTAAGAAAACTGTACAAAGCAAAGAACTGAATAACTGTCCAAAGTTTTATATCAAATATGTAAAAGGCATAAAAAGATACATGAAGTCTAATCACTCTTCTAAGTAGCTAGCTGTATTTGGCAAATACTTTTAAAAGTGTCACTCCAAAATTATAGAAAATATTTTATTTTTACCTGGTGGTATAAAGTATTTGTGTCCTCTTGAATACATATTCAAGTTATGTTTCCACAAAAATCCCCTAATACTGGGTCTTCCCATTACAAAAAAGAAAACTTTCATTACTAGAAACACAGCACAAAAAGGTGTTGCTGTATTCCTTGCTTAGGCTTTATTCATTATATTAAAAGCAGGATTTAGAAAATATACCACTTTCCCAACAATAAAAAAAATTTTATTATTCAACAAATTAATACGATAATATCTAGGAGGTTATAAAAATTAGTATTTTAAATAGTAGCTCATAGCCTCAAATTCAAAGAATAGAAATAAATGATTGATTGTAATTACACAATACCTTAACTCATTTTCAGGCATAAAATTCACGTCCCTTTTCCAACAATACACGTTAATATACAAATTTTACTTAAATACGCCTGAAATTTAAGAACAACTCTAAATGACTGTTAAAAATATCCATACATTAAGCTTTTGGTTTAGTAGTAACCCCAAGTAACCCCATTTTTTTTTTTTTTTTTGAGACAGGGTCTCAATTCTGTCACCCATGCTGGAGTGCAGTAGCCTGATCATGACTTGCTGCAGCCTAAACCTCCCAGGCTACAGAACCTCCCACCTTGGCCTCCTGAGTAGCTGGGACTACAGGCATGTGCCAACATACCTGGCTAATTTTTTCGTAGAGACATGGTTTCACCATGTTGCCCAAGCTGGTCTTGAACTCCTGGACACATGCAATCTATAGTCTTAGTCTCAAAAATTGCTGGGATTACAGGTATTCTACCACATCCAGCCAACCCCAATCTCTTTTTTTTTTTTTGAGACACGGTCTAGCTCTGTCACCCAAGCTGGAGTGTGGTGGTGTGATCGCAGCTCACTGCAACTTCTGCCTCCTAGGCTCAAGTGATCCTCCCAACTCAGCCTCCCAGGTACCTGGGACTACAGGCACATGCCACCACACATGGCCAACTTTTGTACTTTTTTTGGTAGAGATGGGGTTTCACCATGTTGCCCAGGCTGGTCTTGAACTCCTGGACTCAAGCTATCCACCTGCTTCAGCCTCCCGAAGTGTACAGGTTTAAGCCACCATATCCAGCCCATCTTTCTAACAAACAGAGTTTAGCTGATAGAATAACACTATGGTAGAATGGCAGGGCCTTACTCTGATAACCAAATTTATTTTTTTCTTTTCAAACCCACTGCCAACATTATAGACAACCAATTTCTCAAGAGCCTAAATAATAAAATGTGTTTTAGACTTCAGCTAAATTCCAGGCTATACAAATTAACATTTATCTCTCTCAGTGAGTGTGTCCTCCAAAATTAAGCCTAAGCCAAATATACACCACCAGTCAAGAGTATTTGAATGAATCCTTTAATGGCAGCCCCCAAAATGATTCTGCATTTCTAACTATAAAAATACTCCTTTCAATTTATATTACCTCAAATATGTTTATGTTGCCATATCTAAAAATATATAAATATTCAACTTTTTAACCAGGATATTGAGAATCTAGTCTATTCTTCCCCATTTGAAAATCTAATTTAAGATGGAAATGTATAAAAACTAAATAGAAAATCAGCAATAGAAATGGGGAAAGAAAACATATTGCTGGAACCACTTCTATAGTATTTATTTATTAAACCCTATATGTTTATATATTCGTTATCTGCCTTACTACTTCTATTTATTGTATAAATGAAAAACTGTAAAAGATGTTCACACACCTGATTTTGGAATTAGTATCAATATGAGTTTGTTTCACTGGAGAGCAGAGTGAGGTGTCCTGACTACTATCAGTATTAAGAGAAACTGAATCAGACATCCGAGATGGAGAAGAACAATTGCTGTTATTCTGATTGCTATTGTGTGTAACTTCATCTGATAAAGAATCTGTTTCCTTTGTATCATCTGAAACAAAACAAATTTAATATCAATGATAAATTCCCCAAGAATTGTGTGAAATGTTTTTCAGTGATGACAAATGGCAATTATACCGTCCTGGTTCTTAAGAAAATTGGAAGCACCCCAAAAATTCAGTCCTAATACAAAGACTAAATTTTTAGATGGTGATATAATTTTTTAAAAAGTAACCAATGTTGGGGTTACTAAGAATTTGATTTAGTTACTGACAAGGTGATATTATTATGTACTGCTTTCTAAGGTCAGTTAATTTCAGTGAATATGCTTTTCACCCATTTACAATTGGAAGAACTGATGATGAAAATATAATTTACAACCTTTTTGAACTTATCTGGGCAAGAAATTATTTCATACATACATGGAATTTTTTCCCCATCCACTCTAATAAAAATAAGCAATTCAGTCAATCTACAAACATATAATTACCAAACAAATCAAGGAATTTTCAAAGGTCAGCTCTTCCTTAATGTTTTTAAAACGTTTCATAGACTTGTTTATGAATGGTAAACTCTCAATATGTGAGGTGGTTGTGTGTGTAGCAATTATATGAACAGAAACAGACAAGTGTTCATATTCCATAATGGGTAGTATAAAAAGTAGTATTTTTTCAAAGTAGTGCTAAAAAGGTTGTTTTTTTAACTAACTCAATTCTAGCCAAATCATGGAAATAGTGTATATAGACATATCCATAGAAGATTATATGAATTAAGGATATCTTTGATGTTCTGAGATCTTAGGAGCACAGCTCAAGTAGTCCGGATTGTATTTACAGTTAACAGTAGCAAATGGGACTCTAAGTTTGATCTCAGTGTATTTAGGTTTTGAGCTCTTAACTTAACCGTTAAAATAGATGGTTGTTAGGTTCTTTCTTAGATACATTCCACTTCCTCCTCATCATGGGGGCTATTGTGACAATTAGATAATAACACGTAAAATATTTAGCACAGTAACTAAGCAATTAGTGCTCAACAAATTTTAGGTATCACTACTACAAGTATTATGAACCCAAGCTATCCAAGGGCCACCTTGATAATAAGTATCATTGATGCCATAAAGACAAACGGCTAAACATTTGAGGATGATGATGTAAAGATACTCAGGTGCTGGAGGGGAGGGGTGAGGAAAGGGATAGATACCCTTCAAGATCTCTAAGAGTCTAAGATTGTCTTATATGAAAGAATGGCTGGCAGAGGTTGGACAGCGTGTAAAAAATGTTTTGCGATAGAATGAATAAAAATAAGGTACTGTGCTGAAAGATATATTATCTAGCCTATTTGATGCAAAATTGTTCATTAGCCTCATTGTATGTCAAATCAGATATGTACACATGGATAAAATTAACTCAAGGCTCACACAGCAGATAAGTGGCAGATATGAAATTACAATCCAGGCTTATGTGTCGGTAAAGTCCATCCTTTATAAGTAAATTTGCATGAGGAGAAAGAAAAGACTATCAAGGCCTTTCACTAAAAATGAGAGAGAGGGAAAGAGAACCTTTCAGAAAGCCAACCTTAAAAATTTGTTTCTAAAATGTTTCAAATAACATAATATTGAATGAAATTTATTCCAAAAAAATTTATAAATTTATAGAGGCAATTTCTACTCTTAGTACTTTCCTTCAACATCTAACCTTTTTTGTTATTACTAAGTGCTACAACTTTTGGCTGGTTAATAGAGGTTTCAATTAACGGTGGTCGCATCTCCGCCATTTTCATCTCTTCATCAGAAGAAAGTTCTTCAGATTCCTAGTAAAAAGCGAGGAGGGGGATTAAAATTAAATTTTTGTTTTTTCAAATAAATATTAAGTCATAAGACTTTAAAGGGAAAACAAATATTATAAACATATATTAAACCTTTTCAAGATATTGCAATAAAACACAACTAGTCCTTCCAAGCCTGTTTGTACAATTTGCACCTCTATCCTTTTCATGGCATCATTATCCTAATCAAACATTAGGATACTGCTCCCTCTATTCCCTTTTTTATACTGAGATATTCACGTGCTGCATCTGCTATAATATTCTCACAACTATAATAACTTTCAACCATATATAGCTCTATGAATTAGAGTAACACTCTATTAAAAGCCTTTAGTGGCTCCTCAAGACAACAGAACATTAAGTCCAGACTTCTTAGCTTGGCTTTTCAGAGCCCTGTAATCAGGGCCCTATCTACTCTACCGATCTTATTTCATAATATTGCCTCTGACTCATTCAGTAACGTAAAATGTTATTTTCCATGTGTTCCAAATGCCATTCTTTTGCTCTCATAATTCCTTCCCCTTTCATTCCATTCTCCTGTATCTGTGAATTAAAATCTTCCAAAACACAGGTGAAATGCCCCCTTCTCCTTAAGGCAGCCATAAATCTTCCTTCTAAATTTTTGCAACACTTAGTACTTTTTTAACACACTTAGCACAGTGTATCCTTAATTATATGCACTTGCATTCATTTAAATCTCTATATCCACTTATCCATTCTGCCACCTTACCTCCAAACACAGTGCCTTACACATAAAAATTACACTAAATGAGTCATAAGTTCACTGTAACAAACCTAATAATTTTTTCACAGCCTATGTTACATTAGCTTCAGTACATACCATAGTGTATTGAGTGATATTAACCATCCTTTTTAAAAAAAAAAATTATTCCTGTTGTAAATGACAGCTCACGGATAACCAGGAAAAGAGATGGTGTGCTTGAATGCACTTTGAAATTTTAGGGATGAAGATGTCTTAACTTAAATAGCCACTTGTAGCTAGTATACACTGCAGTGAACAATGCAGCTATAAATCAGAAACACTTCAGATATTCATATTAAAAAGTTACAGCTTCACTATTTTACATTACCATTAGCAGCGTATGAAGGGAATATAAAATGGTGCAATCATTTTTTATTCATGAAAATATATATCCACACAAAAACCTGTACACAAAAATTCACTGCAGACTTACTCATTACAGCCAAGAAGTGGAAATAATTCAAATATCCATTAATTGAAGAATGGATAAACAAAGGGTGGATATACACAATGTAATATTATTCAGTCATATAAATGGATGCTGTGTTGGTATATGCTATAACATAGATAAACAAACACATTATGCTAAGTGAAACAAACCAGGCACAAAAGACCACATATTGTGTGATTCCACTTAAATGAAATGTCAAGAATAGGCAAATTTATAGCGGCATATAAAGTAGATTTTTGGTTGCCTAGCGCTGAAGGGGATAAAGAGTGAGGAGTAACAGGTAAGGAGCAGGGGATTTCTTTCTGGGGTGAGAAACATGTTCTAAAAGTGATTGTAGTAATGGCTGCACAATTTGGTAAATATACTAAAAGCCACTGAATTGAATACTTTAAATGAGTGATTTGTATGGTATGTGAGTTGTATCTCACATAAAGCTGTTTAAAAAAAAAAGTTCCAGGTCTTATTGATCCACCAGAAGAAACTCCACATCTAAAACTGTCTCAGACATTCAACCAAAAAACCTTTCACATTCAAGGATAAATGCATAAATAAGTTAAATAACTGGGTATGCTTATAGTAGTCTTTTCATTTTTAAGCTACAGAAATAAAAGCAATTATGTATTTTACAGTAGCCTCGACTACCTATAATCTAATTCGCATAAACATCTGAATACAAAGGGCATAATAATTTGTAAGTTTAAAGTGACAAATGAGTGATATTTTTGCAGATATGAAATTTCTCAATGATGAATGCATTAATATACTTTCTACAATCAATATCAGGTCTTTAGCAACAATAAAATATTAAATTGAAAGTTCTTATGATTGCTCCAAAATAATCATAAAATCATACCTCAAAAACATCATCATGGTTAACAATATGCTTCAAGTCCTCAGAGGCTTTCATATTTGCAGTCACTGGTAAACTCCCAGGATTAATCTCAGCTTCAGGTTCATTGATCTTCTGTATAGAGTTTCCTATCATATATTTTTCTCTTTCATCAACTTTGCTTTTTACTGTAGTAGTACTTTCTGAGGTCTAAGTAAAAGAAAATATAAAGAGCTCATATTCTTTTAAGTTTTATATGTATTTTAAAGGTTCAGATAAAAATTTGTAAGCAACTTGCCAACTTCCAATTCTGGGACTAATCTCAAACACGAAAACTTTAAACATAGAAACCTGTGACACTCACAGATAAAATGCTCATTTTAGGATCACGTGGCCCCCAAAGATCCATGAGCCACATTAAAATTTAAAAGTGAGCCAAGGTTACTTTCCTCTTAGAAACTGCAAGGCTTGTAAGTGTGGACAACTGAGTCACTTAGCTCAGCATACTCAACTCCGGATGGTTAAAATTGTTTTCTGCTCATTGTGGACTGAATAGTAACTCTAATGACATGTAAAACTTTTGTTTCTGTGATACAATAATGTGTGTGTGGCAAAGTCCTAAAGGAATATATCATTTAGGAATTTGTGAAAGTTTCTGAAACATCCCAAGGAAATGAGTGCCAACTGTCTGTCATTGCAATTACATTTAAAATGAGAATGGGGCAAAATGGATCAATATTACTGGGGGAAAAAAATTTCCATCATAATAATTTTTCTGGCATTCATTATGTTCTTTGTTCAGACAATGATTTTTTTAAAGGTTACGCTGACGCTACACTGCCAATTGGACATTCTATAGCCAGAGAGTGGTAATGACAGTAATTATGGACTTCACTGATTATTACAGTTTCCCAGTTCAGGTAGCTGAGAACAAAACCTTAAACTGGCAAGTGCAGTCATGTGGCACTTTACAACAGTGATATGTTCGGAGAAATTTGTTAGGTGATTTTTTTTACTCTGTGAACATCATAGAGTGTACTTACACAAACCTAGATGGTACAGCTTACTACACAAATAGGTTATACGTTATATAGCCTATGGCCCCGAGGCTACAAACCTGTATAACATGTTACTGTACTGAACACTATAGGCAATTCTGACACACTATATAGAAAGTATGTGTGTATGCAAACATATCTGAATATAGAAAAGTTGTGTTATGATGTCATTAGGCAATAGGAGTGTTTCAGCTCCATTGTATGTTTTTTCTTTTTTTGAGACAGTGTCTCGCTCTGTCACCCATGCTGGAGTGCTGTGGCATGATCACAGCTCACTGCAGCCTTGAATTCCTAGGCTCAAGGGATCCTCTCACCTCAAGTCTCCCAAGTAGCTAGGACTACAGGAGCATGCCACCATGCCCAGTTAATTTTTAAATTTTTTGTAAAGACAGGTTGTCTTGCTATGTTGCCCACGCTAGTCTTGAACTCCTGGCCTCCAGTGATCCTCCTGCCTAAGCCTCCCAAATAGCTAGGACAACAGGCACACATCACCAAGCACAGCATTTTTTTTTTTTTAACTTTCTGTAGAAACAGTCTTACCATGTTCATCAGGCTGGTCTCAAACTCCTGGGTGTAAGCGACCATCCCACCTCAAGTCTCCCAAAGTGCTGGGATTACAGGGGTGAGCCCCCATGGCCAGTCATCTCCCTTATATTCTTATTTTTTGTTTTTGAGACAGAGTGTTGCTCTGTTACTCAGGCTGGAGCACAGTGGTGCGATCTCAGCTCACTGCAACCCCTGCCTCATGGTTCAAGCGATTCTCCTGCCTCAGCCTCCTAAGTAGCTGGGATTACAGGTGCCCACCACCACGTCCAGCTAATTTTTGTACTTTTAGTTGAGATGGGGTTTTACCATGTTGGCCAGGCTGGTCTCAAACTCCTGACCTCAAGTGATCTGCCTGCCTTGGCGTCCCAAAGTGCTGGGATTACAGGCGTGAGCCACTGCGTCCAGCCCCTTATACTCTTACAGGACCACCATCGTACATATGTGAGCATGTTGACTGAAATATCATTCTGTGGTGCATAACTGAACATTTAGAGTACGTGAAAAGGGTCACTATATCAACTGCCATTTAAAAATAAGAACTTGAAATAGGCTTTGGTTAATCCTTTTGAATTTTCTAACCTTCACACCCACATCTTTATTTGTATCTTGTTGGTCTTCATGTGGTTTCAAATCTCTTCCAGAGTCTTCATTGGTCTCTTCATCTTTTAATCTATGTACAATGGTTTGAACGGTTTTGACCATATTCTTAAGCTCATCTGGATATGGTGTTGGATATCTTTTTAAATTTCCCTCCTAGAGAAA
Organism: Mandrillus leucophaeus; assembly: GCF_000951045.1. Classification (NCBI taxonomy): domain Eukaryota; kingdom Metazoa; phylum Chordata; class Mammalia; order Primates; family Cercopithecidae; genus Mandrillus; species Mandrillus leucophaeus. Next base: position 92,539 of record NW_012108375.1, read on the forward strand.
TAAGTGAAATATGAAGTACAAATATTTCTAATGTCAATCTCAAACAAAATTTAACCTACAATCCATCTGAATTACATTAGATATTAAGCTCATAGAGATAACTGTGAAGACAGATGATAGACTTTGAAGGCATTTTAGGCTTAATAAAAATATGGTTTTATAACAAAATAGTAAGACTTCACAGTAAATTTCAATGTTTTAAAAGTTTTATCAGACTCAAATATTTCCATTTAGAGACATACAGTATGAATATTGCCAAAAATTGTGCCACTTAGCTTTGAAACAGATACACATTTTTCAGCTAGATATTCATCTACGTATATATAAAATTCAGATATTCATATATTTATGTCTCACATACCAAGAGCCGTATTTTTCCAAGGTCAGCCTGTCATTTTCTGAGATTCAGCTAAGTTTGTATAAGGGGCAAATAATTACATTCATAAGTAACTCAAAAATATGTATTTACTACTCCTATCACTGTGATATGTTTTCAATTCCATAAAGAAACAAAATGTTCATAACAAAGAGTTCTTTATCTCTAAGATGTATAAAAATAAATCATTAAAGAAAGGGAAAGCGGAGAAAATCATCATTACAAATATGGTGGGGGGAAGTCAGCTAAACTGAAGTTAAACATAAAGGGCACTAATTTGAAATAAAGTGTTAGTCCACTTCTCTAGCCTATAATAACGTTTTCCTCTTATATATACTATGAAATTTAGTTTTAAATCACACAGTTTTACATTGTTCCCACATTCTTTCATGTCTGAATATTTGGAATCAGTAACACTTCAAGTAACTTGAGGACAAGGAATAAATCCAATACTTTTTTATATCCCCAAACATCATAGTATATATAGTACCAACTTAAATATCAGCAGACTTGTTTCAAATTTTAAAGAATAAAGAACAGACTCACCCTGGGAGGTGCCTCCCTTTCATCTTTGTCTTCATCACATTCAAATGCAACTTGAGCCCGCTGTTTCCTCTGTTCCTCCCACAATGAAGGGTTAAAACTTTCATTATCTGATATAAACATAACTAGAGAAAAGTAAGAAACAAACAAAAACCTACTATATTTTACTGTAATTATGGAAAACTATCACTTGCTCATAATTTCTGTACGAGTTATGTTCATTACAATAAGTCTAAAATAGTTAAGAATGGTCAATGCAAGAAATTAGAAATCCTAATGCATAGGCTGACTCTTGATAATGTCAATGTAAGATTTCTTTATAATGTCAATCACATATCCTTTCTTCCCTGAAGCTGATTCGTCTTGTTTTTTTACCAGAAGGGTTCCTGAAGAGAATCTACCAATGAAAACACCACAGATATATGGTTTTGGGCAGTGCTCTAAAAGGTGCTATGGTAGAAATGCAATTTCAACACTGTATTAAACATTATACATAACATGGATTATATACTAAGTAAAGTTCTTACAATATATTTTCTATATCAAAATGTAAAAAAATGGAAATTTTAAGGTAAACCCAACACTTATATATTCTATCAGATATATAGGGTGAACATCCCTAATCCAAAAAATCCAAAATGCAAAAAACTCTAATGAGCATTTCCTTTGAGCATTGTGTCAGCACTCCAAAACGTTTGGATTTTGGCACAGTTTGAATTTTGGGTTAGAGAGGTTCAACTGATATGAATTCTGCAAATATTCCAAAGTCAAAAAAAAATCAAAACCTGAAACACTTCTGGTCTCAAGCATTTTGGATAAGAGATACTCAACCTGTAACATCAAAAGCAAAGATTTAACAACTCTCAGTTTTTTGTTATTATTAGGAATCTAAAAAATACATAAGGCTTAAAAATTAATTCATTCAGCTATTATATATCATTCCATAGAAGTTGTGCAATACAAAATAAAATCACAATTTTTTTGCCCATTAAAAGAAAATGATTATCCCCTACTCAAAACAGAGATTACGAGTATCCAAAATGAGCTTTAAAGAACCCCAGAAACTCCTGGAATACCCAAATATGGTCAATTAGAATATTTCCACAAAAATAACATAATACAAAAACTTCTAATTATCATTTTTATTAAGCCTTTATTTGGGGCTTGCTTAACCTTTTAAAATCTCATATCCAAACTAAGGATGTCATGAAACCAAGTCTTACCAACGGGAATGAAATTCTTTAATTTAGCCTCTTCTTTGTTTTCATTACTCCATTCAAGATTTTTTTTTCCTTATAATTGCTTTTTTTAATTGCTTAACACATACTCAATGAAGTAATGTATTTGTTTTCGTTCAAAACAAATGTGGAATGTGATTCAAATTCCTATTGACATACTTTTGTGGTATCATTGGAAAGGCAAGGACAGCCCAGCAGTTTCCAACAAAGTCTATTTTTTAACTCATATAATTCCGTCTCCCTTGTAATTTCAATCACCAGCTTGGCCCAGAGATTCCAATTAGTGTTAGATTATGTCTAAAGCAATTTTACACCAGAACTTATTCAGAAGCCCAAGGTAAGTTAACTTTTACCATGCTTCTCATTCTTGTCAAATTCTGGTCACTCACACTTTCTACTCTTTTTTATAAATCTCACATCTTTGAAGATTCAGGACATCAGATAGTATCACTTTCTATCCATTCTAGAGGCTACACAAACTGATCACCCAGGTATAGACTTACTGAGGACTCTAGTATTTTGGCTACAGATTTTTCTCTCCACCTAAGACCTGCTAATATCCTGAATGATGTCAATATGGGATGATAAGCCCACCACCTCAACACTACAACTTTATATTCCTTGATGTCCTCAATCCCAATGTCCCTATGCATATCAGCTAAATGATTCACAACCACAGTCATACTCAGGACTTTTCCATCTCTTTGACCACGACGCCTGTTCTTCCAAATCACTCAATTCCTTATTACTGCTGGTAAACTTTCAGTTCCTTAACTACCTTTCTTTTGCTCCTTGTAAAATCACTCTAGGTTTTACTTCCTTCTCTATTAAGCTTAGATTTTATGATACATTAATTACTACGACTTCCCTGAAATGCCCTTACCCCAACTTCCAGAGGCAACTTCCACTTCATTGTAAAAAGAAATGCAATAAAAACCCTCAGACTCATATTTCCACTAATATCCTGCTTTCTTAGCTACAAATGTATTGTTTCAAGAAGGCATACTTCCTTTTCTCTCTGATTAAGACTGATTCCTCTACCTAGGCCCAAGATCTCACCCCTACTCTTGCACATTTATTCATCACTATCTACCTTTAGAATCTTTCTTTTTTCCTTCTTCTTTTTTTAAATCTTCCCACCTTCAGAATTTTGAAGGCAAGAATTTTTGCCTTTACTTAGCTCTAGCACAATACCTGTCACAAAGGTGGGATGAAAAACAGAATTAATTGTGAACAGTGTCTACTTCTCTCAAATTGGTATAAAACCCAAACACAAATACGTAATATTTTTTGACTCATCTATTTCTTGGAGGCACTAGGATAAAGACAAAAGCCTTTCTTACAGTTGAAAGGAAATTCATTCACCTTGTTTAGTACTCTGTGTATAATATCCATGAGATACTTTAGGTGACAAATGAACTCTAAGAGGACCCAGAATATCATAATTGATACTGTATTTCAAACTTTTCTATTAGAAACTCTTCAAACAAATCTCAAAATCAAAAATTAGTAGTGGCAAGATTTTGCTACTTCTATTCTTCCTATCAGAAATAAATGTTTTACCTGAATTGTGATCTCTTTTCAAATTAAACAGGAAGGGAATAAATTACAATAGAATAGAAAAAGAAGGCAAGGTAGATTTGAATCATTAAAGTAGAAATCAGTATGAGAAGAAATCAAGGCACGAATATACCTATGATTCTGACAGTTTAGAGGCAGAATGAGTAAACTTTTTCTATAAAGGGTCAGATAAATATTTTAAGCTTTGGGAGAGGCAACTAATGATAACAGCATCTATTTTGGAAGATTGTAAAGATGAGAAGTTACGGATATATAAAGTGCTTAGCATCGTGTCTGACTCAAATTGGCTATTATTTTTACATTGCTATAGCAGGTTTAGCTTTGAATTACTGAAATGGAATAAAAACTTATTTAACTTATATTCCAGAACTAGTGCTAAACTATTAGAAAACTCTTTACTTTCTATAGGATAATTATTTCTTGCTCTCTGCCAGAAGCAATAAAAGACTTGCTTTGATAAGTTATTATTTCATGGGTATAATCTGATGACTTGTATTTATATGTAGCAAAACCTGTTCAGCTTTCTAATCCAATTAGAAGATTTGTGAGATAACTAACGTAAAGAGCTTCATTCACTGGAGGTTCTACAGTTAAAGCTTTGAGAATAGGTTTACAAAGAATCTCTCTTCTATGTATTTAAATTCACCCATAATCTCCAAATTTAGCAATACAATAAAACATGGAAGTATGTTTCCATAACAAAATATAGTATACTTAATATTAAGCTGTCAATAGTGATCACTGTTTTATGTAAATAATTTCATGAATTAGAAATTAAGTTAAAAATAGAAATGCAAACTCTGCTTATGCTGTAAGCAGTGCCATGTGGGGAATTACAATAAATACTTGAATGCATCAGTAGCTAAGTTTTTTTGTTTTATTCACTAACACTTATGTCTCAATTTCCTACTTTTCTTTGTCTCTGAAGATGATTTCTGGAAAATAGGAACTAAGGGTAAGCATCCTCTAAATAATGTTATAATCAGCTATGCAATATACTAGATAATTGTTCTTTTACATGAGAGGACAGAATACTAGCATAAGTATCCCTTATCTGAAATGCTTGGTTCCAGAGTGTTTTGTAGTGAACGAATGTGGATGTGCTCCAACAGAACTATTATCATCATTTCAAGATAAGGAAACTGAAGTTCAATAATCTATTTAACTTGCCTGTGGTATAGTTTATAAATTAAGACTGATGATTGAAATGACTGATTTACATTTTTTCTTCAGTGTTTCTATGTATTAAGAATTAATTTATAAATAATTTCAAACGACAGGTATTTTCACTGGTGTCAGAAAGAAGATACATAAAAATTACAGTTACTTTAAGTGTAATATAATAAACACACACACACACACGCAGAGAGTAAAACATATACTAGAAACAATTTGCTCGTTAGTCTAAAAGGTTGTCGCACCATAATCTATAAAAAACATCTGTGCCCAGTAGTAAAAGGTATATTCCCCCTTGTCAGGCAAAATAAAAGAATTTAAGAGTAGCATTTATAGTCAGAGTTCAACAGATTATGCTGATCCAGTGTAGATCCAAGTGTAATATTAAGTTCACAAGTGAAGAAAATATTTCCTGGTTTAATAATTCTTATCACATAACACTTAACATTTATTCCTAGCATACAGCTAAATGTTTTTAAGTTACCAATTTTAACACTGTGGTTTAATTTAAAGGAATCATTTAAGGAAGCATATGCTACACTTATACCTCTAAATTCAACCCCTGAAATCGTGCCCTATTTTTCCATTATTTTGAAATGAACTTTTTGGTCAATTCTCTAAAGTCCCATCAAACTAGTAAAAGTCTTCGAGACTTAAAGTTCACTTCACACCTTTTAAATTAGTATGTGTTTTTAACAAGAAAATAGATTATGAAATTCCTACCATCCTCAGTCCTTGGCTGTTGAGGGAACATGTAGTTGGTAAGCACCATTTTCTGGGTCTCTGAATCAGTTTCTTTTTGAAGAGGTATCAGGGGTTTGGACTAGAGAAGGAAAATAAATGCTTAATTTTCAATAACCCTAAAGCAAATACATATTCAGCAATTCCTCTGCATAAGTACATACCACTTTTTCTATAAAATATCAATGTGTAGGTTACAAACAAATCTAACTATATACAATAATACTTTAGGCATTGATTTGAAACCATATTAAAATCCAACAAATAAAATTTAGTTTTTAGTATAAAGTAAGTAAATCAAGTTAATGAAATATCAAGGTTTAAAAGATTTCATATACTAAGTTTACCCACAGTCCATTACTTATTTACACAGTGATATATTTAATAAAGTTATAAAATAAGCCTTTCCATTGTATATTATTTTGCCCTCTCTAGTATTCCCCTTCACTAAAATGCTTTTGGAAGAAATTACTTGGAAGGGTTAGTCTGGTTATCTAAATGTTTATTCTAGTTAGCAGCTGAAAAGAGAAAGATGAAAACAGTTCATCACTGAGGAAAAGAGAATGATGATTCTCTTCATGAAAATCACTGTTTTCATCATGAAAACAATGATGAAAAGAGAATGATGAAAAAAAGCTTCTCTTTCTTCCTCTTGTGCACTCATGTATCCCATCTACAGTAATGACACCAGTAAGTCACTCAGTGGTGGAGCCCCCCAGGAAATTTGGACCTTCTTTTTTCTTACGATTTTTTCCTTAACTAGTTAACAAATGTTATCCATCTATTTTTTAATATAATTAATTCTTTTTGCTATTCACCTAAAATCCTACCAATAAAAGCCTTGGCTGACTCCAGACGGACAGAGAACTACGCAATTCTCCCCTCACATGCGACCCTATTACTTAATTCTTTGCACCTACTCCTGTGAAAACCTTCCAGCTAGTTAATTCCATCCTGTAATCTTACACCCATTCAAACATTCCCCTCTGCTCCTCAGCAAACAAAAACTGCCCTACATTTCAAATTCCTGAACAATTTCCTTGACCCTCAGATAATGGAAATGGTAGCTCTACTCCCTTCTCAAAGACAGTGCTTCCCTCAGGCCTCAAATATAGGGGTTAATTTATTCTCTCCTACCTCATCCGCCCCAAGACAGGAGGTGAGGGTAGCACTTACAATGCTGTGACATCATTCCTCCCCTATCCTCAGATTTAAATTCCTGTTCCTTTGAGGCATTTATAACCCGTACCTTCCATAGTCAATCTCCTGTCCTATTATCTACTGGCCTCTTGGTGGTACTCATCTATTCTTGGCTCCTTTACACCAAATTTTTCCAAAGTCATGGGTAACTCAACATATACAAAACACAGATGACATTTCCATACTTTTGGCTTCTCAGCAAATGAACAATGTGTGAGAAGAAAAAATAAGTCCCCTTAGATGAGCATTTAAAAATTATCTGGAAGGCTTTTAAAAACTTATCGCCCTGAAAATCTTCTAAAACTGTTATAATTGTTGCGTAACTCTGTGACTATACTAAAGATCACTGAATTGTATCCTTTAAAAGGGGTTCATTGTATGGTACATGAATTACATGTCAACAAAGATGTAATAAGAAACCTAGTCACCTGTTATTTACGAGGCAACAGAGACAGAAAAAGGAATTGAGAACAGTGTATCTGGCCTCTCAGTTCCCTGAACACCCAACTTCAGAGATCTTTAATCCGATTTCATTTCAGATATTCTATTCCTATGCCACAATTCCTAAAATATCACCTGTAAATATTCTTCTCTGAAATATAAAAATGACTCATTCAATGAATATTTACTAAGAGCCTTTTATATTGCAAAGCACTATGACAGGCTCTGTGTACAGAGTGGTGAGCAAAGCATGTTATCTTTACTGACTTTGTAGAGTTTATGAGAGGAAGAATACAGGTAACAAAATAGGCAACTGCAATTGTAATTTCAAGTGTAATTACAGAGTAGACAGGGTACAGTATGCAGGGAGAACATATAGGAGGAGAAATTCACCTCCCATTATCTTGAATGATTAGCAAAGCATTCCTGAAAGAAAGTCTAAGGTGAGGATAAGACGGTAAGAAGCCAGGTAAGAAAGAGAAGGAAGAATGTTCCAAGAAAGCAGGACTGATTTGGAAAAATGAGAATGAATGTGTACGGGATAGAGACAAAGCCACAAGACGAGCAGGCTCTTGAGGCATATAATATAAAGAAAAAAGAAACAATGAAAAGGTTTTTAAGTAGGTTAGTGCTGGGATCAGATTAAAGAATCACTCAAATTACAATGTGGTTCAGAATGGGTAATAAGGGATTGGAACTGGGAGCAACACTGGAGGCAGAGACCTATTAGGAAGTTAGCTCAACACTGTCAGCACTGTTCGAAAGAACTGTAAGATAAGACAAAAATGAGAACCACAGATTATTTATAATTTTTTCTTTTCCTTTTTTTTTTTTTTTTAAAGAGAATCTTGCTCTGTCACCCAGGCTGGAGTGCAGTGGCATGATCATAGCTCATTGTAACCTAGAACTTCTGGGCTGAAGCAATCTTCCTGCCTCAGCCTCCCAAGCAGCTGGTACTACAGGTATGTGCCACCATGACTGGCTATATATATATATATCTTTTAAGAGATGGGGTCTTGTTACATCACCCAGGCAGGTCTCAAACTCCTGGTCTCAAGTAAGCCTCCTGCCTTGACTTCTCAAAGTGCTAGGATTACAGGTGTGAGCCACCACGCCCAGTCTGATCACTTTAGAATCCTTTAGTAGCCACATATTTTAAAATGGCAAAAACAGATGAAATTTTGATAATGCATTTAACTTTACATATTCAAAATATCATTTTAACATATAATCAAAAAATTATGAACATGATCATATATATTCTCTGTTAATACTAAGGCTACAGACACCAGTGTGTATCTTACACTCACACCAAATCTCAATTTGGACCAGTCTTTTGACACTAGTGGCTATGGTACTGGACAGTGCAAGTCTTAAGTGAAAGATGATGGTGAACAGTATTTAAGGGAGTGGCAGTAGGGATAAAGCAAAATACACAAACACTTGAAGATGTTTAAGATTCAATAGGGCTTGTCTATGAACTGGACTGAAATACAGGGAAAAACAGTAGTTAAGGGTTGTATTTCCAGGCCTCTGCCTCCATCAAGTATTATTTACCAAGCTAAAGAAGCTGGGGGGTGTGGGGGAAATATATTTGGGGCAGAAGATGGGGCAGAAGATGGTATACTCAATTTTGGGCTTATTGAATTTGAGACATTTAGGTGGCAATGTTAAGCAGGAATTGAGCTATATGAATGTGAAGCTCTGGCACAAGAACTGGGCTGCAGATATTGTTAGGAATAATGAGGATACAGATAGCAATTTCAAGACAAAGTATGGAGAAATTAAAGCAGAGCCTAGGGTAACCAGGAGGAGCACAAACATGTAAGGCATAGGCAGAACAAATATGTCTGAAAAGGAGACTGAGGAGCAGTCAGGCAAAAGGACAACCAGCAGAGTATGGTAACACAGACATCATGCAGCCCTCCCACTCCACTGCTCTCACAGTACTCGCTGATCACCCTCAGCAAGACTACTAATACCCTGACCTTTTAACATTCTTCCCACCCTTTACTCCGTCTTTGACTACCCTTTTGTACCACACTGTATCTTAAACCACTTTCTTGCCACAAACCAAGATCTCCTCACTGCATTATTCTTTTCTTGCACCTGTCTTGGCAAAACTACAGCCCAAAATCCTTCCAGTTGTGTGCTTTCTCTATATTACATTGCTGAGCAAATTAGTATCACCACAAACTTGTGGAGTGATTATTAATTTGTACTCATATTAGTGTACTGATACTAATAATACTTCAACCAGGCTCTACATACTACCTGAAAATCCTTCTATGTTTCCTAAATTACACTCTGAAAATATCTTCCCTAAAAAACAAACAAACAAACAAAAAACAAGGATTCAAGAACAGCTACGAGGTTGTGAGGGGTGGCTCACGCCTGTAATCTCAGCACTTTGGGAGGCCGAGGTGGGTGGATCACGTGAAATCAGGAGTTTGAGAACAGTCTGGCCAACATGGTGAAACCCCGTCTCTACTAAAAAGACAAAAAGCTAGGTGTGGTGGCAGGCCTGTAGTCCCAACTACTCAAGAGGCTGAGGCAGGAGAATTGCCTGGACCCGGGAGGAGGAGGTTGCAGTGAGCCAAGATGGAGCCACTGCACTCCAGCCTGGGAGACAGAGTGAGATACTGTCTCAAAAAAAAAAAAAAAAAAAAAAAAAAAAAAAAAAAGAACAGCTCTGAGTATGGAAAATTCTATATTCTAAGAGTATTATAACGTACACTATTTCCTCTCCTCCCTTTCACAAACGTCACACCCAACTCCCTCCAACAGGCTAAGAATTCCTGTCATAGCTTTTCTATCATTTTCTACCCATTATCCAACTGCTTCTCTTTTTTTTTGGAGACAGAGTCTTGCTCTGTCACCCAGGCTGGAGTGTGGAGTGCAGTGGAGTGATCTCGACCCACTGCAACGTCCACCTCCCGGGTTCAATCAATTCTCCTGTCTCAGCCACCTAAGTAGTTGAGACTACAGGCACATGCCACCATGCCCAGCTAATTTTTGTATTTTTAGTAGAGAAGGGGTTTCACCATATTGGTCAGGCTGGTCTTGAACTCCCGATCTCAGGTGATCCAACCGCCTAGGCCTCCCAAAGTATTGGGATTACAGGCATGAGCCACCGCATTTGGCCCTCATATTCTTAATCTTACTCGTCACACAGCTTCTTTCCAACAACCTGTAAACATGCTCTCCAATATTAAAGGATCCCTGCACTTTTCCTGCTGCTAGCTACCAATTTCTTTAGTTTCCGTTCCATTTTCTTCTCATCCAACCTTCTTAAAGAGTAATCGGAACTGGGTAGAGCTCACAGCAGCTCAAGGAGTCCTGCCTGTCTCTGTAGACTCCACCTCTGGGGACAGGGCACAGCTAAACAACAACAACAACAACAACAA
>NW_012108375.1:111781-146443 GCF_000951045.1 Mandrillus leucophaeus
AAAAAAAAAAGAGTAACCAACATTATGTGATTCCATTTCATCATCTATTTATTCCTTAAACTTCTTCAATCTGGGTTTTGACATATACCTCTATAATTACTTTAGCTAATTGCCACATATAATGGATATTTTTCAGATTTAATCTGAACTGACTTCTCAACAGCATTTATCTTATTAACAATAACTTATTAACTTCTTTCTTCAGGCCAGTTTCTTCACTCTTAATTGAGACCATCATCATTCAGTTCTCCTTCTACTTCTATGGCTACTCTCTTTAAGCCTCTTAGTCTACTGCCATTCAAATGTTGGTGTTCCTCAGGATTCATCCATCACTAACATTTTAAAAGTTTTTTTAATATAATTTTATATAATTCCTTTTGAGAAACAACAAAAGCTATGAAACCATTCCCTAGAAAAAGTTAATTAAGATCATAGGCTGAACACCAATGTGTATTTCTTCTTGTGCCACAAATCTTTTTAAATAAAGTGAATACATTTTTACAAATAAGCACAAAGAATAAACCTATAATAGTACTGAAAAAAGAAAATGAGGACTTCAGGAGCAATTTTGAGAAATTTCTGAAGGTTAGAAATTTTTAAATAGAGAAACCAAGAGCACAGAAACCGTACAGAAGAAAATGAAGTCACGTTCATGGTCACCAGCGTGTTCTATACATAGCTACTTGGATATACCAAAGGTACTTCTAAATCAACATGTTTAACTAGAACTTAACATCGTCCCATAAACATATTTCTTCATTTGTGGTTCGTTTTCCTGGGTGTGGCAGCATTATCCATCTAGTCACTGAAGCCAAATCTCTGACCCTCATCTTTGCTTTTACTCTCTTTTCACATACATGCATTCTTCATGCTCTATTGATGCAACCTTTTAAATTATTCCTCAAAAATACCTGCTCTTCCCTCAGCTCTGTTTCATTACTTTAGTTCAAGGCAACATATTCTGTTGCCCAGAGTATGACAATGTCCTCCAACTCAGTCTCCCCTGCCTTCATGCTTGGCACTAACCCCTGATGAATCCATCTTCCACCACGCAGTCAAAAAGGCCTTTCTAAAATATCAATGAGATCAGACTATTTGCCTGTTCAACATTACACTGGTTCCCGTATTATCCTATATGTGTCATAAAAATCACTTCTTTTATACTGATGGCAGATATGAATAATTGATCATGACTAGAACGATCGAATGTCCATTTTGCCTGAGACAGACACAATTTACACATGTTGTTCTCATGTATTTATCAATGGAGCCCCTTTCACTCCCCCAAAAGTGTCCTATTAGGGACAATAAATTACACAGCCACCCAAATCACAGCAATTTTCCACTAGCTTGAATTTAAGTCAGAATCTGCAACACAATTTTTCAGGAAGCCACTCATAATTGATAAGAGAACAAGATTTTTAAAAATCTTATTTGCCATCCTTGAGATATAATACAAGTTTCTCTGCATGGCATACAAGATCCTCCACCAACTGATCTCTATCTGCCTTTGTAGCCTCGTTTTCTACCTTTTCCTTCTCACTGTTATACTCTTGTCACAATGACCTGCTTGTAGAGTTATGGAATATACTACGCTGCTTTGCACCTAAATGCTTATGCTCATGATATTCTTCCAAACCAGAACACTGTTGTCTTTTTTTTCTTTAAATCCTACACCTAGTTGGTCATGGTGGTGCAGGTCTATAATCCCAGATACTCAGAAGGCTGGGGTGGGAAGATCACTTGAGCCTGGAAGTTTGAGATCAGACTCGGCAACACATGAAAACCCAATCTTAAGGGGGGAAAAATAGACAAAAAATCCTATTCCTCTTTTTTATTTAAAAAAGCTTTATCTTACAGATAGAATCTTGCTCTGTTGCCCATGCTGGAGTATAGTGGCAGGCTCACAGCTCACTGTAACCTTGAACTCCTGGGCTCAAAGGATCCTCCAGCCTCAGCCTCCTGAGTAGCTTGGACTTGTACAGGCATGTGCTACCCCACCTGGCTAATGTTTTAATTTTTTTGCAGAGATGGGATGTTGCTATGTTGCCCAGGTTGGTCTCAAACTCCTGGCTTCAAAAGATTCTCCCACCTCAGCCTCCCAAAGCTCTGGGATTAGAGGTGTGAATCACCATACCCAGCCCCATTCCTCTTTTGAGAGATAATTCAGGCATTGCAGGCATTTCCTCCTCTTCAGAAATTCGCCTTTACATCCCTCGGTTATCTTCCCCATCTTTGATCCTAAAGCTTAGTCCTATTAAGTCTCTTAACCACATTGTATTAAAGTAACTTTCTAAATATTGTTCTTCCCACCTTAAACTGCCTGGCTCAAAGCAGTTGTTCAATAAATGGTTCTTGAGAATCACAAAATGGATGAGGGAATTAATAAATAATTGTTCTGCTCACGCCTTCAGCAACTCATGAAAATTATATTACTGCATGTACTGTTCTACATACCAGAGCAATTTATTTTCATAAACATTAAATAGTAGAACAGTTTATTTTTATAATTCACAACCAAACCTCTGTATACCTTCTCCTCTACATGTCATTCTTTCACAGCAAAATTATTGCTTCATATGGTAAGGGTAAGGGAAATTTTCTAGCCATACCTGATTTGTTTTACTCAATATTCTGTCAAACTTTGAAGAACAAAGACTCCTACATATAATTTTTGTTTTAAATCAATTGGAGAAGTGTAAATAGAATGAAAGAACACTGTAAATATGAAGAAACTGTAGCAGATACTTGGTTAATTTCATTAAAATGAATCATCTGGTATAATTTGCTGGCATTAATTTATCCACAAAAGTGCTACTGCAGGCCAGGCACGGTGGTTAACACCTGTAGTCCCAGCACTGTGGGAGGCTGAGGCAGGGGGATGGCTTGAGTCCAGGAGTTCGAGACTAGTCTGGGCAATATCATGAGATCTTGTCACTACTAAAAACGTTTAAAAAAAAAAATTTAGCTGGGCGTGGTGATACGCACTTGTGGTCCCCCAGCTACTTGGGATGCTGAGGCGGGAGGACTGCTTGACCCCAGGAGTTGAAGATTCCACTGAATCTTAATTATACCAGTGTACTCCAGCCTAGATGACAGAGCAAGACCCCGCCTCAAAAAAAAAAAAAAAAAAAAAAGCTACTCTACTTAGAATTAGTCTAAGAGTTCCTCAAGATCAGGAGGTACATCTCATTCATTGTGAAGTTAGTAAATGGCATAAGATGGGGTCCAGCAAATGTTTTCTGAATCTAGTCGCAAAATTTCAAATCAAGTTTAAACATATACTATTCAATTAAGAGAAATCAGTTCCACATATAACAGATACAGTAATTGCCTGTGTTAAAAAGCTCCAATAAGGCCGGGCATGGTGGCTCACACCTGTAATCCCAGCACTTTGGGAGGCTGAGGTGGGCGGATTACCTGAGGTCAGGAGTTTGAGACCAGCCTGGCCAACATGGTGAAACTCCGTCTCTACTAAAAAAATACAAAAATTAGCCAGGCATGGTGGCACACGCCTGTAATCCCAGCTACTCTGGAGGCTGAGGCAAGAGAATTGCTTGAGCCCGGGGGACAGAGGTTGCAGTGAGCCAACATCATGCCACTGCACTCCAGCCTGGGTGACAGAGCAAGACTCTGTCAAAAAACAAAAACAAACAAACAAACAAAAACCTCTAATAACGGCAATGTATCATCATTTTAATATTCTCTCTAAATTTGCAAAGCAGGTAAATAATACAGTCTTATTCATAACCATAGATTAACATAAATTTAAGGCTTCTGGGATACCAGTAAGGGCTAGGTAAGAAACGGGCCCCAAGGCAGGGTGTGGTGGCTCACGCCTGTAATCCCAGCACTTTTGGGAGGCTGAGGCGGGCGGATCATGAGGTCAAGAGATTGAGACCATCCTGGCCAACATGGTGAAACCCCATCTCTACTAAAAATACAAAAATTAGCTGGGAGTGGTGGCACATGCCTGTAGTCCCAGCTACTCAGGAGGCCGAGGCAGGAGAATTGCTTGAACCCGGGAGGTGGAGGGTGCAGTGAGCCGCATCGCACCACTGCACTCCAGCCTGGGTGACAGAGCAACCCTCCCTCTCAAAAAAAAAAAAAAAAAAAAAGAAAAGTACAGCATGGAACAAGACAGAACAGAGAAGGATACCCAGTTAAAAAGTTATGAAGAATCCTTGTGGGTTTCTTTACTGTATTAACACCTCAGGGCGGTTAATATAATCCAGAATTAGAATACAATATAGTTTCCCAAGAAAATTTGGCTGCAGAGTTCATAAGTATCATATGAGACCAGTGTATCCAACACTGGGAAAATAGAGCTTTAAATAAATTATTATAAAGTATTGCTCAACATTAAATAACAAGCATTAATTTTTTAATTAAGAAGATCAGTAAATTGTATATTCTATTTTGTTATAACAACTTACAAGGAATCCTTACACACTGTTGGTGGGAATATATTATGGAGGTTCCTCAAAATATTAAAAATGGAACTATCATACAATCCAGCAATCTCATTACTGGATATATATTCAAAAGAAATAAAATCAGTATGTTGAAGAGATGTCTGCACTCCCATGTTCACTGCAGCAGAATTCACAATAGCAAATCAGCCTAAGTGCCCATGAATGGATGAATGAAAAAAGAAAATGTAGTGTGTGTGTACACAAATACACATACAATCACAATGGAATACTATTCAGGAAATCCTGTCACTTGCAACAACATGGATGAACCTAGAGGACATTATGTTAAGTGAAATAAGCAGGAACAAGAAGATAAATGTCACACATTTTCACTTATATGAGGAATCTAAAAAAGATAAACTCAAAGAAACTAAGAGTAAAATGGTGGGTTTCGGAGCTGGCAGGGGTGGGCTGGAGCATGCATTGGGATATACTGGTCAAAGGGTACAAAAGTCAAGTTAGGAGGAATAAGTTCAAGAGCTCTACTGTACAACGTGGTGACTACAGTTAATAACACTGTTATAGTCTTGAAATTACCAAGTAGACTTTAAGTGTTCTCACTATAAAATATGACAAGTGTATGAGATAATGCTATTAAAGTCAGAGTTTGAGTCTGACTTCCTAATCTCTCAATATTTTCACAGATTTAGGAGAAATCAGGCAAGTCCAACAGAATTCATTACTTATAAATCGATACCTATTTTATAAAAAGTTATGTCCTTCTAAATAGAGATTTTTCTTATATAAAAGATACATTTACACGTGTACCACTGTATAGCTGCTCTTAAATGACCCTATGTAAATCACAGTGCAAAATTATATAACACAAATAAGAACTCCATTAACTTATAAAATCAGAATGCCCACCTGATTATCTGAGAGCCACATAGCTGTCAATTGCTGTAGCTTTGTAAAGCTAAAGGGCAAATTCTTTAATCTGTAGGAAAAAATACAAACAAAAATTAAACTTTAAAATTTGAGAAGATTTAAAATGAATGAGGGCTCAAAGGTTTTCTGAAAAATGCTATATAGTTGCACATGAAAATAGGAGAAAAAAATCTAGAAAAGTCCCATATAATTATTTGTACAGGACATAAGACAAAATATCTAGTTTTACAAGAATTCGTTTCAAAAATATTAATTCTTCAATTGAATCAATTCACCTGGCAAGAAAATGGACAACAGAATAACCTTTAAAAATAACAGTTAATTGTCCCTGCCTTAGAGAAAAGAACACATTAAGGAATGTCTCATAAAACTGCTTTGGTTTATTTGTACTCAGAACAAACTGTTATAGGAAGCACTCTTAGTGATAGTTTGATATAAAAACTGCACTGCTCTCTATTTGTGAGCCAGCAGTTATGTAATCTAGAAGACTATCCTAAGATGATAATGAGTAAAAACAAAGTACAGTCATTCATCAGTATCTGTGGAAGACTGGTTCCAGGATCTCCCTCAGACACCAAAATCTGCAGATGCTCAATCCCTTATATAAAATTGTATAGTATTTGCATATAACCTATGTACATCCCCCCCATATATTTTAAATCATTTCTAGAGTACTTATAATACCTATTAGAATACAAATGCTATGTAAACAGTTGGTATACCGTACTGTTTAGGGAATAACAATGGGAATGTTGGTACACGTTCAGTACTGACACAATTTTCTTCCAAATATTTTCGATCTGAAGTTGTCTGAATCCACACTTGCAGAACCCACAAATACAGAGGGTCAACTATAAATACTCATTAGAATACTAAACAAAAATATCCTATTTAAGAGGGAATTATCCACTTCAGCCTTGCTATCTTATGCCTAACTAGTCTTCCATGGCTTTCTTTCAAGGTAATTTGCACAACCTACTGTGAGTTGTAGGAATTAAAGGGTGAAACACTGACTTAAGAAAGCAGTGGTTCTTTTAAATAAAACAGAAGTTAGAATAACATAATTAGTCAAAAAATTGAGTTTAAATTAAAGCTCTACCTTATAAGCTATGTGAGTCACCTTAAATCTGAGTCTTAAAACCCTCCTACATAAAATGGGAATACTATTATACTATTTCATAGAGCTGTTTTGAAGACTTCACAAGACACTATGAAAGCAAAAAGTGAAAACACTCTACAAATGCAGTTGAATCATCATTAGTATGTTTACCTCAGGACAAAGTATAGACATTCTGTTTTTAACTTAAACATTGTTCCAATTTACAACCCTAGTGATCAATTTGCTCTGCATCTTGGCTTTGCTGAAACCAGATTTCTGTCCAGAAAAATATTAGCAACAGACTAGATGCATTCCAAAGTTGTTTTGTTAAATAGCAATATTAAGGTGAAGATGTGACTTTAGGAATAAAAGGTAACTGTAAGGAGAGAATAAGGAATATATAGCTAAGTCAACCCACAATGAACAGTAACAACCACCGTATGATAAATTAACATCAGAAAAATTAGACCACTCCTTGTATTTAAAGAAAAAACAAAAATACACACTTAAGACCTCATTTAATGTTACTGATAAGTTCCTGGAAACCACAGCTTTTGCAAAACTGTGTGTGGCAGGTCCTCAAATAATGTCATTTTCTTAAAACACTGATGAACAAAAGAAGTGATTTCATTATATGTTGTTTCACTGAAAGTCACACTTTCCAAGAGCCTATCAGTAACATTGAGGACTTACTATGTATATTTAAAGAGAAACAAGCACTAGTTATTCTATTATATATCATATGAAACTTAATTTCATCTAACCAACATCTCCTATAAACCAACTGATGAATATAGTATCACAAACCTATTGTCACTTAAATTAATGACTTTTAATTTTTGCATATCACCCATTTCCTCTGGAAGTGTCTCAAGTTTATTGGAATGGAGAAACAGCACAGTTACATTTTTCCAGCTTCCAATCTGAAAGAGAAATATAAACTGAGGATCAAAAAATTTGGCCTACAGGTTGATCAACACACAAAAACATCATTTTTGAAAGTTATGAAATATACTCCATATTTATAAAAAAAATAATGATTAGACTTTCTAATTATTAACTTTTATGTACATAAAGCATTTGGGAACCTCTTCTAAATTAACATAGCTAATTATTATTCAGAAAATAAATAACTTGATAAACTATTTTAGAAAGAAAATAAATGAAGCCACACTAAATAGCTATAATGAAGACAATCAGAAAAAAATGAAAAGACAAAAATCTAGATAAATCTAAAATACATTACCTCTGGCGGCAACTGTTGTAAGTAATTATGATCAGCAGCAAAAGTTCTTATGTTAGTAAGCTGCCCAATAGATGAAGGCAAAGCTTCAACTTCATTGAAACTACAATCCAGTTCTTCTACTGATATTAACCTTTAATTTAAAAAAGGAAATATATATTATTTTTTAAAGGTTTCCTATATATAATCCAAAATTTCAGAACATACAAACATTTGAACTCAACTTTGAAAACCTAGTGAAACCATTTCACAAAGCTAAACTTCACCAATAATAAGCAGGTCTGACTATCAAACACACACTCAACCTGTATACTAATTACTTAAATGTTTACAAAATCTTTAGGTCATTTATGCAAATATCTGAAAATATGTATGGCATGCTGACCTGAAAGTAAAATCTTTGAGGGTGTATACATTCACAAAAAACTTACCCTCCTATAGAGTCTGGCAGATACATTAACTGGTTTTCATCTATTTTAAGAGTTGTTATATTCTTCAACGAACCTGAGGGAAGAAACAACATACAATTTTTCAGCTTAAAAAAGAAGCAAGTCCACCAACAGTCATTGTGAGACATATTACATCTGACAAGAATTAGAAACAACTTTCCTAATAAACTTATCTAAAAGAGATACCACTCCCAATCCCAACATTCTATTCCCTTATCCTGTACTTTCAATCTTCATCCACATCACTATTTAACACAGTGTACATCTGTTTATTAACTCCCACTAAAATATAAGCTTTACTGATAGTAGCAACTTTTTCTCTTCCTTGTTCACTGTTGTAGATATGCTTCTAAAAACAATGTCATGGCACAGAAAAAACAGACAATACAAACTTGTTGAATTAACAGACTAAAGAAATGGTAGTATGAAGGTAGTTCATAACAGGTGTGTAACAAACTATTCCATATATCCTAATACTAAAACAGTAAAACATTTTTTAAGTTTAAGAAGTGTTGACTAAATAACAGTAGAATCGTAACAAACTTACAAAAATGTAGTTTAGCTAAAACCACCATGTGATTTAACTGAGAAAGATACAAAAATATTTTTGGTTTTTATATTAAAACATCAAAAAGATGTCAAGATTGAAGTTTTGGGTCCTTTCATCAAAATAATTCAATTCCATTGACATATCATTGAACAAGCAACAACACAGACTCAATTATAGATCTCTCATAATCTGTTCAACTGATCTGTTTTCTTGTCTGTCCATAATGAAACAGGAATGAAAAAAGTTACCAAAATAAAAGCTATGAGAATAAAAGCTAACAGTTAAGCCAAATTTGGATAAATTAACTTATTTCAAAGAATTTAAATATATTAGAAATAAAAAAGAGATTTCCTTAGAGTAAATAAAAAACAGTAATATCAACAAAGGAGCAAACTGTACGACTGATCATACCAGGAAAAATTCAAATAAAATCTGTTCCTGTGGTAATGCAGTATAATTACCTCATAACAAGTGAAATTTGAGATTATGTGGAAGCCTTGAATTTATTTTGATAAAAATTGCATGAATTTGAAAGCAATACAAACCTATAGTCTCAGGCAGCTGCTGAAGTGAATTGCTTGATAATAGGAGGTCTTGAAGGTTTTCACATGCTGAAATTCCTTCTTCAACCATTTCAATATTATTTTTAGAAACATCCAAATACGTGAGCTGTTTCAAACTACCAATAAACTGTAAGTAAAAAAAGAAAATCTAATGACTCTATTAAGATTAGTAATTTGTAAAAAGTTTAAGCAATGAACTTGACACCAAGTTTTAATTCAAAATTAAATGTTAATACAAGAAAGAAGACTCTCAGGCAGTTTTTAAAATGCCATTAGAAATGTATTCAGTAATAAAGCTAAGACGTTCTACTAATCGTAGCATAGCAGAAGTGACAAAGGACATATTCTTTGGGAAGTCAGTTGTCGATTACCTCCTAAGGAGATAGCATATATGGGGATTCTTGTGGTTTTTTCATGGGAGTAAACAATTTGTCAGTTGTTAAAACAGAAAGCTCAGGAAAATATCCGAGTTTACCAATTCCTTGGGTAAAGCAAATAGGGACATAAGTTCAAGTGATACCACTGGAAAGGACACACTCAACAGTATTAAAAGGAGACTTACAAATGTTTATTATGAGAATTCTTAGATTATAATCAAGAACGTGCTCATGGAAAAAAATGTAATTTGCTTCTGTTTAATAAAGAATAATCCAATTTCTTTTTATTAATTAAAAGTAATTATAAAAGATATAATTCACAAAACTGCAAAGGAGAGCCAGAAATAAGTGATGCCATTTAAATTTTCATATACATACCCCTGGAATAAAAGTCAGTCTATTAGCATCCATCCAAAACTCTTTCAATCCACTTAGTTGCTCAAGTACTTCAGGCTGTTGGGATTAGGGTAGGGGATAGCAGTAATTCAATTAATTTATATGAATGTCTTTATCTGGCAAAAGAAGCCCTGGGAATTTCTAATAACCCTTAGTTTCAAATCATTAAATAAAAGGAGCCAGGAGAAGGAAAAAAAAAAAGAAGAGCCAGGATGTGAGCCTTTCTACTGCATTATACTGACTACAGTAAAATTATTAATGGAGAAATCGAAGAGACATTCCATAGAAGTAGATTACAAAAAACGCATTTAAGCTTTGGATTACACAATAGGGTCAAGTTTTTATATAATTAGTAAAGAAATAAAAAATAGGACTCACTGCTTAGAAGTATAAAATAACAACATGCACTCATTCATTATCAGTAAGAAGATACAGCCTTTTAGAAAATAGAAAAATTACAAATGTTCCCTGGTGACATTCATTAAGAGGGAGATAAAAGACAACATGCATCCTAAATGTCCACAGTCAGGGAAAGGTACATAGACAAAGTCATAACCACATGATACAAATATACTGTAATTTAAACCTCTAGTAAAAACTTCTAATTACATGGTGGAAAATTCTTTATAATATGGTGTTGAGGACATCAAAATTAATCCAAGTGTTGTGGCAGACCTTCATATCCATGTAAAATTTGCTCCTGGGCATTGTCCCTTCAAAGCTGCCCTCTTCAAAGTTATTTCTATCACCTCACAAAGCCACGTGCAATCAACGATCATGTGATGGCACAGAGTACCATCATATCTAATAACCATAGTTAACAGTCATACATAAAAGGCATGTCAACCAGATTTACTGTTAACCTATAAATATAGATAAGAATCCCAGATGTAACTTGGATTAAAAGAAATTTCCTTTTGTGCATTCTTGTAATAATTCTACTGTAAGTTTTAAAAAGTGTATAATGTTAGAAGACCAAAATGGTACAAAAACTAATGATGATTTTGAAAGCCTGTTGGATTCTTAAACTGAACAAATGAGAATTTTGAAATAGTCAATATGCAAACAGATTAATTCATACAGAACAAACACTGAGAAAGGACATAATAGATAAATAATTTGGGAAGCACAGCATGTATTTTAGAGAATGAGGTACTCCAAACTACCATGTTCCTCCTCAAACCTCAGCTGAAATTTATAATATTAATACAATAGCCACAGGGCAATACTATAGCAAACAGTTTTAAGAAATTCCTATGCTTAAAACTATCATTTGTGAGCTACCACAATTTTAAACAACAAACTTGTAAACTAATTTAAAAGCAATAATGATACTCAGCTGGATATGTTCCTCTTCAAAAAAAAAAATCTAGCTTATTTTCTGAGTTCTTTTGGAAAACTCACTAGAGACAAAAGCTACTTAAACACTACTCCTTTCCTTTTGGATTCACCATCATAGTGCACTCGGCATACAAAGTACAAACAAAAAGGTTCTCATTACTACTTCAAAAATAACAGTTGTTTCACTCAATGATTTTCCCCTTAGCTATTAAGTAACATAGAGAAGTATCTTATTACTGAATAAATTCACAAGCCATACCCCATGGAGCTATCTCTGATTCAGAACTACTTTTACCTGCTGCATTCCAGACTGATGTTTCTCACTTATAATCACTCAAATTTTCTGCTTCCTATGCTAAAAATTGTTTAGGTATCTCTTCCATGGACTTCTCATTGCTTTTACATTTTATGCTCATCTGTCTGGTTAATTTTTCTATCTGCCTGGAAAGTTCTGGCTAAGAACTTCCATATCTTATAACTAAAAAAAAAAAATAATTCATAGATTCCTTAAAAGGTTCGTGCAGCACTACAAAAAAAAAAAAAAAAAAAAAAGGCAAACCTTTATCCAATTTTTAAAAGAAATACATTAATTTTCACATTTTGTTCTTCATCAAATATAAGAACTTAGGGAAAGTGAGACTGATGAGAACTTACCACTTCCGTGAATTCGTTACTTCCCAAATCCAGTCTTTCCAGCTGGGTCAGTCTGTTCATGGTTCTGTTCATAATGGAGTAATGAAAAATTAACTACAAAAATATCAATTACATGGAAGCTTTCAAAACATAGTCTAAAACATTCTTATGGAATATGTAATTATTTATGGGCTTTCCATGTTGATAAAATAAAAATATTAATTTTCTAAAAAATTTTAAAAGTTAGATTTCTAGATAAAATAGATGATCAGTTATTATCTTACTTTGTCTTCTCATTGGTCTTTTCATTTCTATTTTTAAGAAGCAACTGCAACAAATTTAAACCCACAAGCCAGAATACGAATAATGAGTTTCTATTTTTTCACATAATAAATTTTCATATAGTACAAGTCAGCTAATAAATTTTGGCAGATGCCTCGTAATTACTACCATAATTACAAAAATTCTTTTTCAAAACTGCTCATATATTTGTAAGACTTTAAGATAACTGTAACTCTGAAAATTAATATTCAAAATGCTAACAGTACATGTATTATTACTCCCCACATGTTCAAATTAAATCTAATACAATTCAAAATAAAGTTATATTATATGAATCACAAATTAGTAGTTGACATTTATTTTAAATAAAAGCAATAATATACCATTCTTAACATCCAACTTAACATCAACACTTCACTGAAACTACAGGAACTTGAAAGATGTACAAACCAGTTTTGTAATGAAATAAACTATGCTGCACTTTTATCTTTTATCTCTCCTTTTACAAAGGCACCTTTTGAAACTAATTCAAACAAATATTTATGCTCTTAAGTTGCTATTTTTGTATAACCTCTATTATTTAATATAGAGATGCTACCAGTTACCCAGATAAGAAATTCTGTATTAAGGATTTTGTAGGATATGACAAAATGAGAGCAAAATATAGTTACAATCACAATATCAGTATATGACATTAATGTTAATACTTTGAAAATGAGTATCATTTAAAATCCACAGGCGCTTCAAATTATGGCACGAAAAACAAACTATTCCTATCTTTTCTGGAATTTTAACAAAAATAAGTGGTAAGTAAAATAAAACTCAGTTGCAACATTTCTCCATCTTTTTAGTTAAAAAATATAAGAACAAACACCATCATTGTAATGAAACTGTCATTGGTCTACATTAGAAGCGAATTTTCCCTTTACATTTTAAATATGCCATTCTGTCATCAACCCTTCAATTCATCTCATAATGCCAATTTTTATAAAACTGCTTTCACTTAGATTTACTAAGTGCCTATTCTCAGGTACTATAATTCTACTTCCTTACTCATATCTTTCCCCAGAAAACCTGTAAGTTCTAGCTTCCTTCATAACAAGCGAAAGGTTGTTTCCAGGATCTTTCTCCAGATGTATAAAGTCACATGCTATGATAGTAATTTCCTATATTCAAATAACTATACCAGGTGGAGATTTGCAAAAAGTAAAGAGGATTGTGAGGAGAAAGAGAAGACTGAAAGAACAAAACATAATCTTACATTTCTTGCTTCAGTATTGTTATGACAAGATAACAGAAAATTCACATGCAACTATTGAGCACATAATGTCAATGGCGTAACAGTTTTAGAATAGGGTACAAAAATGAAAAGCAGTGCATTGGAAAAATTCAATTACAGATGATGGCCTGGAAAAGTTAAATTTTAAAACAATTTTAGGAAAATGTGAGTGATACAGATATGTAATAGAAAAGAAAATATATTGTCATGTCAAAAAGTGTCTCAATCTCAACTCTCTGTAGTTAATAATGACAACTGTGGCTATACTCAAATACTTTAGAAATCTCAGAAGTAAAACTGCATCCTAGATTAAGATCTAGCCGCCTATCTCAAGGAGAAAACATAAACAATATTCCTCAGATTTTCTCCCATCTGTTTCTAAAACTCATCTGTATTGAACTCATTTTACTTTCTCCTCTCCTCAAAGGAAAAGTAAAACATCTTTTGTGTTCTTGGTACTAGTTCTCTCCAATATTCTTTAGGTAGCATTAAATTTCACTTAACTATATATCTAAAACAACAGCTCTTTCCATTGCTCTAATCTTTGATATAGTCATATAACCTAAATGCACATTACTTTGTAATATTTACAACTATATCCTCTTGTTTGTGAGGTCTCAAAAGTTATAATCACGCAAAAACAATTAGGAAAGAGAAAGAAAGAGCATCCAAATTGTAAAATAAGAAGTCAAAATTAGCCTTGTTCACAGACAACATGATCTTATACCTAGAAAAATCTAATGACTCCATCAAAAAACTGTTAGAACTGATAAACAAATTAAGTAAAGTTGAAGGATACAAAATCAACATGTGAAAATCAGGAGGATTTACATATGCCAACAGCAAACAATCTGAAAAATCAAGAAAGCATTCCCATTTATAGTAGTTACAAAAAATATAAAATACCAGCCAGGTGCAGTGGCTCACGCCTGTAATTCCAGCACTTTGGGAGGCCTAGGCAGGCGCATCACGAGGTCAGGAGATAGAGAGACCATCCTGGCTAACATGGTGAAACCCTGTCTCTACTAAAAACACAAAAATTAGCCGGGTGTGGTGGTGGGAGCCTGTAGCCCCAACTACTCAGGAGACTGAGGCAGGAGAATGGCGTGAATTCGGGAGATAGAGTTTGCACTGAGCCAAGATTATGCCACTGCACTCCAGCCTGGGCGACAGAGCGAGATTCCATCTCAAAAATATATTTATATATATATGTGTGTGTGTGTATATATGTATGTGTATACAGTTATATATGTGTGTGTGTATATATATATACACACACACCTAAGAATCAGTCTAAAGACATGAAAGATCTATACAAGAAAAACTATAAAACTCTGACGTAAGAAATTAAAGAGGACACAAAAAAATGGAAAGATACTCCATGCTCATGGATTAGGATAGTTAAAACGACAATACTACCCAAAGCAATGTACAGATTCAATGTCATCCCCATCAAAACACTGACATTCTTAACAGAAATATTTTTAAAATCCTAAAATGTATACAGAACCACAACAAAAGACTCCAAATAACCACAGTGATGCTGAGCAAAAAGAACAAAGTTGAAGGTATGACACTACTAGACTTCAAAATGTACTACAAAGCCATAGTAATCAAAACAGCATAGTACATAGGCACATAGACCAACGGAAAGGAATTGAGAACCGAGATATAAATCCATGCATTTACAGCCAACTCATCCTAGGAAAAGGTGCCAAGAAGATAAAATGGGGAAAAGACAGTTTCTTCAATAATTGATGCTGGGAAACTGGATAACTATATGCAGAAAAATAAAACTAGACCTCTATCTCTCACCATACACACAAAGTAACTCACAATGGGTCAAAGACTTAAATCTGAGACCTGAAACTATGAAACTACCAGAAGAAAACATTGGAGAATGTTAATTCCCAATATCAGTATCAAGGATACTGGTTTGGGCAATGATTTTTTTGTGTAAGACCTCAAAAGCACAGGCAATCAAAGCAACAAAAATAGACAAATGGGATTACAGCAAGCTAAAAAACCGCACAGCAAATGAAACTATCAACAAAATGAACAAACCACAGAACGGGAGAAATATTTGCAAAGTATCCATCTGACAGGAATTAATAATTAGAATACATAAGAAGCTTCAACAAATCAATAGCAAAAAAAAAAAAAAAATTATATTGTAAAATACACCAAAGATCTGAATAGACATTTCTCAAAAGAAGACATACAAATGACAAACAGGTATATGAAAAAATGATCATCACTAATCAGAGAAAACTACAATGAGATATCATCTTGCCCTACTTAAAATGGCTTACATTAAAAAGATAGGCAATAACAGACGCTAGCAGGGATGTGGACAAAGAGGAATCTCTGAACACTGTTGGTGGGAATATAAATTAACACAGCCACTATGGAGAACAGTACAGAAGTTCCTAAAAAAAAAATTAAAAATGGAACCATCCCACAATCCAGCAATTTCACTATTGGGTATATATACAAAAGAAACGAAATCAGTATACTGAAGGGTTATCTGAACTGCTATGTCTATGGCAGCACTATTCGCAATAGCCAAAATATGGAATCAATTTAAGTAACCATCAACAGATGAATGGATTAAGAAAATATGGTACATGTACAAGATGGAATATTATTCAGCCATAAAAGAGGCTGCCTACAGTAACATGGGTTGATCAGGAGGCCATTACATTAAGTGAAATAAGCCAAGCATGTACTCACTCATATGTGCGAGCTAAAAAAAGTAGATCCCAGGCGGGCTGTGGGGGCTCACGCCTGTAATCCCAGCACTGTGGGAAGCTGAAGAGGGCAGGTCATTTGAGGCCAGGAGTTCAAGACCAGTCTGACCAACATAGCAAAACCCTGTCTCTACTAAAAATACAAAAAATTAGCCAGATGTGGTAGTACATGCTTGTAGTCCCAGCCACTCTGGAGGCTGAGGAACAAGAATCACTTTAACTCGGGAGGCGGAGGGCGCAGTGAACTGAGATCATACCACTGCACTCAAGCCTGGTCGACAGAGACTGACTCTGTCTCAAAAAAAAACAAAACAAAAAATGAAAAACAGATCTCATGAAGATAAGAGTAGAATGGTGATTACCAGAGGCTGAGGAGCGCCAGCGGGGAGGAAGGAATGAAGGGGAAAGACTATAAATGTATTTATTACCACTGAACTGTACACATAAAAATGGTAAAGATAGTAAATTTTAAACATATTTTACCTCAGTAAAAATGTATTTATAAGGCTACAATCATATCTTAAAAGGAGAAAAGAATATCTGCAAATTCACTGAGAGTCTAATTTGAATCTCTAAAAGGTGTTAAAATCAGTTAATTACCTATGATATCACATAGTAATTGCAGGCTTAGCTATTACAGTAGACAATTTACATCTTGTTATTCAAATCTCTTAGAAACCAGTCACGTTTTTAGCTAAGGAATTATCAATGAGAGTGTCAAATCTGCAATATATATATATTTTTTTGAATTTTAATATGGATTATAATTTGACTTTAACTTATACTCACAATCATCACTATAAACATTCATCCCTGCATAAAACAATTACTCAAAACATTGTCTTTTGGAATAAAAAATAAGACACAGTCTGTGTCCTCACAGATAATCATGGGAAACCAAGGGGAAAGATATACATGCACATACAAGCATGTTATATGCTGGTCAGGGAAGAAGAGAGTGACATACAATAAAAATAGATCGAGCAAATACTGTTAACAGATATAAATATGTTAACATTATCCAGCAAATACTGTAACAGATATAAATATGTCATAGAAGCTGAGTAAACAGAACATCTCCTGGGGTAACTGGAGACGTTTTCCTTCTCAAGAGGTGAGAAGTTTGTTGTTTGTTTTGAGACAGGGTCTCACTCTGTTCTTATGCAGTGGTGCAATCGTTGCACACTACAAGTGCAAATTCCTAGACTCAAGAGATCCTCACTCCTCAGCCTCCAGAGTAGCTGGGACTATAGTTACATGCTACCATGCCCAGCTAATTTTTTAATTTTCTGTAGAGATGGGGGTCTTGCTTTGTGGCCCAGGCTGGGTGGGCAAATCTTGATGATCCAATTTCAACATGAGTTGACAGATTTTTTCCATAAAGGGCCAGAGAGTAAATATTTTAGGTCCTGTACACCTAAAAAAGTTTAGAGCCTACAGTGATAAAGCAGTGACAACCACTCTAACACCAACAACAGATGCATACAGTAGTGACAACTACTTTATCACTGTAAAGCAAAAGCAGTCACAGACAATACGTACATGAATGCATGTGGTTGTGTTCCAATGAAACTTTTGTTTACAAAACCTGACAGTGGACTAGATTTAATCACAGACTGTAGCTTGCCAACCCTTAAAATGTAACACTATAGCGATGCATTCATAGTGTTTTAAGATATTTGGTCAACGAATGGCCACAGACTACAGTGCATTTTGAGTTTGTAGACCTGTTTCTCTTATAATTAAATCTTTTTATTTGCTCCTGGATTGCCATTTCTTGTTGTTAGCTTACCATTAGGGAACCAATCATCCCATTTCTAATTTACAACACACTAGAAAGCCAGACAATCAAGTTCTACTGTTACCAGGCTTCACGTGAAGATCCTATGGATCTTTCTAATGAGCAATATGTGTATGAACTTTAGTAGACAAATCTGGGATTTCTACTCAGTATTGAGGTGGGCTTTACATACTTATTATTTTGACTTTTACGTCACACACAAGACTGCATTTCAGAGAGCTATAAATCATTACCAACACAGTACCACGTTAAACACCAACAACAGACACATACATTTCAATATTTTAACACCACTAATTAAAATATGATGACCACACAGTCAAGATTTACAAATAATTTGCACCACATTTTAGGTAATAAAAATTTACATTTTTAAAGACTTAATCATTAAAAATTATAAATTAAGTTTTTTAAAGAACAGCACCTTTACTTACTTAGGCAACATTTTTAACTGGTTTTCTCTAAGCTCTAATATTTGGAGTTTAGTTAATCTGCAATACAAAAAACAAATCACGTATCTAGGACAAAGACAATGAATTTAATAAATTAATGTTATATTCTAATGTTTTAAAGGAAGCAATATAATTGTGTAATTACTATATGCAAAGTAATATATTAGAAATTACAGAATACAACATAAAATACAAAGGAAGAAAAGACTATTTTTGCTCCTCAAAATTATGGTCAGAGGAAAAGGGTTAGCACTTCTACACATTTTCAAAGTGACAAAGTGATTATCTCCAAGAATCAATCCTCCGGAATTTCATACCTTTTACCAAAAATGCTCACAAAAATTGTTAACTCTTGGTAGATTCAAAAACAATAATGCAACTCTAAAGTGCTGCCCTGAGAAGAAATAAAGAAACAAAACGAGGAGGAGAAATCCTCTGGCACTTCATTGATGTACATTCCACTAAAACTAGAGAGAAAATGAACAGACTAAGTGATGCAAATGCCAGATACAGAAGAGGAATCTGACAAGAACATCAATGATTTTTACATAAAAGATGGCTATAAAATTAACATTTAGTTGACTAGCATTTTCTCTAGTAGTTAAACTCAGTAATAACTTCATATCTATTATTCATTCGTCTGTTTAAAAAATTACTCAGAGATTTGAGGGTGGCAGGGAGATGATGAGGTCACCCCCAGAAACAGATTCCCTTTTCTCAAGAATTTTGATTACAGCAGGGAAGACAGATAAATCAATTATTAGATCATTTTAGAATGCTAAGAATACAGCTTTCAGTATCTCAAGCATACAGAAATTACCCCCATTGAAACGCTGTTTTGGCCACCTAAAAAAACATTTTCTTTTTCCTTCAAACTCTCACTGATTATTGTTTACTAGGAAAAATTAATTCAAAGCCACCAAAGAGACTATAAAAGTCACAATGCTTGGGAATAATTTAAAAAGAGCCTATGAAACTGTAATTAGTAGTACTACCAAAGCAGCTTATAGTTTTGTAAACTTTATAAGAGCTAATAATAAAAGGTTTTAGAAGAAACCATAATTTACCTGCCAAAATTAGCTGGCAAGAACTCAAGAAAAGCATCATTCAGATACAACTGGGTTAGGTTTAACAGCTGAGAAAATCCATCAGGAAGCCTACATAAAATACCAGAATTTAAATTAAGTTCATGTAAGAAATTCAGCCTTTTACTAAAATCTAAGACTCTCATATTTTTCCAACAGACAGAAAACAGTCACTTCTTTACTTTTATAAGAGCCCCTTCAAAGATTTGCCTTTTATAATAACCTACTTGTTTCAATGTATCTTCATCACATTGTAAACAGAAAATGAGGCAATATTTGTTTTAATAATGTAAAATCTGAACAAAACACTCATCTATGAACGAGCCACAATACATAAAAATGTATTTAGGGTACAACTCTGAAATCAGCAGGCACTCTTGAAATCTGTCTTATCTACTCTCAATCAAAAGGACTATCAAAAGGACTAGATAAGAATTTCTAAACCTTGGTAGAGAAATTTTGGGCTGAATTTTGTTGTACCTAGGCTGTCCTGTGCACTGTAGAATGTTTAGCTACAGCACTGATCCCTACAAACTAGATGCCAATAGTGTGCATGCACGCACACACATACCCCACTATGAAAACCAAAAATGTGTCCAGAAACTGCCAAAAGTCTCCTGGGGCACAATAGCCCCCAGCTGAGAACCACTGGTTGAGATTACTTTCAATTTCAATATTTGGCTCCTGAACAATTTTAAGACTATATGATTTTATAATAAGCAAACGAAAAGAAATAACATTTAAAGCTAAATGACGTTAGGGCCATGTAACAATCTACACGTGTTAGCTTTACTTCTATTTTTTGTTGATTATGAAACAAGTAAAGATCTAGAATTTGATGCTAGAGCAATATTTTCAAATGAAGAGACTATGCATAATCTTTACATGTTGGTTCTGGATTGCTATGCTTCTTTCATCTTTTGCTTCACCGTTCCATTTTTGCAAAATTTAACAGCCTTGGTGCCAGGAAAACTTTCTGTTTACAGTCATCACTGTCATAAGGGGACATTCACAATCTCTGATACACTGCAACCAATCATATATTGTTGTTGTTGTTATTGTTTTGTTTATGTTTCCTGTTGTTTTGCCTTCTATCAAAATTGTGAAGAAACTTTTGGTTTCCTTTACTGTTTTCAGAAGTTTGAAGGTACCACACACCTGATTTGAAGGCAAAGACACTCTTCTAGGGTGTAAATAACACAGAGTGAGGGAATGTGGATTCTACTCTCATTTCTGACATTATCTGTGAGACTTGGAGCAAAACACTCTCACTATCTGTTTGGGATCACAATTTTACGTTAGTAGTATATGGGGTTAGAGAGATTATTTAAAAGATTCCTTTTAAACTCTAAAATTGAAATTTTTTGTATAGAC
Source organism: Mandrillus leucophaeus (assembly GCF_000951045.1). NCBI lineage: Eukaryota > Metazoa > Chordata > Mammalia > Primates > Cercopithecidae > Mandrillus > Mandrillus leucophaeus. The sequence continues at coordinate 132,819 of NW_012108375.1, forward strand.
AAGACTGATAAAAAATTTTTGTTAAAATATGTACAATAATATCTACTACTGTTTCATAATTGTTTTATTCACAAAAGTAATTTATAATTCACCTAAGAACTTACTTGGAAATAGGGTTTACACTGGCCTCCACAACTGTCAAAACTTTACAATTTTTTATATTTTCTGGAAACTCCTGTATGCCTAGAAAACAAAGATCAAATTAAAAGATTACAAAGGCCAAAAATAACACTAACAATAATACATACCTTCCAGATTCTAAAGTAATATACCAATTAACAAGTAGATGAACTGACAACATCAATGTGAACTAAACAATGACCTCCACAACAATTTCTTTATCTTTCCTCCTCGTTTTATTTGCCTCTTTATAACTGCTAATTACATACTGCTAAAAAACTGATTTTTACCTTTCTTTCTTTCTTCTGAAAATTAGTGCCTTCTCCATGTGATGTTAAGGACCTAAACTGTAGAACATTTAACATTCTTTCTGTTTCTCTCATTTTTTTTAAAAAAAAGGACTCTTTTTTTATCATTTTTATTTGTTTTTAAGAGGGAGTCTTTATCTGTTACCCAGGCTGGAGTGCAGTGGGGCGAACTAGGCTCAGTGCAACTTCTGCCTCCTGGGTTCAAGCAATTCTCCTGCCTCAGTCTCCTGAATAGCTGAGATTACAGGCACCCGCCACCATGCCCAGCTAATTTTTGTATTTTAGTAGAGACGGAGTTTCACCATGTTGGTCAGACCAGTCTCGAACTCCTGACCTCAGGTGACCCACAAACCTCGATCTCCCCAAGTGCTGGGATTACAGGCATGAGCCACCCCACAGGCCAAGAATTGTTTTTTAAATGCTGGGCTCTTGATTGAGCTGGTTCCTAACATACATAAGCAAAACTGAAAATAAAGCTGCAGATAGAAGAGGAAGACAATCTACATCAGATATGCCAGTGGATATATTGCCTGAAGGCAGCACTGTCCACCCTAAGATAATGAAACACTTTCTCTTTCCTGCACCTATCCTATTTTTCCTAACTATATTTATATTCCCCTTTTCTCAACCTTTTCCCTTCACATAACCCAGTGTCATGCCAAAAATATTAACTGCTTTAAAATGCAGTGATTTCTTAATACTATGATAGATATATTCAATAGATCTATTAGACATTTCAGCTTTGGAGTATCCTAGACGAGTGCTTTTCAAGCCAAAAGAGGTAAAGGATCACGGTTTTTAAATTTTCCAATCTGTTGTGGACCAATACATTTACAAAACACTGTACAACTGGAATAATATCAAACTGCAGTGAAAGATTCTGAGCATTTCCTCATTCCCTGACATTATCACAGCCAAAATAAAGTAATAAATAATATGTGGACTACCATTGGTCCACAGATCAACTTTAAAAAGCACTGTTCTAATCTAAATTAAAGGAATGCTAATTAATAACATTTAAGACATTCCAAAAATGAATTTTACATAGTCTGTGTTTGTAAGATCCATTGCTCCATTAACATGATATGATTAACAGGATTGTCATTAGAGAACCATTTCAGACCCTTTCGACTTCATCACTACATGATTTTAAGTAAACAAGTTTACCACAATATCATATATAGAATGTCAGGTGATGAAAAATGAATGATGCAAAATCACCAAATAGGAAATGACACAGTAGTAACTGTTTCAGTCAAAACTCATCAATGGATGCTAAAAATTGTGGGTAAAAGTATGATGAAAAACAGGGTATTAATAGAGACTCAAAAGATTATTTCCACACGACACTTAGCAATTAAAAGGGAAAATTCACTTCACAGTAGAGAAATCTGACAAGCACCACCTTAACCTTCAAAATTGCTTGAAAGTTGGCATTATCAGTTAACATCATCATAATGTGGCAACTGATCTGAGATGTACTGAGAAACAATATCATATCACTTTGGACATATACTTGCCAAAAACACACAACCTGAATTTAATCATAAGCAAGCACCAAACGAATCCAAATTAAGTAAATTCTGTCAAATAAATGGCCAATAACTTTCAAAACTATCAAGGTCAAAAAAAGACAAAGGAAGACTAAGGACCCATGAGACCTAACAAATAAATGTAATATGTGAAAGTAGCAAGTGTTTGTGAGGATGTCAAGAAACTGGGAACTACACACATTGCTGGTAAGAATGCAAACTGATATACCCACTATGGAAAACAGTTTGGTAGTTGCTCGAAATGCTAAACACAGAATTTTTAACTGGCACTTTTTTTGACTACTAATTCAATTTAATGTTGCATTCCCTGGCCTTTTCAGTTTTCTACTTCTTACACTGACTTTGGTAATTTATTTTTCACTTAATCTAAGTTTTAAAATTTAGTAGCTTTGTATCATTCATTCTTCCCCTGTTGAGTGGAAAAAAAGTCATTTTTAATAAAAAGACGATAAAATAGGAATGTGGGAGATTTTTTTTTTGGAGATGGGAGACAGGGAAATTTTTTTTTTTTTTTTTTTTTTTTTTTTTGAGATGGAGTCTCGCTCTGTCGCCCAGACTGGAGTGCAGTGGCCGGATCTCAGCTCACTGCAAGCTCCGCCTCCCGGGTTCACGCCATTCTCCTGCCTCAGCCTCCGGAGTAGCTGGGACTACAGGCGCCCGCCACCTCGCCCGGCTAGTTTTTTGTAGTTTTAGTAGAGACGGGGTTTCACTGTGTTCACCAGGATGGTCTCGATCTCCTGACCTCGTGATCCACCCGTCTCGGCCTCCCAAAGTGCTGGGATTACAGGCTTGAGCCACCGCGCCCGGCCGAGACAGGGAAATTTTCTTACTGGTAAAACAAACTTGGCAATCCTATTCCAAGCCTCCAAATTAATACTCATTTACAAGACATTCTTTTTACTTAGAATGCTCTTCCTCCCAGCAAAACCAGTAGGATCTTCTGAAAGCCTATCCTGATCTCTAAACTCAATGAAATTTAACTCTCCAAAAAGTTCAATTATGCATTTTATGGCATTTTTACAACTGTTTACTTTGTACTAGTTGTGTATTCTTTGTATTACTGCTAGGTTTTATTTCGATTGACTCAATTCTCCACTTTAAGTACATGTTACTATTTAGTACATTGTATCTTTGTACAACAAATGCTTGCTGAATTTCACTTACCTACCATCTTTTCTCTCATTCATTTACATACAAAATACTTAACATTATTGCGTTTTTCCTTAGGAGTGAAATCTTTATTAGTTCTTCGACGAACAATTGTCTTTAAGTGATCACTCCACTGAGGATGCATTAAAATGATGCTCCTAATATATTACAAGAGCATCCCTTTGCTGAACTGACTAAATATTTTTTAAATGAAAGGGCAGTGTCTGCTGCTGCAGAGCCTAAGGAGAGCATGTAGCGGCCCCTGGTGGCAGTGGGGCTAGAATTCTAGGGTACGTGTGGTGCTCAGGGGCCAATGTGGACTTACAGAGGAAGCAGAGGCAGTTTTGAATTACTATGAAAAAGTTGCACTGAAAATTTCTGTATTTTTTTAAAGTCATTCTGTGGAAATGTTTGCATTTCTCTTGGGTAAATATCTAAGACTGGAACTGCTGAGTTAATTATGTGTCTACTGATGTGGTGGATTACACTGATTTTCAAGTAATGATCCAACCTTGAATACATGGAATGGATTTGGTTGTGGTGCACAATTCTTAATATTTTTTAAAAGTAAAACATTCCATGTTTGGGTGGAGCAAGAAAACATTCTATAAAGTTCTCACTGGCATTCAAACTCATTTTAAAATTTAGCTAAATAACTCAACTTTATTGGTTGTAGTATTTTGAAATAACCAAGTAAAAGATATTATTTCTAGGAGTTATAGTATTTTTAGTACATGACAAAGTCTATCTAAAGAGAAAAAGACCTAAGACTATATAATACGTTCTACTGATCTAAAATATCATATGGAGAATAATTTCAAGTTTTAAATTATAAATACTGTGTTTAATTCCTATAAAAATGTATTTATTAGTTTAATATTATTTAGTGGAAATTAATATTTGGATCATCTCCCACAAATACAAATGAATACTTCATATTTATTTATTCATTTATTTGAGATGGAATCTCACACTGTTGCCCAGGCTGGAGTGCAGTGGCACAATCTCAGCTCACTGCAAGCTCCGCCTCCTGTGTTCACACCATCCTCCTGCCTTAGCCTCCCAAGAAGCTGGGACTACAGGCATCCGCCACCATGTCCAGCTAATTTTTTGTATTTTTTAGTAGAGACAGGGTTTTACCATGTTAGCCAGGATGGTCTCAATCTCCTGACCTCGTGATCCACCCGCCTTGGCCTCCCAAAGTGTTGGGATTACAGGCGTGAGCCACCATGACCAGCCCTGAATACTTCATACTTTTTATATTTTAAAGTACTTTATTTCATAGCATGTGGTTTATAAGAAGTACTCCACAAATGCCTGTGAAATTACAAATTCTAAATTATTATTGGCTTTCAGATACATAGTAGTAATTTTGCCCTAAGCAAATAGTTTTGAAACACTGGTTTTCTACTTTTGAAAATTGCTAGCAATGTGTTTAGTCTGACTTCAATTCCTACCATACACATTTGTAGGTTCTAAATCTGTATCTCCAGTTCCCACCTCCCTCCTTAGCCGCTGCTAAGAATTTTCAAATGCCCATTAGATTTTGTTCACAAGCCTCAAACTCACCCTATCCCAAGCTGAAATTACCTATCTTCAAAGTTATTCAGCAAATGTTAGTATCAGACACTATGCTATATACCACAGATATTTAAGGCACAGTCCTTTTTCATGAGAAGCTAAAATGCAGTAAGGAAAAGAAACATTTTCACTTGACTAGCTTCTCCCCTCTACCGCCTTTTTATTGACAGTCATGCCCTTGGCAAATGCATCTAATCTCAGGCTTTAAATATCCATATGGTGACAACTCCCAAATATTTATCTCTAGCAGTTCTTCTCTTGACTAAACTCCAGACCCCTATGAACAACTAGAACTCAAAAAAACTGAGCTCCTGATTTGTTCTATTAAAAATTACAACTCTCACAGATTTCCACATCTCAGCTGATGGCAACTGTCCTTCCAAGGGCATGACCAAAATCACTGACGGCATCCTTGACTCTTCTCTCACATTCCACATCCCATCCATCATGAACTGCTGTCAATTCCACCTTCAAGCATATCCAGGGGCTGTCCTCATCTCACTATGTCCATCACTATCACCTCAGATGACTGAAACAGCATTTGAACTGGTTGTTTGTCACCCATATGCTCACAGTCCCTGTCTATATATATAGCCAGATTAAACTTACACACAAGTCATATCATGCTCTGAATTATCTATTCAAAACTTTCTAAGCGACTCTATTTTACTGACAGTAAATGTCAAAGTGCATACAAATGCCTCCGAGGCCCTTCATTAGCAGCTCCTTCAAATCGCCACCTCCCTGGTTTCTATTCCTATTGCACTCCCATCTTGCTCACACTGTTTTAGTTACCCAGGGAACAGTCCTCACACATGCTGTAGACACTCGCACCTTACAAAATAGCTTCTCATACATCCTTACCTTAGTTATTCATATGGCTTCTTCAAGTTCTTGCTCAAGGCCTACCCTCAACAACTGTGTTACCTACTCTCCAAAGATGGCTCATTTTATCCTTTCAGATAAAGTATACAGGGACAGGGCACAGTGGCTCATGCATGTAATACCAGCACTTTGGAAGGCTGAGGTGGGCAGATCATTTGAGATCAGGATTTTGAGGCCAGCCTGGCCAACATGGAGAAAACCCATGCAAATTAAAAATACCAAAACAAATTAAGCCAGATGTGGTGGCCTGCACCTGTAGTTTCAGCTACTTAGGAGGCTGAGGCACGAGAATCGCTTGAACCTGGGAAGTGGAGACTGCAGTGCGCTGGGATTGCACCACTGTACTCCAGCCTGGGTGTTGGAGATTCTGTCTCAACTCACACATACATACATACACACGCACACACACACGACTGAATTTTATCACAATTTACTTCTTAATTCTCTAACAGCGCCAACTATCTGTTCTTTTCTAATTACTGTGACTTCAATAAATAATGCTGCTTCTTTGACGTATACTTTTTTAGTAAGAAAATTCTGCTGGCCAGGCATGGTGGCTCACACCTGCATTCCCACCACTTTGGGAGGCCAAGGTATTGGGAGTATTGTTTGAGGCCAAAGAGTTCAAGACCAGCCTGGGCAACATGGCAAAACCCCATCTCTACAACAACAACAACAACAACAAAATTAAAAAAAGCCAAGCACGGTGGTGCACACCTGCGGTCCCTGCTACTCAGGACGATGAGGGGGAAGGCTCCCTTGAGCCTAGGAGTTCAGGATGCAGTGAGCTATGATCATGCCACTGTACTCCAGCCTGGGCAACAAACAGAGTGAGATGCTGCCTCTTTAAAAAAAAAAAAAAAGACTGCTGCTCAAATGTAAAATGAAGCTCTAGATTAGATATCATAAAACACAATTGTCTTCTCCAAATCACTCTCACTTAGTTACAGACGAACTCTCTCTCTTAACTTCCGAGAATGAGAAAATCCCTCCTGACGCCTAGGAGCTGGCCTGGTACTATCACTAGTTCTTGGTCTTAATACAAACAAGCCCTGGCATTCAGATGGAGGCCTCAGTGTTCTCCTGCTGAATAAAACTATTTCACAGAACATCAATATCACATCAAGTCATTCTGTAACCATGATATATCAAGCCAAAAACAAATTTATAATCATGTCTGAAAAAAGACAAAATATGATATTGTCCAAGCCAAAATATACCATACAGCACCTTTTCCCAGACAGTGACTGATTACAGCTTTAGTTGTACTCTAATCAACTTCCCTATAGAAAACATTAAGACACCCAATTGAAGACTGCGAAGAAGGCATCAAGCCCAGGCGGCGGTGGAAAGGCTGGAGGACACACCTAAACATGTGGAATCCCAATGCCGGGCAGCCAGGGCCAAATCCATATACCCCCAACATCGGGTGCCCTGGAGGTTCCAATCCTGCCCACCTACCAACTATTAACCCACTCTTTCCCCCAGGCCCTGTCCTCCTCTCCCAGGAGCACCCCAGAGCAATCCAACTTTCCCCCCAGGCGACAAGCATTCCTCCTCCTCTTCCAGCAGTGATTCTGACTGAATACAGGCCCTGGACCCTTCCCTTAAGTCTCACTAGTTCTGCTCTCCCATCAAGCTTCAGATGCCATGTTGTACTGGGGAAAAGTAGCCCTTGTGCTCCCCACCCCCTACCTCCACCTGAGCCTCACCCTGCTGTTAGAGGAAATGGGAAGAGGATTGCCATGGCCTGGCCATCTTGTTTCTGCTTGGATAGATCACATAGCTATGAATTAGGCAAGGGAGCCATTTTTTGAAGATGATGAACTAAATGATGAAGACAAGTTTGAGATCTGTAAAATGTAATTTTTTACTTCCTGTGATTGGGGAGGTTTGTGGAAATTTAATTATGATGAAAAACCTCTATCTTTTTTGTAATGTTGGCATAGTTGGGGAATTTAGTGGCAAATACATTCCCCAGCAGGCCTTTTGTTGGTTGCACTAACTGCAAGGTTGCTGGGAAGTAGAGTCTGCTTGGTCGATGAGCTTTGACTGCCGTTTTGGAACATTACCTCTCCTCCTTAGCCCAATATGCTGTCTCAGGTCCTATTCAAATACAGTTATTTCTCCCAGTAAAAAAAAAAAAAAAAAAAAAATAACCAAACATAGAATTACCCCACTTCTTGGCAGCATCCCATCCAGGGCAAACCATTATTTTCTGAAACCTTCCCAATATCACCAAACAAAAGCCCAAATTCTGTATTTTTTTTTACACCTTCTGCAACCCTCATGAATCCCAATAATATGAGTTTTTGCTCACTATGAAGTAATAAACCCAAACTGTTCAACTGCAAGTGAGTCCCTGGTGGTCTGTGACACGCAGATGTCAACATCCCACTGTCCCAACTTTAAACTAAAGTTGTTTAATTTAAGTCAATAGGAGTCCCTTACTGTTCCTGCACTCTAAAGGCAATGATTACCATACTACAGAATAAAACACTCCAGTTCTGGTCAAAACTAACCAGAAATTGCAAACTCAAATGATAGTTTCCAGAGGATAACAGATGTATGATTTGGACCAGATATAACACAATGAATAATAATGCCTATGCTATGGTAGGCCACAAATGAGTGCACACTCTAGTTAACAGTCTCCATTTATCAAAAGTCTTGGCAGTGGCCAGAAATCACCAGTCTAAACATGGACAGTGTAAAACATGGTTTTCTTTCTTTCATTATCTTAAATAAAGTGATTTATTAAAACAGCTGAGCTCAAGCATCAACTACAAGGCAGAATCGCAGTTTTGGAAATTTAAAACACAAGAGCAAAATACCATAACTTCCCCATCAATCTGTAATATTCTCTTAATTTAACTTCTTTTAGCTTAATGTGAAAAGCCTTTTCCACTAATTTGTCCCCAATCATCGGATTTTCTCAAGTTAAAAGAAGCTTTCTGCTTTCACCACAAACTTTCAATTCACTCTTCCTGGGCTTTTTAATTCAACTAAAGAGAAATTCCTTGGTTAACCTTGCTAGTATTGCCATATTAGACAGAAAGATCTGAGCTACTCTTTCTGGTTTCTCTGCCTTGTAATTCCTGGCATTTTATTCAGTATGTTCATACAAGACAATTAATAGCTACACGTTTTTCTTTTATCTCCCCTCCCCACCAGCTTTCCCCATCCACCACTTTGACAGAATGTTTTAACCACATCATCCCAGTCTTCCCTACAAGAAAAGTCATTTGAATGCAACAGCAGATCATTTCTCTAATACTGGTTGCTATTTGCAACGGCTGGGATAGCACCTGAGAGAACTTTTTATAACTTTAAAAAGTGTACACGCACATGTATGTTTATTGCAGCACTATTTACAATAGCAAAAACTTAGAACTTACTCAAATGCCCATCAATGACAGACTGGATAAAGAAAATGTGGCACATAATACATCACAGAATACTATGCAGCCATAAAAAAGAAGGGGTTCATGTCCTTTGCCAGGACATGGATAAAGCTGGAAACCATCATCCTCACCAAACTAACACAGGAACAGAAAATCAAACACCGCATGTTCTTGCTCCTAAGTGGGAGGTGAACAATGAGAACACATGGACGCAGGGAGGTGAACATCACACGCTGGGGCCTGATGCGGAGTGAAGGGAAAGCAGAGGGATAGCATTAGGACAAATACCTAATCCATGTGAAGCTTAAAACCTAGATGACAGGTTGATAGGCGCAGCAAACCACCATCCCACGTGTATGTCTATGTAACCTGCATGTTCAGCACATGTATCCCAGAACTTAAAGTAAAATTAAATTAAATTAAAAGCATACAGTAAACACAACTCGAGAAAAGAAAGAGAAGAGCAAATTAAGACTCAGAACAAATTAACATTCCAGTTTTATCACAGACTGTAAAAGAAAAAACTGAATTTGTTGATAAATACAAATATTAAATCCCTTAAAATTACGTATTTCCTATACTGATCCATTTCATGTGTTTAACAAGCTTACAGATGAACTAACAAATTTAGATTAAGTCCCCAGTGTAACAACCAGATCAATAAACAGAGAAGCAAAGAACAGGGGCCATTTCTTTTTATTCCTAAACCATGCTAACTTAACAAATGAAAAACACTGATAAGAACTACATAAAAAATCAGAAACTGGTCGGGCGTGGTGGCTCACGCCTGTAATCCCAGCACTTTGGGAGGCTGAGGTGGACGGATCACGAGGTCAGGAGATCGAGACCATTCTAACACAGTGAAACCTTGTCTCTAATAAAAATACAAAAAATTAGCCGCGCATGGTGGTGGGCATCTGTAAGTCCCAGCTACTGGGGAGGCTGAAGCAGGAGAATGGCGTGAACCTGGGAGGCGGGGCTTGCAGTGAGCCAAGACTGCACCACTGCACTCCAGCCTGTGCGACAGAGCGAGATTCCGTCCAAAAAAAAAAAAAAAATCAGAAACTATGACAGCCTGAAAGTCAGAATCCTAAAAGCAAGTGCTTTTAAAGAAATACAGTTTGATGATAGGATGAATAACAAAGTATGCCACAAGTTTCCTGCCTCCTTCCAAACAGTGCACAACAGCTAATGAATCTGAAAACTGTACCTAGTATATTATGATAAACTTAAATATTAGACTGAAATGACATAAAAACCTTAAAGGGGAAAACACTAGAGCTTAAATATAAGTAAAACAGTAACAGCTTAAATTGTATTATTACATTTTAATAATTTCAAAATGTTACATTTGCTTAAATGTACTAACCTTTCTTTTAGGCAGTCTATTACCAAATCAAAAATGCAACAAAATTTGAATTTCTCACATCTAGCCACATCAACCTAATATGCATGCTAATATGCAACCTAATATGTGTGCTTTATTAATTTTCTTTTCAACACAATAGAGCTATACAAAAGCATACATATTAGGGTTGAATACTACAGGCTGATTAATATTAGCTCTCTAAAAGTAAAATGGGTTAAACATACCACTTACGACGAATATAAGATAAGGAATTAAAATAACTAGAATTTTTACTTGGCAAGGTAATTTCTGACACTATGATAGTCTCTTGTCTCCTTTCAGCTAGCCTTGTTATGAACAATGAAGTGAAGTTTCACTTAGACATCAAGACTAAAAGGAGAGAAAATACAAGTAACAAGTAAAATGTAAGGGCCGGGCACGGTGGCTCAAGCCTGTAATCCCAGCACTTTGGGAGGCTGAGACGGGCAGATCACGAGGTCAGGAGATCGAGACCATCCTGGCTAACATAGTGAAACACCATCTCTACTAAAAATACAAAAAAATTCACCAAGGGTGGTGGCACGTGCCTGTAATACCAGCTACTTGGGAGGCTGAGGCAGGAGAATGGCGTGAACCCAGTAGACAGAGCTTGCAGTGAGCTGAGATCCGGTCACTGCACTCTAGCCTAGGCAACAGAGTGAGACTCTGTCTCAAAAAAAAAAAAAAGAAAAAAAAAAAAAAAAACAAGTAAAATGCAAAAAACTGATTCTGCAAGTTAAATAATAGATGTGGCCCTTTCTATGTGAGGAATCATATAAAAATAACAGACCAATTTAATTTTTAGTCAAATAAACTAAGTCTTATTGGCAACAATAAGTAATAAGTATTGTCATTCCTCCTCGAGGTAGAACACTTAAGTACTTATCCTAAATCTTTTGATCACATAAAGATTATCTCCAATGCCTCAAAAACACTCACAGGTTGAAATAATTGTTTAAAAGTTTTCAGTATAGTAGAAGCAACAACAAAATGCTAAACTAGAAAGGTAAAAGAGCTACTCTGCAGTCTAATAGGTTGCCATAACTCTACGACATGTAATTCTTTAAATAGTTATACAAAAGCCTAGGATATTAATTTAATGATGCTGTAGGGTTAGAACATGGCCATAATTCCACTATTCTCATTTTAGAGTAATAAACATGAGGTTAATCCATTTTCATGAAGCACATATGCAAGTATTTTCATTACTGAGCCAAGCAATATTTCTATATCATAAAGAACGTTAGCAAAGTTTACCCAATACATACAATTCCAAATGCGTAAGATTTTAAATCAATACCCAAATTATCGAGTCCCTTTCCTTATACCTTAACAACTCCCGTTTAAAAAGACCAGAAAGATACTCCTTTATGATGAAAAGGTAGATGTGATGACTTCTAAAGTGACAATAATTCTAGAATTCTGTAATACTCTGGATTAATTTATCTGTCAACATATGTAGAGATACTCCTTTAGGATGAAAAGGTAGACATGATGACAACTAAAGTGACAATAATCCTAGAATTCTATAATAGTCTGGATTATCTGTGAACATCCGTAGAGATCTGATGGTAATCCAGTTCATTTACTTTGGAATGTATCAGGCACCACCAGGCACTATACTAAGTACTAGGGATGGAAACACAAATTTCACACTGCCCTCAAGGAAAAGTCTGAAATGGCAGACATTTAGCCTTAATAAAATAATGAGGGGAAAAGTCACACAAATCAAAAGCCAACTGATCTAAACTCTTCAAAAATGGAAACTTTCATGAAAATCATCAGCAAACTGTTACTGATTTAAAAGCACCAGAGACACAACAACTATAGGCTTTACATGATCTTTAACTTGAGAGGAGGGATATGGAGAAGGGGCCTAAAGAGTTTAAAAGAGCATTATTAGGCAACAGGGGAAATATGATGTTAAATTTCTCGAGAGTGATAATGATGATGTGGTTATTCTGATTCCCCTGTTCTTAGGGGGTGTATATTCAAACATTTAGGAGTGAAGACAAGATGCCTCCAACTTAAATTTAAATAAGCTTAGCAAAAAGACTTTTGCTGTTTTTATTTATTTATTTATTTATTTATTTATTTATTTATTGAGACAGAGTCTCACTCTTGTCCCCCAGGCTGGAGTGCAATGGCAAGATCTCGGCTCACTGCCACCTCTGCCTCCCAAGCTCAAGCAATTCTCCTGCCTCAGACTCCCGAGTAGCTGGGATCATAGGTGTCTGCCACCACGCCTGGCTAATTTTTTGGATTTTTAGTAGAGACGGGGTTTCACCACATTCACCAGGCTGGTCACAAACTTCTGACCTCAGGTGATCTGCTCACCCTGGCCTCCCAAAATGCTGCGATTACAGGGGTGAGCCACTGCGCACAGCCAAAAAGACATTTTATATAAGCAATGATATGCATATATCTTTTTCCTGAACATATTTAAATTCATATACATGAAAAAGAGAAGACAAAAGTAACAAAATGCTAACAACTGGTGAAGCCATGCACGTTCTTTTAGCTTTTACACAGGTTTCTTATTTGAGCACAATTTTTTTTTTTTTTTTGAGACAGGGTCTTGCTCTATTTTCCAGGCTGGAGTGCCATGGCATGATTACGGCTTACCACAGTCTTGACTTCCCAGGCTCAAGCAATCCTCCCACAACAGCCTGAAGTAGTCGGAACCACAGGCACATACATGCCACCATGCGCAGCTAAGTTGATGATTTTTGGTAGAAACAAGGTTTTGCTATGTTGCCCAGGCTGGTCTCAAACTCCTGAGCTCAAGAGATCCTTCCACCTTGACCTCCCAAAGTGCTGGGATTACAGATGTGAGCCGCTGGGCCTGGCCAAAAATTTTTAAGATAGCTAGATAAAAAGCAGGACACCACTATGAATGAATCCAATCTAAATAAAAATTAAACAATAAATTTATTAAAAATACAAATAGCCCTAAAGTTAAACAGCTCAATAACAAAAGGTAAAATAAAACACAGTACTATCTTTAAAGGTAAAGTTTATTAGTTATTGTGAACTGAAGGTCAGTACAGCACTAACCACTATAACCTTCACTTTAACCTAGAATGAATATAATAAATAAATCCTTAAAACAGATTTTATTCCTTAAAACAGAAGTCCTGATTTTATCATAATCCTATAAAACATACATTTTGATGACCTGCAACTAAAATAAATAGAATTTAATAAGTGGAGACATACATATATATATATATATATA